>NC_133861.1:23159375-23195002 GCF_044706935.1 Curcuma longa | reverse complement strand
TCAGCATCATACTGTGATAATAGACAGCACAAGCAGGGGGCAGGTTATCATGTCACATAATTATTTATGACTTGTTGGCAGTGATTTGAATGACTGACTAATGACAGGAAGGGAATCGGTCTGGTGTTAGGTAGGGCGGGACTGGTCAGTGGAGTGAAGGTGCTTGGAATTCTGTCCTGTTCAATTTCTGTCAGACAAAAATTTTACAGGGATGAAACCTTTCCAAGCAACCCACATGTTCGATCAGACATGTGCTTGATTGATCAAGCAAGTTCTTGACTAATCGAAGCACACCTTGATTGAAGCATAAGATTGTTGGTCTCTTGTGTTGGTATTTAGGATCCATAAAAAGAAAATAACTAACTACGCAGTGGAATGATTAAATTAGTCATACCTTTCTTCTTGAGATTGTTTAGATGATTGTTCGTTACCCGAAGACCTCTTGATCTTCTGTTATATTCTTCTCCTCTTCTTGGACGTCGTGTGGGCGATGATCTACCAAGAGAAACCACCCAACTTGTTTTCCTTTCTTCCAAACTTCCTCTTCCTTTCCTCTCTTTCTTTCCTCTCCAAGCCACTACCAACCAAGGGAGAACCAAGGTTTCTTCTCTTCCTATCTTCCTCTCCTCTCCAAACCGCCACCAACCAACACTACTAGAAAACTAGGCTTTTGAGACAAAAGTTTTAAGACAGTGACAAAATTCATCTCAAATACTATGTAATTAAGACAGTAATTATAGGTGTCTTAAAATTTTATATTGAGACATTAAATTTAAGATAGTATTTAAAATGTTATCTCAAATTCAACTAAATAAGACACCTAATAAAGACGGTTAAAGATATAATTATATAAGACATTTAAATAAGACGGTAAAAAAGTATTTGTCTCAAATTATCTTGATTGCGTCAAAAAAAAAGAAACAAAACCACACACGTACATTAATATTTAGATAAATATAAATTAGTATTTATAAATTAAAAAAAAAATGTTGTTACTTACGTTTATAAAATTATTTTAATTATATTTATAAATTAATAAATGATTAAAAAAATCTCTTTAGATAAATATAAATTAGTATTTATAAATTAATAAAAATCTCTTTATGAATATAAATATATTTATAAATTAATATAATAAACATTTTTATTATATTTATAAATTAATAAATGAATAAAAATTCTCTTTATATAAATATAAATAAATATTTATAAATTAATAAAAATTTTGTTTATGTTTATAAAAAATTTATTTTTGTTTATGTTTTATAAAATTATTTTAATTAAATATTTTATAATTCATTGTTTAAAGAATTATACGTTTATATATATTTATCTACACCGCTCTGCTCCTTCTTCCACACTGCTCTGCTCCTTCTTCCACACCGCTCTGCTCCTTCCGCACCGCAGCCTTCCGCACCCCCCCGGTACCGCTCGATCTGCTCAAAAGGTCTGACGAAGAGAAGCAGACGGCTCCGAAGATAAACAGACTACTTCACCACCGCCGCCTTTCCTTCTCTCATCACAACAACAAGCTTCTTCCCTCATCACGTTGCCTCCTTTGCTTCCAAGCATTCGGCAGAACTGGCTTCACCACTAGTATTTAACTTTTTTTTTTATTTTTTGCTTATGAAGTATGAGGCATTAGTTTTATATTCCATTTGATATGGATGATTTGAACGATTTGGAGGCACCTATAAATTTTGAGTTAGCAAGTCTTTTTGTTGTGCTTTTGTTAATTTTTAGCTCAGATTTCAGCATGTTGGATGTGATTTTGTTAATTTTTATTACTTCAGATTTCAGCATGTTGGATGTGATTTTGTTAATTTTTATTACTGACACTTATCAACTGAAGTTAATTTTTATGCAAGCTGACACTTATCTTCTATCTTTTGTAGGCACTGAATACTGATAGTTTTGAAGTTAAAGCTTTAGCGCATTGGAGAGAACTTCTAGAAAAGATATTGTTCTTTCATTAATTGTACTTGTAATTGTACTTGTAAGTGTTATCCATGTAGTAAGAAGTTAATTTTATTCGGTTATATATTTTTATCAGTAAACTATTCCTCGATAAAGACTGGTGATATGGAAAAAAGTTGGATTGATTCAAAGAATAGGAATTTAGAAGAATATAGGAGAAAAGTTGATGAATTTTTAGAGTTTGCTTACAAAGACAAGACTGACGATAGCAGAATTTATTGCCCATGTTGTGATTGCAAGAATCATTATTTTGTCTCTAAGGCAGATGCTAAGATGCATATTATTGTTAGAGGCTTTTATAACAAATATAGAGTTTGGGTTTACCATGGGGAAACTTACAATTCTCAACAAACAACCTCGTCTTTTGGAGGTACAAGTGATATGGATACAGATGATAATATGGTTTGGATGGTTCAAGATGTTTTTGGTGCCAACAATAGCCATGAATTTGGATTAGAAGATGATTTTGTTGGGATGGATGAAAAAACCAAGCGATATATGAAATTATTGCAAGAAGCTGAGTGTGAATTGTATGAAGGTTGTAAGAATTCACAAAGCTAGCATTCATTGTTCATCTCCTACAACTAAAAGTTCTAGGTAGTTGGCCTGATAATTCCTTCACTCTTTTACTTTAATTGTTGGTAAAAGCCTTGCCTCATGCAAAGTTACCTTCATCCTTTTATGAAGCCAAAAAAATAACTGAAGATCTTGGCTTCACATATCACACTTGGGATGTTTGGCCAAATGACTGTATGATATTTCGTGGTGAAGATAGTAAACTTAAAGAATGTGAAGTATGTGAATCACCTCGATACAAGCCTGGGGGTAAGCAAATTGATGCAAAGCAAATAAGATATTTTCCATTAAAACCAAGATTGCAAAACCTTTTCCTGTCATTTGAGATTGCTTCATTAATGAAATGGCATGAAAAAGAAAGGATCGATGATGGTGTCCTGAGACACCCTGCTGATTCTCAAGCTTGGAAGTCTTTTGATAACAAATATTCATCTTTTGCTAGTGATTATCGTAATATTAGACTTGGATTAGCTGCGGATGGATTCAATACTTTTAGAACAATGAACATATCGCATAGTACGTGGCCAGTTGTGCTTATCCCATATAATTTACCCCCATGGCTATGCATGAAACAATCAAATCTTATATTATCTGTGCTTGTTGATGGGCCTAAAGCACCTGGAAACAGAATAGATGTGTACTTACTGTTGGGTTGCAAGGGTGCAAACATAGTCCCACATCTAAAGTACATGGAAAAGATCATGGGGTTAAAAAGATGGAAAGTATCTCCATTGGTATGAGACCTTTTGGAGAGAGCCCAAGAACAAAGCCATGAGGGCTTAGGCCCAAAGTGGACAATATCATACCATTGTGGAGATATTTTGATTCCATCGGTACTAACAAGTGGTATCAGAGCGAGATCGCTCTTCACCGGACTAACTGTCGGATGAGCCATGATCCAGATCTGACCATGTGGTTTGAACCTTAAACAAAGGAAGTGGGTGCTCCCGTGTCTGAATCAAGAGGACTAGACACTAGGTGAGAAGTCCTAGTAGGTCGGGTGGACCGAGGGGCAAAAAGTCCTAGTTGCGACTAGGTGGGAAGTCCTAGTAGGTCGGGTGGATCGAGGGGCAAAAAGTCCTAGCTGCGGCTAGGTGGGAAGTCCTAGTAGGTCGGGTGGACCGAGGGGCAAAAAGTCCTGGTGGGTCGAGGATTCAGACATCAAAACGACGTTGGGGGGGCCTGTGGTCCTTTGTTTGAGGGGGGGATTGTTGGGTTGCAAGGGTGCAAACATAGTCCCACATCTAAAGTACATGGAAAAGATCATGGGGTTAAAAGGATGGAAAGTATCTCCATTGGTATGAGGCCTTTTGGGGAGAGCCCAAGAACAAAGCCATGAGGGCTTAGGCCCAAAGTGGACAATATCATACCATTGTGGAGATATTTTGATTCTATCGGTACTAACAAGTGGTATCAGAGCAAGGTTTCGATTCTCGGATCTGTGGGTTATGGACTTTTGCCCCTCGGTCCACTCGACCTACTAGGACTTCCCACCTAGCCGCAGTTAGGACTTTTTGCCCCTCGGTTCACCCGACCTACTAGAACTTCTCACCTGATGGTTGGTCCTCTTGATTCAGATATCAAAACGACGTTGGGGGGGGCCTGTGGTCCTTTGTTTGAGGGGGGAATTGTTGGGTTGCAAGGGTGCAAACATATTCCCACATCTAAAGTACATGGAAAAGATCATGGGGTTAAAAAGATAGAAAGTATCTCCATTGGTATGAGGCCTTTTGGGGAGAGCCCAAGAACAAAGCCATGAGGGCTTAGGCCCAAAGTGGACAATATCATACCATTGTGGAGATATTTTGATTCCATCAGTACTAACAAGTGGTATTAGAGTGAGATCGCTCTTCACCGGACTAACTGCCGGATGAGCCATGATCCAGATCTGACCATGTGGTTTGAACCTTAAACAAAGGAAGTGGGTGCTCCCGTGTCTGAATCAAGAGGACTAGACACTAGGTGAGAAATCCTAGTAGGTTAGGTGAACCGAGGGGCAAAAAGTCCTAGTTGCGACTAGGTGGGAAGTCCTAGTAGGTCGGGTGGACCGAGGGGCAAAAAGTCCTAGCTGCGGCTAGGTGGGAAGTCCTAGTAAGTCGGGTGGACCGAGGGGCAAAACTTTTTGTAGGACGGCTAAATCCCTGTGATACCTTGGACACCTTTTGTGGCCATGAAGAGTCTTTGGTTGCATCCTGGTCGCGGAACCGACAACGACTCTGCTGTCTCGAGTGTGACGTCTGCGAGGTCTGTCGACTTGCTTCTTTTTCTTGGGAGAGTTGTTTCTGAGTTACCTCAATCATTATAGCTCGATCCAGTGCTTCCTGATATGAAGTAACAAGAAGTCCAGCCATCTTGGCCCGAATATATGGTGCAAGTCCCTGTGTAAAGTGCAGCATACGTTCATAGTCTTGGCTTACCATAAGTGGGTAAAATTCCGCAAGTCGATTAAACTCTGCATTGTAGTCCATAACGCTTCGATTACCTTGCTTGAGGTTCACGAATTCCTGACGTCGAGCGATACAAAATCCTACAGGACAATATTGTCTCTCGAACACCTCCTTGAATAACTACCAAGAGATAACCTGATCTCCGAAAATAGTCAGCTGCGTCTCCCACCATGTGGCTGCCTCTCCTTTAAAATGATATGCAGCTAGTTCTACCTTCTCTGTGTCAGAACAGGACATGTACCTTTGTGGAATTCGCAAGTAGAGGAATACGAGACTTCTCCATGAGAATAGCTGGTATAGAGGTGACTAAGTTGACCGGAGTAGCTTCCACAGGATTCGGTTGTCCCTCAGGAGGACCATCAACTCTAACACTGGGATCAATCTGAGCTTCTGGTATCATCTCCGGTGGGGAGAGTGATGCTTCATGCAACCCCTGATCGACCCTTTGAGTAGTAGAGGCGGGCTGATGTGTACGACCACGTCCTCGACCTCGGTTATTACCATCCTCCGAACTTCGAACGCTGCTGCGAGCACAGCTACTGCCCCAACCACGACCACGGGTAAGTCCGCCTCGTGGCATTGCCTAAAAAAATCAAAATTTCAATAATCAATTATAATTAAGGTATTTAACAAATAAATGACCTCTAAATCCTATTGCTCAGAGACACAACATGACGCATAAGTCACAAGAAAACAAAATCCCAAAAATTAGAATTTAAACCCACGGACAGAAATCGCGAACTTGCTCTGATACCAATAAAATTGGTATCAGATCGACCAAATATGCTACAACTAATCCCGAAAGATCTAATTGCTCTAATACCAATAAAATTGTCACGACCCGGAGGTGTCGTTCCCGTACACCGGGAGGTACCTCACTCGGTGACATGATAATTACAAGAGTCAATATAATAACAGAGATATAATATAAAATCATCCACAATTTATTAGATAGCATAACCAAAACAAGAGTTTATACATCCATTTATTTAGACTCACGGACCACCCTCTGTAAATGTAAAATAAACATAAAATACCAAGACTCAAGTAGACCAAACCGAAACAAAGAACCAGTACGTCAAGTCTCTGAGCGACTCTAAGGAAAATGGAACCAAAGTAGTATCACGTCTGTGCCTGCAAATCTTGAGGCCAAAAATATAGATAGTTAGCCAAAGGCTAAGTGGGTAATTAGAAAAGATGTGCATGAATTTAATCTTACTTAAGAAGCCAAAGAAAAGTAGAGGAGATTATATTGATCATCTCAATTATGTTTTATTCACAAAATTTTCCATTTATACATAATATATATGTACACATGTATCTCTGTGTTTATCACTAAATTTCGCTATAATTTTCTAGAATCAGGTATCATCATTATTAAATATCATCATCAGTATGATCTCATTAAATCAATATTCCATTTATATAAGAAATTAAAGAGTACTCAATATGAGCCAATATCATCAGAGTAAAAATAAAAATCTCTCTAGGCTAATAGCCTCTTCAGAATATATCGCATACGTTATCTAACGTATGGGCTCTCTTAGCCCTCACCGGTGGAAAACATGATAAACACTGACCGCGGCCTCTACTCTACCACAATGATATGTGGGTGGTAAGTGCTCTGGACCGAGGGATACTCCACGTCACCATTACTCAGGTGCACGGTCCAGTACTCTGGTATATAACTCTGGTATAAAACTAGGCTCATAATTAACTTTTTTTTTATTTTCTTTTATCTTATTTCATGTTATATCTTTTCCATTAATTATTACCAGTGTTATAATCTCAGTTCGTATGTTCTTCATTTGGTCTAAACAACCAACTCAAATCAAAGTACATAGTATTCACTCATTTATGTATCATAATCAGGTTTGTAGTTAAAGGTAAGTATCAACAGGTAAAAGCTAAGTATTAACAGAATGAAAGATTAACAGCAAGAACTAAAATCAATCAAGCAATGTAATGATAGGTATCAACAGGCAGAGTAAGTCAGAGTATCTATTAAATTTTGAAAACACTCTTTTCCATTTTAATTACCCCCAGATAAATCCCATGTGTGAACAGGAAGTAAATCAATTATTTTTACCCTTTTATGATTTAATTATTTTAACCCTGTTTCAGTATTTTAAATATCACTTTAACTCCCTTTTTGAAAATAGGTGTATATAAGTATGCATAATCCATTTTACTCTATTTATTCATGCACAAAGGTATATACGAGTCAAAGGACAGAATGTACCCACTTTCGTCTATCAAGCTTCGAGTGTTAGCAGATCAGTGTTCTCCACTCGAACCAGTATCTACACCTAATATTAAAATACTCAGATAATCAAATATTACCCAATCAAAGTAGTAACCCAACTCTAAACATTATTATGTTTTTTATTTTTCGCACGCAAAACATATTGTTCCTCTTAAAGGAAAACTGTTCAGCATTAACGAAACCTACATCAACCATGTCATCATTCATCGAACTCATTGCCACCTATCGCTTTTCATGCACTGTAGTACATGACCAATGAAAGTCATAGGACAAAAATTTACACGACACCATAAACTGTGAACCCATTTGTAACCTAGGAAATCATTAAACTCCAACTTAGGTTCCTTGCTTTAGGACATGCAGGTCTTTTCAATATATATATATATATATATATATATATATATATATATATATATATATATATATATATATATATATATATATATACAGTGCTGATACGCTGCGGGATTAAATTTGCGGTATTCATCCGCGACGCTGAGGTGGCGCTTGTGACGTGGCCAAACCGCATCCTACGGTCACCTCATCATATATTCCATGCGCCGATCTCTTGAAGCTGTTTATTTAAACTCTTACTCTGTTCTTCCATTGCCTCAACTCGATCTGCTTCTTGCTCTGCTTGCCCATACTCTGTGATTGTTTCTCTTAGCTTGCTCAAATTTATGGACAACGTCACCCACAATTTCTGGGATCGTCATCATCGCCGATCTCTTGAAGCTGTTTATTTAAACTCTTACTCTGTTCTTCCATTGCGCACATACTCTAACTCGACTCTGCTTCTTGCTCTGCTTGCCCATACTCTGTGATTGTTTCTCTTAGCTTGCTCAAATTTATGGACAACGTCACCCACAATTTCTGGGATCGTCATCATCATCCTGAGATCATGAGCACGGGGAAGAACCAGGCGACGACGGCGCTTTGGGATCATGATCTATTATTTCAACATCCATATCACCACCAACTTTCCCATGGCTACGTGGAGACGGAGCATTATGAAGGAGAAGAGGAGAAGGAGGGAGGACGAGGAAGAAGAGGAAGAGTTGGGAGCGATGAAGGAGATGATGTACCGGGTGGCGGCTATGCAACCGGTGGACATCGACCCGGCCGCGGTGGCGAAGCCGCGGCGGCGCAACGTGCGGATCAGCGACGACCCGCAGAGCGTAGCGGCGAGGCACCGGCGGGAGCGAATCAGCGAGCGGATCCGCATCCTGCAGCGCCTTGTCCCCGGCGGTACCAAGATGGACACCGCCTCCATGTTGGACGAGGCCATCCGCTACGTCAAGTTCCTCAAGCGACAGCTCCACTGCCTGCAGTCGAACCCTCCGCCTGTGCCGCTTCCAGCGCAATTCGCGGTCGTCGTCGGTCTCTCCTCTTCTTCGTCTTCTTCCTCATCCTCCTCGTCCGGAGCCATGGGGAGACTGCAAGGGTTTGAAGAGGTAACGACGTCGTGGCGACGCTGAGCGGGCGAGGGGAGGGCGGCGACGGTGGCTACGAGAGGGAGAGGCGACGGGGAGATTTGACTTGAGGGAGAGTCGCCGACGCGAGGGCAAGCGAAGGGAAGGGAGAGGCGGAAATTGGGCTTTATTTTGGTTACGTGAGATCCGAAACCGCGGTTTGGCCACGTCACAAGCGCCACCTCAGCGTCGCGGATGAATACCGCAAATTTAATCCCGCAGCGTATCAGCACTGTATATATATATATATATATATATATATATATATATATATATATATATATATATATTTATATATTTATATATTTATATATATTTCTTGAAAACCAGCCACGGCTGGGAACATGGCAGTAATCAACCAAAAAATTTAGAAGATTACCGAGGAAGGGGAAGACGCTGTTGAAGGCTGCGCTCATCTCTCTTTCTCACGCCGCGGCAGAGGATTAACCGGCGACGGCAGTAAACAGCAGAGAAGAGAAGAAGAACGGAAATCGCTAATCTGCTCCACGCGGCCAAGCGACAAGCAGTCGGCAACGACGTTGCAAGCAGTAGGCGGCGGCGTTACGATTAGGGCAAGAGGGGCGATTTCGGCTAGGCGAAGGTGACGAAGGGGCGGTCTCGGTTGGGAGGGGGTTTATGGTTTGTCGTTTGCTTTATATCGCGCCCATCACGATTTTGTCGCGAGGAAGGCGGAAACCGCGTCCCTCGCGACTTCGTCGCATTTTTATTTATTTATTTATTATTATTATTATTAATTTCTGATTCTAACAAAGAAAATCAAGAATTAAAGAATCGACTTTTCATATCAGAGGTGACATTTCAAAAGTCTCACCAAGCCCAATTGCAATATGAGAAAATTGGGCAGGAAATGCGGGAATTCATGACTCGCATGAGTCAAACGCCGCAGCCGCCGCATGGCTTTGACTCGCATAAGACTCAAGATCCTCAAGAGCATTAGAGCCGTATCAGTAGCTGCATGAGAGATATGTCTACATTTTTTAACTTTTCATTTTTTATTTAATTATCACTGGTGAACATGCAAATTAAGTTTATTAATTTTCATAATAGATACATATCCTTGATTTATTACTAACCTATAATATTATATTTTTTGCAGGATTTGATACTTCTAGTTGAATATTTTAGATATTTCATAGGTTGTTATTGTATCGAGACATTTGATACGCTATCATTGTATTCAGATATTTGATATGTTAATATTGTATTCAGATATTTGGTATTTGTGTTTGTATTGTGATTTAATTAGTTTAACTTGAGATATTTGATATATTGAATGCATTCATTTGTTATGCTTGATATGTTATGATTGGATTAATTTAAGATATTGAAATTGTTAAGTTGTTATATTGGTTTAACTTGTATCACGATTAGATTGTTTAAGATATTGAATATGTTAAGTTGTTGTATTGCACTACAACAAAAATGGCTTTTCGCAGCGCGCAAATATACTATCCGCAGCGCACATCGCACGCTGCACAGTTGCAAGCTGTTAAAAGTCATTAGGCATCCGCAGCGCGCAATGCACGCCGCGGATGATCGCATCCGCAGCGCACAATGCGCGCTGCGGATGTAAGCTTCCGCAGCGCGCAATGCGCGCCGCGGATGCGATCATCCGCGGCATGCATTGCGCGCTGCGGATGTGAGCTTCCACAGCGCGCAATGTACGCTGTGGATGTGATCAATCGCAGTGCGCAATGTGCGCTGTGGATAAAATAAAATAATTAAACCATTCAAATCACAATTATAAACTCAAAACTCAAATAATTAATAACATACACAAATACCATATAAAATTACACATTTATAATCCAACAATTATATATAACATTCACATTTTTTTCACCCATAAAAATAATTTATTCCTCAATCTTATCCCTTTTCTTTAGGGTACATCAAAATAGTGTTGTATACAAAAGTATTAGTCCACATCTTTTACCAGTAGCAACAAGTAAGAAAGAGTCATTTACATAAGATATCACTTGGGCATCATATCTGGAGAAGCAATTAACTTGTCGAAATCCATAAATCCACCTTCCTCGACAATGCTTGATCGAGAGAACCCATGTCCTTGTTCTTGTCCATTAAGCTTGTACAAGCTTTCATTTCTAGTGCTTCCTTTTCATTCATAGCCTGTAATAGCGCCGTATAAATAAATAACAAATTCAATGAGTGTACAAGGGCAAATTTCAGTGGGCAGCTCAAATTTACCTCCAATGCTTCAACCACCATCTTTTGGTTGCCCTTAAATGAGAGACCAAGTTCTTTTTTTGACGGCACAATAACAAGTTTCTAAAATTAAAAGTGATCAGAAACAGACACTATCAGAAAATGAGGAAAAGGAGCCATAAATAAATAGAGAAAAATGAATAACAAGAGATAATAGAAATATGACTTGGAACAGTTTAAACAGATGCTTGGCAAAAAGGCAAAAACTGAAGGGAGATTTAGATAATTAACTTAGTTCAGCATGACATGAACTGGAAAGACTACATGTAAAAAAAATAGTTTCTAACTTAGTTCAGCATGACATTAACTTAGTTCAGCATGACATATGCAAATCTATCAGCAATTCCAACACATTCAATCCAGCCATAAGAACATTCAATCTCTGCATCCCAACAGTCAGATGCATAGTGAGCCATCTCATTTGGCAAATGCTGCCTGAAACGTAATCGTTCTTTATCGATTCCAAGGCGTGTTAGAAAGAGGTACACCCTCCCAATAAAGTAGCCAAGTGTTTCATTGTTAACAGCTCCCTAACAAGTATAAACAATTTCCAAAGAGACTCAACAGCCATAGCAATAAAAACATAGAGAAGGAGAAGAGTGGAAAGAACATAGGCCATTTTAATAACTTACGCCATGAAAAAAAACACATTTTAAACTCTTTTGTATTTATAAGGATGAAAATGAAGGAAGACAATCAATGAAAAGTAGAGACTAACTTACTAGGAATTAAGTGATACATCAACAAAATGTGACGTGATGTATTAATTCCGTTAAAGCAACCTACATTTCAAAAGTGAATTTAAAGAATGTCTGTTCATTTTCATGTAAGACTTAATTCATCTGGTTTCATTTAGTTGTTTTTTTTCTCAACAAAAGTATGACAAAATAACTTTTTCTTTACATTTTTGAAAAATGTCTTTCATCTTGGTTTAACTATTTGTGAAAGGACTGGATATTATTATTCTTCTAATTCATTTATTCAAAAATGTTAGAATTAACAGTGTTTTACTGATTAACATTCTGAAGATACATGTCCTCATATCTGAAAATTGAAAATGTTGATATGGAAAGTTCAATTTCAAGAAGTTCATAGATTCCTTAACAAAATGTTTTGCAACCTCCCATTTGCTAAGAATAGCAAATATAGTGCAAAAAATAATGTGGCTATGATAAACTTAAATGATTAATCCCAATCGTCATTTTTAAGACTAGCATTTCTCAGTGATGATATCGTTATTGGGGGTTAGAAAGTAGCTCCGCATTCCAAAAAGTGATTAGCTGATCAGGGAGCCAGTGTCCCAATGCTGAAGTCACTGATTTCAGATTAGTTCTTCTATAATGGGACTAATATATAATTATATGAAAATCCAGTATGAAATTCCTTGTAAAAGAATAAATTTCAGAAGTTGATAAAAATATCACAAGTATTCACTTTCAACACAACAATGATCGGCAATAAGTTAATCTCATGTACTAAAGTTCCTATATCCAGATGGAAAGAGAAAATAATGCAATAATAACGAACCTCATTTCTAAATGCTTGACCAATCTGAGCTGCTGCAAATGGAAGCTTATTACCATTATAATAGTACAAGTCCTTGAACTTCACAAAGATCCCCTGAGCAGTTTCTGGCCTCATATATCTATAAACACACGATACACATTAACACGATACTGAGAATTATTAATTAACTTTTAATCAAATGTTAATATGTAATTATTTAAAAATCATCTGACCCGGGCAAAAGACCAGATGGGCCAATGGAAGTCTGAAACATGAGATTAAATTAAGGGGTAAGGATCAAAAAGTGTGTTTTTGGTGTCTGGTTCTGTGATCCCGTAATCTTTAAGCTTCGCACCTAATTCCTCTGCAGAGAAATCATCTAACATTGCTAGAACATGCTTAAGCTCTGCAGCATTCTCAGCTGATAATGTGAGATCCTTCTCGAGCTTCACTTTGCAGTAGTCCTTGAGTAAGAGGTAGCTCGATAACATGTGCCTGTTTTCTCATCCTTTACCATCAGATCAGTGAATTTATCAACATGCCTAGATGCCTTGAGAACACCTTCAGGCGTAACACAGGGGCAGTCAACCTCCAACATATTCTCCTCTAGGACAAAATGCTACAATGAAAATAAAAAAAGAAGAGGTAAATTCAGAGAACAAGAAACCTTGAACTTCGATACTTAGAGTGAAAAAAGATACTTAATCCTACAACTGATAGTTATAAAAACAATAGATGCGCAAACAAGATCATACAACCCGATTCGGAGCCCTCCAAAAACACATTGACGATGCAGCCCGGGAACAATGCCTTTCCAAAGTGTCGTCGCACCTTCCTCCCTTGCAATGGTTGCGACAGTGCCCAGCATTCCTCTGTACTTCGGCATGGCTGCGGCATCCGCAGATGCTTGCTTCTGCAGCTGAAGCCTGACTTTTGCAGTGTCCAGAGGGATAGTGCAGATCTGAAATAAATACAAAACACGAAAAAAAAAGCTAACAACTTCAACCTAATCTATGATCCCCTAGCTTTCCCAATCTTCGAGCAGGAATCAATCGTGAAGATCAAACGCGTAAGAACCCTAAAAGCGAGATGGAACAAGTGCGCGATCGCCCGATGACTTACCTCGGCGAAGCAGGCGGCGATGGCGCTGCTGGCAAACCTCCCTGCGAAGGAGATCTTGGTCTTGGAGCCGTGATCGCCCATTGCAGCAGCAGGATGGGGGAATAGGCGAAGGAGGCCGAGCGCGAGAGGACGGGATGGGGAAAAGGCGAGCGCAAGAGAAACCTAAGCGGATGGGGGAAAAAGCGAGCACGAGGAAATCTAAGGTGGGATGGGGTTTTTAAGAAAATAAAATTAGGGATGGAGATTTTAAGAAAATAAAATTAATATACACTGTCAAAATACTTTTAACAGCGCACAATATGCGCTGTCAAAAATAATTTTAACAGCGTATAATGTGCGCTGTTAAAAGTATTTTTAACAGCGTATTATTGTTGCGCGCTGCGATTGATAAAAATATGATAGTATCCGCAGCGCATTTTATTGGGCACGCCGTCAAAGCAACTATTAACGGCGCGCCTATGATGTGCGCTGCGGATGACGCGCTGCGGAAAGTCATTTTTCTTGTAGTGTTGGTTTGTGATTGTAGCATTGTTTATTGAAGTTGTTGGATTGTATGTATTGTTAAAACCATCGCCTGTGATGGTTTATGGTTATTTATGACAATATAAACATGGAACTACGATAAATGAAAAGAAACTATAAAATTTATTAAGTACTAGCAACAGAAATTTTAATCTGTCACTAAAGTTAGCGACAAAATTAAACATTCGTTGCTAGATTAGAAACGAAACAGTGCATTTCATTTATAGTGTTAGCGATGAAATTAAATTTTCATCGCTAATAATAGCGATGACTATTTAATATTCCGTCGCTAAATGACGTCAGCAACCAAAAATTTAGAGACAAGAAAATTTAGTCGCTAATCGATCGTTAACACCTTTTAGCAATCGATTAGCGACGAAAAGTCCGTTGCTAATGGTGAATATTGTAGTGTTGGTTTTTCAGACTCTTAATCTAATGCTTCTCTCTACATCACTAGGGGCACATAGTGTATTTTTTGATAATACGTTAATGATTTGATTCTTACAATAGTCATGCACCTCTCATTGATAATATTATTAAGCAAATTGTGTCACGAATTTCTATCAAAAACTTAGGATGCCTATCTTATTTTCTTGGTGCTTTCTTATTCTTGTGGGCTAGTTTTATCTCAACAACGTTATTCACTTAATCTGTTGACTCGGTTCAACCTACACAATTCGAAGCTTGCCCAAACACCCCTTATGCCACTCACTACATGCAAGATGTGGACAGTCTTTAATACATGCTTGTCACTCGCCCTGAACTCGTCTTTGTTGTTAATCACCTCTCCCAATTCATGCATGTCCCTTCTGAATACTATTGGGGTGTGATCAAGCGTCATTTCAGTATCTCTATGATACTCTTACTTGTGGTCTTCATATTCGACTTGAGACCTAATTATCTTTTCATGACTTTACCAATCTTGATTGGGGTGGCAATCTTGATGATCATTGTTCCATCAAAGTAAATATTATCTTCTTTGGCTATAATCTGATATCTTGGAGCTCTAAGAAAAAAAAATCTTTTGCTCGGTCCTCTACATCAGCTGAATATCGAGCTATTGCATCAGGTCTGCTAAAATTTCTTGGATTTGTTATCTTCTTCAAGAACTACGTATTCCTATTTCGTCTATACTTGTCGTCTATAGTGATAATATTGGAGTCATTTGTCTCTGTGCTAATCTGATTTTTTTACTTTCGTATGAAGCATATTGCTTTGGACTACCATTTTGTTCGTGAACTTATCCAATGTGTCAAGTTGTATATTTCTCATGTCTCGTCAAAAGGTCAACTTGTTAATGCTCTTACTAAGTCATTATCCAGCACTCGCATTTTGATATATATTCAAGATTAATATTTTTTCTAAATCTCTATCATATTAGATTAGATATGTGTATATTTGTTTAGATTTTGATTGATTTAGTTGTCATCTAATCTTATTTTTTATAAATAATTATCTAAATTAATAATTTAGATATTAAAATAATTATATATAAATTTATTATATATTATGATAAATAATATTCACTTTTGAGTTCATTCTCAAAGCATTATAATATGTACGTGTTTAAAACTTTAAATCGCTCTTTTAAGTTCGATTAAAGATCAAAACTTGGAATATAATTAGTTTTTAATCATATTTGTCATCCCTAAACGGCGAAACCCTATTCTTAAAGTATGATGAAAAAAATGAGACTACGACTACAAATATAATTAAGGCTTATATATCAAATTAACAACACATGCATATTATTTATATTATATTATGATATTTAAATAATATTTGAACAATAAATAGTATGAGATAATATGAAATAAATGCAGTTAGTTGGTATGATGGTGACAAGTCAGTCACAAGCTATCTTATAAGTGTTAATTTATAATAGTTATGTATATATTAATTTGATTAATAAATTTATATTTACTAATAATTTTTTTGTTATTTGTTGCTCAAGTTATAAGTGGACAAAGCACTTAGGGATTAGTAAAGATTAAGCTAGAAAAAGGACTTGTATTTTAAAGAAAATTATTTTTCTCAAAATATATTTATATTTTGTATTTATAAAAACATATTATTGATTAAAAGTTTCTACTTACTAAATATTATTTTTTTCCAAAATATTTCTATAAGCAAATAGAGCCTATGACACTTGTTTAATAAAAAAATCTAAAATGGAAACTTAAATCTTGATTTTAGAGTAGATTTCAATTATTATAGTAAGTGGTGTTCTTTTTTTTAAAAAATGTGAAATTTAAAAAGAGAACAAAACTATGTGAGAAATTAGATGATTGCAATATAATAATTTTAAATATTGTTTTAAGTCTCCTGTTAAAAAAATGTGATTAGTATAGTAATTAAATAAAATAGTACAAAAATAAAATCTTAGAATTTTATATTTTGGAAATTTATTAATTTCTTATGTGTAAATAGGACAATATAAATTTAAAGCCTGTTCGAGGAAGCCCTAGCCGTCACGGGCTTTAGTATATAACCAGCTCTAACGAGGGCGGAAGGAGGTCGGAAGTTAGCGGCGGCGGCGGGGGACATCCAGGCGATAATCACCACCGGCCCGCCAAGATGGGTAAAAATCAAGAGCCTTAGAATTGTCTTCTGTGTTGGTCTACCATTCACCACAATGCCTTCGTTAATGGCGCCGTTCTTCTTCTTCTTCTTGTGTTCGCAGGTATCTCACGTGACTCGATGCACAAGAGGCGCGCCACCGGAGGCAAGAAGAAGGCTTGGAGGAAGAAGAGAAAGTAAGCAATTTTCTTCCCAGCACTCGTTTTTTTTCGTTTTCATTTAACTCTGAGCTTTCTTAGATGATTGTTTCTTCCTTGAACTTTGGGGTTTTCAAACACCGCTTTCAGGATTGCATCTCGTAACGTAATCCTACTTTTAAGTAATTTTTTATATTTACCTTTCTTGCTGTTCTATGCAAGATCCTCGATCAAAAAAAAATTGTTTTTTTTTTACTTTAGGCCTTAATTTTGATTCCTTTTCCCCCAAGGTATGAGCTGGGAAGGCAGCCTGCGAACACAAAGCTCTCTAGCAACAAGACGGTGAGACGAGTGCGAGTTCGAGGAGGCAATGTGAAGTGGAGAGCACTCAGACTGGATACTGGGAATTACTCATGGGGAAGTGAAGCTGTGACACGCAAGACCCGTATCCTTGATGTCGTCTACAATGCCTCAAACAATGAGCTTGTGAGGACTCAAACCCTCGTAAAGAGCGCAATTGTTCAGGTTGATGCCGCCCCCTTCAAGGCATGGTATCTCCAGCATTACGGGATCGAACTTGGAAAGAAAAAGAAGAACCCAGCGGTCGCAAAAAAAGAGGCAACCGAGGTAGATCTTTTGAGTATTCATTCCATCATGCCTATACTTATTTTCTTCCAGCATGTGTTCTTGTCACACAACTTTGAATACTTGTCTGAACATCGTTTAGAGTTTGAAAAAGCAATGAATATGAAGCAACTTGTAGTTACAAACATTATGCATATGGTAAACTATCTAACTGTGTTAATGGATCCTTCTTGCTTGTTTTCTTTGTCCATTCATGGGTTCCGAATAGGATTAAGAGTGAGTCATGTACAAACAGTGGGCTTGACATATTTCAATTGTCAACCTGTTTCATTTGGGGATCATTTTGGCATCACATAGAGCTCATTGGAGGGGTAGATTTGATTTCATAATAGTTGTGATTGTACTTAAGTGATTAAGAATTATAAATTACTCTAGCAAATGTTAAAATTCACCTCTATTAGTGAATTGTACAAGTTATGTATTATCTATGTGTTTGAGCATCATTGTCAATCAAACAACATGGAGTAGGCCTTTTGTGAATTGTACATTTTTACCTTTCAGGTTCATAAGTTTTCATGCTTATCAAGACTATAATCAAATTAATTTGGTCCATCATTTTTTGTATAGCTATGCCTTATATATACTTGAATGGGTGGTTATTTGAAGTCTATTTTTCAACCATGTGTATAACTTGTTGAACAATGTTTGATCTTGTATCAGGGCCAAGAGGGAGAAGCTACCACAGAAGTAGTTAAGAAGAGCAGCCACGTACTGAGGAAGCTAGAGAAGAGGCAGCAGGATCGGAAACTAGATCCCCACATTGAGGAACAGTTTGGTACTGGAAGGCTCTTGGCCAGCATATCCTCGCGCCCTGGCCAGTGTGGCAGAGCTGACGGGTTAGCGGAAGCTTATCCAATATAAACTCATCCATTAACTACTTTGTCTCGATTCACTAATTTTTTACTTTGTTTCATGTTTGATGCTATAGCTACATATTAGAAGGGAAGGAGCTCGAGTTCTACCAGAAGAAGATCCAGCGGAAGAAGGGCAAGGGAGCAGGAGCTTCCTAATTATCTTTCTGCAGTTCATTTCGAAATGCCGTTGTTACCTTGTTTCATTGAGAATGTAATGCTTTGAACATTAAGATGAGTGTCTTTTAGAATTTTTAGCACCAGACACTATAAACAAATATTAATTTGGCCTAATTTGATCAATCTCGTGGTCAATTTCAGAGGTTGTCCAGTTTCTTTTTGGGTTTAAAGTCTTGAGTAGTTTCTGATTTGAATGTTTGAAGCTTTGTATACGAGTGTAGTTTGTGGGATTGAAGGGAAACAGTTTGATTGGCATTTTAACATCATCGTTACTCTGAAAAAGCCTTTCGATTAGTTTGGGATTGGGTTGTCAAAATGGATTGATATCGTATCCTCACATAAGCCTCGTCGATACTTGCATTGGCGTGTCGATACTAGACTTCTTCACTTGCATATGCTTCCTAATACCTGTAGTGAGCAGGCTTGTATGGTCCCTCAACCAGGACCTTGATGTACTCGGCTTGTGCAGGAGTAGTTAGCTTGCTCAAGGTGAAGAGCTGCCACTTTCTGGTCGAGATGCTTAGGTAGCACGGACGCTTTCTTCTCATACTTTCCAGTCCCCTTCTTCCATAGCTCCAGCTGTGCTATCACCTGCAATTTTTCCTTTTTTTGTGGATTGTGTTTCATATCTGGAAGGGAAGTGGCCAAAATATTATCAGCAGGAATAATTCAATATCAGCACCTGGTTGGTCAAGGAGCAGGACATCACAAAGCTGGGATGGCCAAGGTTCATAAGGCGGCCCTCGGCAAGAACTATGATGCCGGTGTTGGTCTCGGAAAACACCCAGCGATCTGTCTGGGGCTTGATTGCGATGCGCTTGACGCCCAGATAGGTCTCGAGCCCGTGTGTGTCATCTAGTTGTCAAAGTGGCAATGTGACAAACAATGGCATTGTTCTTCATCTTCATGTGGTCGACCATGATGATGCCCTTGTTTCCGGTGGTGGTTACAGTTTACAAAGATATCGGCCTCAGAAAGGACGTCTTCTAGTGTGAGGACAGGGATGCCCTCCATCAGGCCTGAAGCGCACAGTTGGGATCGATCTCGGTAACGATTACACGAGCACCAGCTTGTTTAAGGGTAGCAGCGCAGCCTACCCCACATCACCATAACCACAGACCACGGCGACTTTGCCGGCAATCATAACATCGGTAGCCCACATCAGGCCATCCGGGAGCGAGTGAGAAGCAAGAAGCAGAGTTTGCTCAACCTCGCTGAACACAGCTAGTCGAATTTATTAGCTGCTTAATGCCATACAAACTCACTGTTGATATACTGTCCATTAGTGTTGCAGTAAAAAGTAATAGTGAAACTTCTGGATCGAGATCTGGATCCAAATTTCAAATGGAGCTGGGGACAATCGATGTCGGTTCTTGAATGGAATGTGGAGACCACCAACCGGACGAATTATTTTGTCACATAGATTATACGAAAAAACAAAAGGAACTATATTGCCAAATTATAGAAGTCAAAACCGGAGCATCAGATCAAAACGAGAAACAACGGATTTAGATTTTAGGTGAAAGTGAAACCCACAAAACGCAGCTAGATTTGGATCCAAAGCTCGAGAAATGTAGATCGGCACAGAACAAATACATTTAGGTCAAGAAAAATCACCTTGCTCTTGGTGACGGAATCGTTGACGTTGATTGTAGGGAACAGAAGGGTGCCGCTAGCCTGCATCTGGTAGAGCCGCTTGACACCGGTCGTGGTCTCCTCGTACACACCCACGAGCCGCTCTTCACCCGGTGGTACTTTTTGGGATCGGTTTTGAGCCCGTCGCGGATAATTCCGAGCACGATTTGGAACTCGGTGTTGTCCGCGGAGGCAGGATCTGGGACCTTTCCCGACTTCTCGTACTTCTCTTCGGCCTTGACGCCTTCATGGATGAGGAGTGTAGCGTCGCCGCCGTTGTCTACGATGAGATCAGGGCCGCCGCCGGCGCCCCAATCGAGGCATCGCTCGCGGGAATCGCGGGCGATGGCAGCCGCGGCGTGGTCCTGGGTGGAGAAGATGTTGCAGGAGCACCAGCGGACCTAGGTGCCGAGGGCGGTGAGGGTTTCGCTGAGGACGGCGGTCTGGATGGTCATGTGGAGGACGGCTTTGATCGCGGAGATGCTGCACCGAACTCGGCGCAGCAGGCCATAAGACAGGGCATCTCCACGTCGGCGAGTTCGATCTCGAGGCGGCCGAAGTCGACCTGCGAGAGTTCCTCAACCTTGTGCTCGCGCCCCGACGACGCCTTCTCCTCGATCAAAGCCATTGTTACAACTCGCTTTGGTTCGAGCAAGGAACAGAGGGCGAACGCCGAGAACGAACGAGATGTTGCATCATATACAGATGGACTCCGAAGGAAATGAACGGCTTTGATGAAGAGGGATTTCCAGTGGTAAAAAAGGGAACGTTCGATTCAGCTTCACGTGCGTCAGAGTGAGTGGACCGAAAGGGAGATACGAAACAGCGCTCAGGAAATCGAACCGTTGCAGGCCGATCAATCGAACCGGTCTAATCCATCTGTTTCATTTAATTTTGGGCGCTCATCTAGAACGATTTAAAATGGCCTTATAATTTTTAATCATTCGATCACGTTTGTATAAGTTAATTATTAGCTTTTAAATGTTAATTTCTACACATATAATTTCTATAATAATAATTTTATATTATTTTAATTTTATTTTTGAAGAATAATTTAATTAAAATAATATTTTAAAAATAAATGATAAAAATTACATAATACTAAATAAATATTATTTAATCATAATTGATCATATAGAAGTTAATAATTAATTTTCACATGACATAATTATTAGTTAAGGTAAGGTTATTTCGAACCGCCCAAATTAAGTAGGATGTTGATTTAACTTTAAATAAAAATGAAATGTTGATTAGAGCTTTTAGTTTTTATTTAAAACATAAATTTGAAAGTTATAAAAATTAGTAATTTTTTAAAATATACTTAAATTGATAACAGGTGAACGTGTAGTTGGACAATTTTTACCGGAGAGATTAATTTGTTACTAAATTAAATTACAAGACAAATCAACTTATCTTATAGAGATGGTTTGAACTAATAATTTCAAGTTGCCAGTAGGGGTTGATTTTCTCAATCACCGGTGCTGAGTCAATCGAATGGTCGAGTCGCCAATTGCCGAGAGCCGAGTTGGTAAGTGCCGAGTGGCCTACTGTCGAGTAGCCTACTGCCGAGTGGCCAACTACCGAGAGCCGAGAGTCGAGTTGCCAAGGTCGAGACACCAAGTGGTCGAGACGCTAAGTGCTGAGACGTCGAGTGGCTGATGTTGAGGCCTGCGTTCAATGCAGTTTCCTTAAAACAGATTCGTCCTCTCCAACGGTGCTTAGAGGTCACAACGGATGTCTGTTTTCTAAGATACAACGATAGAACTGTTGGGTCCAAAAGGATGTTTGTATCTCCACAATGACATGATATTGTCCACTTTGGGCCTAAGCCCTCATGGCTTTGCTCTTGGGCTCTCCCCAAAAGGTCTCATGCCAATGGAGATATCTTCCATCCTTTTAAACTCATGATCTTTTCCATGTGTTTTAGATGTGGGACTATGTTTGCACCTTTGCAACCCAACAATCCCCCCCTCAAACAAAGGATCACAGGCCCCCCCTCAAACGGAAAGCCTCCGTTTGATGTCCGAATCCTCGACCCACCAGGACTTCCTGCCCCTCGGTCCACCCTGACCTACTAGGACTTCCTGCCCAGCCGCAACCAGGACTTCATGCTCCTCGGTCTACCCGACCTACTAGGACTTCCTGCCCAGCCGCAACCAGGACTTCATGCCTCTCGGTCTACCCGACCTACTAGGACTTCCTGCCCGGTGTCTGGTCCTCTTGATTCAAACACGGGAGCCCCTACTTCCTTTGTTTTTAAGGTTCAACCCACATGGTTAGATCCGGATCATGACTCATCCGACGATTAGTCCGGTGAAGAGCGGCCTCGCTCTGATACCAATTGTTGGACTTGATGGAATCAAAATATCTCCACAATGGCATGACCGCGCCCTCATGGCTACGACTAAGCACATGCATTCAATTTGCATTAATTTGCATTAATTGCATACTTATCATTTAAACAAAAAGAAAACATTTTCAAGTGGTAATGGTCCAACATTCAACATACACAAGTTGTGCTCGCACATAAGTTACCTTGCAAGTAGTGCAATATAGGCCGTGGATTTGCACCCCCTGCGCACCCATACATAAGAGAGAGCTCTCCCCATGCATTTGTTCATAACATTAATGTTTGTGACATAATATAAACCAACAACTATGTCTTGAAACTTCTAACATGGAACTATTCTCATTCATAAAGTAGTCTCCTCTTTCCACCGCCTTTTATTTCCATTCAAATTTTCAACAAGTGCAACAAAAATTTATTATTTATTTAATAATTAACACTATTTAAGTATTGTCATTTTTCTTTCTAATTTTTGTATGATTCTTATTATGGTCACCCGATTTCTAAGTTGGTGTCGAATATTAACCAATGATTTACTCAACGACAAATACGCATATACCTATATTTTGAGATTTAAGATCCATTAACTTCGGAGAGTAACCATCTTTAATCAATATTTATATATAAATGTATTTATAATTTACTAGACGTTTTAATCATTTTAGCCAAAATTAAATATGTATAAATTTATTTAGTAATAAATTAGAATGTGAGGTAGAAACATTATATATATAATCATAAATAAAATACTTTTCCTCTATTTTAAAAGTAATTTGACAAGACTTTTGTAAATTCATATATTATGAAATAATTAAACGACTTTGAAGAATGAAATTTATTATAAATGTCCTCTGCCTACTTACTAGATTTTTCTTTTTAAATTATATATTTCAAGTCATACTTAATTTCCCAATACAAAATTACTTGCATTCTACAATTTCAAGTATAAATTTGTGTCGATATATTACATGCTTGTATGTCTTTTCTTTTCTTTTTTATGTTGCGGTTTATTAATGTTTTATTATTTCAACAAATAGATTGTTGAATGGAATAAAAGTAAAATTTCAATCTTTTTTTAATAATTAATTTAAAATAAAAGACTAATATATAAATCCATCTTAACATTTACATTTCTTTTCAAATTTAATTATGCTTTTAAAAAAAATAAATCTAGTTTTAAAGTGTGTTACACACAATAGAAAATGAAGGGCAAAGATTAAAATAGGACATTTTATTATCATTATAAAAAAAAACCTTCAATTTTAAAAATATTAAAATAGCATTTTATCATATTTTTATCTTAAAAATATCATTGTCCTAGCTTTATTATAACAACTTTATTAAAAATTAATAATTTTGTTCGAAACAAATAGAACCTTGGAGTACAAATTAATTAAAAATATATAACAATTTTAATTAACATTATTATAATAATATTAAAATGGATTTAACTAATTAAATTAAAGTAAATTCGATTCAAAAATCTTATACATAGCAATTTTGATTTTACTTTATTATGGTAATTTTGATAATTTTCAAACAAAATATGATGGTGTTTTGATATTTTTTTTAAACGGATGTGATAATAATAAAGGGCAATGTTTTTTTTAATTAAATTTTTTACCCAAATAATAATAATTTTCATGTGGTCGGAACAGCACAAACCCTCGAATTTCGCTATAAATATTCTCTCCACCTCCGTCACCGCTCGCCACTGTCTGCGCCTTCCCGGTCCATTTCTTCCCCCCAAAACTTTTCTCCGCCACCGTCACCGCCATGGCCAACACCCTGGAGTCCGTCAGCGAGTGGGGCCTCTCGCCGCTCTCCATCGTGGACCCCGAGATCCACGACCTGATCGAGCACGAGAAGCGGCGCCAGTCGCACGGCATCGAGCTAATCGCCTCCGAGAACTTCACCTCCTTTGCCGTCATTGAAGCCCTCGGAAGCGCACTCACCAACAAGTACTCCGAAGGCATGCCAGGAAATCGCTACTACGGCGGCAACGAGCACATCGACGCCATCGAGAACCTCTGCCGCTCCCGCGCCCTCGCCGCCTACCGCCTCGATCCTGCCAAGTGGGGCGTCAACGTTCAGCCCTACTCCGGCAGCCCTGCGAACTTCGCCGCCTACACCGCCCTGCTCAACCCCCATGATCGCATCATGGGCCTCGATCTCCCATCCGGCGGCCACCTCACCCACGGATACTACACATCCGGAGGCAAGAAGATTTCCGCCACCTCCATCTATTTTGAGAGCCTCCCTTACAAGGTCAGCCCCGCGACCGGCTACATCGACTACGATAAGCTCGAGGAGAAGGCCCTTGATTTCCGTCCCAAGCTCATCATCTGTGGTGGAAGCGCATACCCAAGGGATTGGGACTACGCGAGGTTTAGATCCATCGCCGACAAGTGCGGGGCCTTGTTATTATGCGATATGGCTCACATCAGTGGGCTTGTGGCCGCTCAGGTAATAATGGATGATACCTTCATTCTTCTCCTTCTGGTTTATTTTTGATATTTGTATGCCTCTTTCAAATAACAAAAAAATTGAAAAGCCAGAATCAGTAATTGACGGATCTGGTAGATCTGAATGCATGGTTTTTGGATCTATCGTGACTCTTTTTTGTTGGAACATTCATCTAGATCTGATCTGAATAGATGTAGTCCTATTGCTCGAATGAAGAGGAATAAATTTGAAAGTCTATATTGTAGTTAAGAGACCAAATTTTTAACCTTGGCGCTCAGTACGTTTTTTGTTGGCGTATCTCTTTCGTCTTGTGTATTTGTCTTGGATGCCATCAACCATTTGTCTTGCAGTTTTGTGAGGTTTGCTATCTTTTCTCTTCCAATTCTTGTTTTTAGGAAATTACATCTTAGCTTGATTAGTTAATCTTTCAAATTGATGGTGCACAGGATTATATCGATTGTTTTTCGATAGTCACTAATCTAGTAAGCTGTCTATGTAGGAAGCTGCAAATCCCTTCGAGTTCTGTGATGTGGTTACCACTACCACTCATAAGAGTCTCAGAGGCCCTAGGTCTGGCATGATCTTCTATAGGAAAGGCCCTAAGCCACCAAAAAAGGGACAGCCAGAAAACGAAGTTTATGATTTTGAAGACAAAATCAATTTTTCTGTATTTCCAGCTCTACAAGGCGGTCCTCACAATCACCAGATTGCTGCATTGGCTGTGGCACTGAAGCAGGCTATGTCACCAGGTTTCAAGGCATATGCCAAGATGGTCAGAGCGAATGCTGTTGCTCTTGGGAACTATCTGATGAGCAAGGGCTACAAGCTCGTGACAGATGGAACTGAGAACCACCTTGTTCTCTGGGATCTTAGACCTCTGGGCTTGACTGGTATTAACCATTAGATTTCAACATGCAATTATTTGTTTGCTTATCTCTTCCAGTTTGAAATAAGAACCTTCAAATTCCATTTTTCCCAGGAAACAAGGTCGAGAAACTTTGTGATCTCTGCAATATTACTGTCAACAAGAATGCTGTTTTTGGAGACAGCAGTGCATTGGCTCCTGGTGGTGTCCGTATTGGTAAGAACTTTGTTGCACTAGCTTGATCACTCGCAGCAGTGTCTCGAAAATCCCTATACGTATATAATATTTGTGGTTCATTTTCATAGAGAAAATTGCATCATCTGTTGAAATGTTGTGTTTGATGAGAGTGAGACTGTACCACCCGACGGACCAACATGCACAAGCGACTCACCCTCCACATGGCTAAACAGCATTGCTTTTCGGAGACGCTTCAGACACTATATGAAGATCTTTTCTTGAACTTGGTTTTTCATCAATGACCATAGATGCTGCCTTTATTTTACTATAATACCCAAAATGTTCATATAATCAAGGCAATTTTTTTTCTCAACTGCATCATAAATTGTTCATGGTATCCTCACTATCATACTACTACTCTTTGGTTTATTTCTCAGGCGCTCCTGCTATGACATCACGGGGCTTGGTGGAAAAGGATTTTGAGCAGATAGCAGAGTTCCTTCACCAAGCGGTCACCCTTTGCCTCGCCATCCAGAAAGAACATGGTAAGTTGCTCAAGGACTTCAACAAAGGCCTAGTGAATAACAAGGATATCGAGGAGCTGAAGGCTGCAGTTGAAAAATTTTCTGCATCATTTGACATGCCGGGCTTCCAAATGTCTGCAATGAAGTACAAGGATTAGGATGTCTTACTCAGTGCTTGCCTCTCAGCTCATGCTTCATGTTCCTTTTGCTTTGAGAAATTTGTGCTCGGTTTAGCTTCAACTCCAATTGAATTTTTGTTGTTGATTCCTGCTCTGCTACGAGTTTCATGTTCTTTAAATTGATTCTTCTTTGTTCAATAATCCCGTTCATATTTGCTACCATAAGATCTATGATGTCTTTGTTTTGTTTTCTCCAAATGTGTAGTGTTTTGATTGGTATTGTTAGTAGTAATTCTAGAGCCAATTATATGATGATTGATTAGGAATTTTTTATATCATATTTTATTATTAATAAAGGCAAGAGTTTTGGTTATTATATTTACTTTGTATTTGTGCCAAATAACTAAGTATAATAATGTTTTTGGGTAGTTAATTATAATTTACATCATATCGATTGTTTGAATCGATAGTGAGATGATGTAAAAAACATTACTCTTAATCATTTTTAGTCAAGCATTAATATTCAGGGACGATGTTAATGCGTTGAGACTAGTATGTGGGTCAGTTGGATGACTTGATCTCACAAATCATGGATATGAGATGTCGAGTTGATACATGGGTATACATTAGAGAATGTATACTGAATTGATCCGTCATGAGAAAGTTTCATGGATCGTTATATGAGTGTCATAAACTTTCTCATGTGACTATTGACATGAATAGTCCTTAGACCTAAAGTCATTACGGTTCCCTACATAAGGAGTTATATACTTTGGTATCGTCAAACGTCACTCGTAACAGGGTGGACTATAAAGACGATCACTGGGTATGTAACAAATTATGTGGAGGGATATGAGTCATTTAGATGAGATCTATCCCTTCTATATAACGAGAATGATATCTTACGACCTCTTGATAGAGTAGGACCATGAAATGTATGGTCATGCTCATATGAGTCAATATTAGATATTGAAATTCATTTGCTTGAGTGAGTCTACTTGGGGATCAAGAAACATAAAAATTGATAAGAAGATGACACGGTCTATGCCTCATTGATAAATCTAGATATCGAGGATAGAAGTACATGGTCATATATTATCGTAGTCACGGAGGTTATGTCAGATCTCGACATTCTTATCACTTGGGTAGCAATGATGCATTGCTAGATGCCGTTCATTGTTTATGTTTCTAAAATGGATTTTAGAGACATTGCCAACGTTACAAGAACCTATTGGGTCACACACAAATAACACTCTATTTAGAGATGAGTTCATTTTAGTTTGACTAAAGGAACAAGATGACCTAGACTTGAGTTAGACTCAAATTGGTTGAATTTGAGTTAGATTCAAATTAAACCAAGATGAATTTTGATTCATCATGCATGATTAATGTGGATTAATCATGCAATAAAGAAGAGAGGAAGTTACATGCATGGAAGTTATCATGCATGAATTGAATTTAAGTTAGATTCAAATTAAATCAAATTAGATTTTGATTCATCATGCATGATTAATGTGGATTAATCATGCATTGAAGAAAAAGAGAGTTATCATGTATAGAAGTTATCATGCATAATTAATAAGATTAATCATGCATTGATGAAGAATACCAAAATCCTAAAAACATTTGGTATTCATGGCATGAGTATAAAAGAGTTCTTCTTGAAAAAACTCTTGGTTGTTCATTCTTGTCCTCTCCTCTCTTGGCTGAAATCCACAAAGGCAAGAGGTTGCTAGCATAACCTAAGTCTTCTCCAAAGGTGAAAGAGTGTTAGTGTGGATACACATAGAAACACGTACATTTGAATATACAAGAGATCCAACATACCTTGGACGAGCGGGATAAGCGAAGGGCACGCAACAAAGGTGATGGCGCTGAAATTCTATCTTGGTTGATCGCACAGAGATAGAATCGCACAGGTATAAAAAATTGTCAAACGGTCTACTTGATCGATCAGGCATGTGCTTGATCGATCAGGCATGTACTTGATCAATTAAGCACAACCTTGATCGATCAGCGTGATCGATCAAGCAAGGTCTTGATCGATCTGTGCCTGATCAATGCGAAGGATCGCCGACCTCTCGTGTTGGATTCGCCTGAAAAAACAACTACGCAGCGGAATATAAAACATATTATACCTTTCAAGAAGATTGAACGGATGGTGGTTTGTAACTAAAAACCTCTCGATCTTCTGTTGTATTCCTCTCCTCCTCTTGGAGGGGCGACGACCATGAAAAAAGCCACCGCCTTCCTCACCTAGCCGCCACAAGAGAATAGGTTTTTCTAGGATTAGTCTTGGCGGATGCTATGCCTTTATATAGAGACTACAACAGGGATCTAGAGGAGAAATTGATTTTGGTCGGATGGTGGCACTTTGCCCCAATCCCATATTATAATATGTGCTCTTTCTTATTATGAGTACATTGTTACGCCCCGGGAGACGGCTTTCCGAGAAATTTCGGCAGCATCTCCCCTGTAACAATTGACTTTCCCTGAATACATACACATATAAAGAATCCATAACAGGCTATGGATATATAATGACAGATAAAAGTAAATAAAATGACCACCACGGTCATTTACACACATCCACACCAAGTGACCCACACGATCACTAACATCATCAACAATCTAGTATCACAACCACGCATGCATATCAAATCCATTCAAAATCCGATAGACAACTCGAAATGAAAACAAATATCGAATCATCGGAAAACCAAATACTCGAATGGACAAACGCCACAATAAGTCCAACAAGTCCTAATACACTGATACTGTAAGGAAATAAACCCAAAAATACAAGGGGTTCAGGACTAGCAGTGCAGCTCTCCAGACGACATCAACCTGAAACAGACATACAGGTAAACGGGGTGAGTTCCAAAAGAAACTCAGCGGGTATCTAGCAGATATGTGTATAAAAGCTATCAACAGTAATATCATGCTGTACAGTCTACTGAAAGGTAAATAGATATGAAAACTGAACAACAGTAGATCTGTACATACCAGAGTCTGATAATCAAGTAGTAAGGTGAAAGTAGTCCCAAAACCAATACATAGGTCTCCTGTATATGCATGTCATCCAAGTGCATCAAACAAGTGCAACAATCACAATCAAATGCAATCAGTGCAGTATGCACATGGTGCAATGCATGTCCTGGTCACCCCTGACGCCAGTCAGATCAGTCACCCCTATAATGGTGAGGTAGAGTGGAACTACGCCAGTCAGATCGCTCATCCACAGTGGTGAAGTCGCGTGGGTAGGGCTGTGACCTCTGTGCACTCTGCCGTCACTGCTCCTGCGTGACCGAGTGGACAGGATGTCCTCAAGGTGTACACCTATCCTGGTAACCCAAATCATAAGTGGGCGAGCAAGCTCTCATCTCCTGGTCACAATGACAGAGGAGGGATCCCTGTATGCTACCACGCTACGAAACCACTATCCTGGGTGGCCTAGCGGAGCTCCTGTCAGGGCAAGTATGCACCAACCTAAAGGTTCCACTAACCCATGAGTGGAGTGTGTGTGTAAATCATATACGAGTGACGGGCTCAAACTGTGCTACCACTATAATAGGAGCGACTCGACTAAAATAGGAGCAGGAGCAGATGATCACAAGACATGCAATTACACACACCCTTTGGTTGGTAGCCCGCATGTAACTGACGCCGGACTCAACAACAATGGAATCCCGCACGTCAGTATGCAATATATGCAAGCATGATGTATGACACTAGTCCATGCATCATATATCCCACTACATATCCATATAACATGTCCATGCACCACCTATCCAACTACATATCCATATCATATGCCAATAATCAGAATGCTATAATGCACTGATAATATCTAATATATATACTGGTAGTAGCATATGCACATGTAGCAGGTGATGTCAGAATCAATGAAGATCGGATAACCAAAGCATGTCAAAGGTATCAGATGATATCAAGATAAATGAATACTGATAACCACAATATGAAAAAGTATCCGATACTAACAGGTAGCAGAAATAACTGATAACAAAATCAGGTCCAAGTAGCATGTGAATCAATATGAGCAGAAACATAACTACTGATATCTAGCAATTTACACATATCTTAAAGACGTATCCATAAAAGATAAGTCAAGGTACCCGCCTTCCGATTGGTTGCGAGTAATCGCAAAGAATCCGAATCTGTTAATGTCCGCAACCAATCAACTCAAATCAAAGTCCTGTAAAAAGGATAATCATCTTTACTATACTTACTAATTAATACTGTGTTAAATTAACAGTAATTAAATCCCCTAATTTAATCCAACTCTGATCTAATTCAACAGTAACACCAAACCCTAAAATATCGATTACAACAGAATTGAATCAGATTCCAACACATTCTATCCAAGATTCAAGGACTCAACAGATCCGTCCCATTATAAATCAATCAGCACCCTACAATCCAACAAAACCTGATCTAAAGTTCAACGACAGAACCATGCTTAATCCCACACTAAACAGTAATTAATCAAAACTAAATCAACTCAGATTCGAAATTTTACCTTCAAGTTCCATCCCAATCAACCCTAGATTAGCCTCCGGTTCCTTTCCAATCAAAGTCGTCATCACCACCAACCGATCGGTCAGATCCAAATTAAGCCCCTGATTCAAGATCTAAGGAGAATCAAAACAATCAAAGGAAGCAACACTCGAAGCCTAGCTCAAACCCCTTACCGATCTTCCTCTTCGATTTGCGCCTACTGATGAGAGGGAGACAACGAAAGGGATCGCGGAAGTCGAAATTCGCGACGGAAGGCTGTGGTTCGGGGAGAAGACCGCTGATGGGCTCGGGAAGGAGACCGCCGTTGGAGAAAACGCGTGCCCTCGTCGCACCGTCGCCGTGCCGTCACTCGTGAAGAAGATGAACAGGGCAGCGTCGGCGTTGGGCAGAGCAGCGGCGTCAAGTCGCGACGGCAGTGGCTGAGGAGGGTGAGTCGCGCGATTGGGAGAAGCGGAGAACCCACTGTAGACTCCTTAGTGGATCTTATGCCTTGCCTTAACGGGTTGGGTTCCCAAGGATCCAATAACCTTAGCCCAACAGCCCATTTAATCCTATCAGGTGAACCGGTCCAACCAGCCCAAACCAGCCAACCCAAACCGGATAACCTGAATCCTAACCCGACTGAACCAACGGTACTGTAGCAAACCGGTTTGACTTTGGTTCGCTTGGTTCAGGGGTCAAACGATCTCCGATTTGGTCCAAACAAGTTTCGTTTGGTTCGTCTTCGCGAGACGAATCTTTTCGTATGTATAGTAAAAAAATTTTTCGGTATCTTACAATATTCCTCTCCTCCTCCTGGACGTCGTGTGGGCGAGGACCTTCCAAGAGAAACCAGTCACCGCCTTCCTCAAACCTCCCTCTCGTGACCTAGTCGATTTGGCCACACCTCTTGATAGAATAGGACCATGAAATGCATAGTCATGCTTAAATGAGTCAATATGAGATATTGAACTCATTTACTTGAGTGAGTCTACTTGGGAATCAAGAAACATAAAGATTGATAAGAGGATGACATGATCTATGCCTTATTGATCAATCTAGATATCGAGGATAGAAGTACATGATCATACATTATCGTAGTCACGGAGGTTATGTCGGATCTCGATATTCTTGTCACTTGGGTAGCAATGATGCATTGCTAGATGCCGCTCATTGCTTATGTTTCTAAAATGGATTTTAGAGACATTTCCAATGTTACAAGAACCTATTGGATCACACACAAATAACACTTTATTTGGAGATGAGTTCATTTTAGTTTGACTAAAGGAACAAGATGATCTAGACTTGAGTTAGATTCAAATTAAATCAAGATGGATTTTAATTCATCATGCATGATTAATGTGAATTAATCATGCAATAAAGAAGAGAGGAAGTTACATGCATGGAAGTTATCATGCATGGGTTGAATTTGAGTTAGACTCAAATTAAACCAAGTTGGATTTTGATTCATCCTGCATGATTAATGTGGATTAATCATGCATTGAAGAAAAAGGGAGTTATCATGCATGGAAGTTATCATGCATGATTAATAAGATTAATCATGCATTGATGAAGAATACCAAAAGCCTAAAAACCTTTGGTATTCATGGCATGAGTATAAAAGAGTTCTTTCTTGCAAAAACTCTTGGTTGTTCATTCTTCTCCTCTCCTCTCCTCTCTTGGCTGAAATCCACAAAGGCAAGAGGTTGCTAGCACAACCTAAGTCTTCTCCAAAGGTGAAAGAGTGTTAGTGTGGATACGCATAGAGACACGTACACTTGAACGTGCAAGAGATCCAACATACCTTGGACTAGCGGGATAAGCGAAGGGCAAGCAACAAAGATGATGACGCTGAAATTCTATCTTGATTGATCGCACAGAGATAGAATCGCATAGGCATAGAAAATTTCCAAGCGGCCTGCTTGATCGTTCAGGCATGTGCTTGATCGATCAAGCAAGTGTTTGATCGATCAAGCAAGTGCTTGATCAATCGATCAACGTGATCGATCAAGCAAGGTCTTGATTGATCGTGTGCCTGATCGATCATGCCTGATCGATGCGAAGGATCGTCGGCCTCTCGTGTTGGATTCGGGGTCCATGAAAAAATAACTACGTAGCGGAATATAGAACATATTATACCTTTCAAGAAGATTGAACGGATGGTGGTTTGCAGCCGAAAACCTTTCGATCTTCTGCTGTATTCCTCTCCTCCTCCTGGACGTCGTGTGGGCGACGACCTTCCGAGAGAAACCAACCACCGCCTTCCTCAAACCTCCCTCTCGTGACCTAGCCGATTTGGCCACACGAGAATAGGATTTTCTAGGGTTAGTCTCGGCGGATGCTATGCGAGGCTTTATATAGAGGCTACAACAGAGACCTAGAGGAGGAATTGATTTTGGCCTCCTGATGGGCTTAGGTTTCCCGTATTCGGTCCGAACACCCACTTTAAGTCCATCAATAATAATTCATTCCACTAAAGGGTTATTATTGAACTATTGCACTAATCCCATATTATAATATGGGCTCCTTCTTATTATGAGCACGTCAATCTCTCTGTGTTTAAGATATTATATGTCCGTTAATTAAATGAGTTACTGACAACTCAATTAATTAACATCTAATCCAGAGTAGTACCACTCAACTTTATTATCATGCCGGACTAAATCCACTTGTAGGATTTACATGATAATCTTTATGAGCTCCTCAAGGGGACATCATCAGCCTAAATAATTAGGACACAAATTTCTTCTATAATCAACAACACATCATATAAATAACACTATCTCCTTAACTAATCAGGCTTATTGATTTAACGAATAAATCTCACCCATTAACAAGTAAAAGAAATAAATACTAAGTATACGTGCTTGCCATTATATTGGGATTAAGAGGACGCACATCCATAATAACAGAGGTCTTGTTCTTTTATATAGTCAGTATAAATCGAACAACCTCAAACGGTCCTGCTCAATACACACATAGTGTACTAGTGTAATTTTATAGTCAAGATAGACTAAAACCAATTACACTACAACCATCCCAATGGTTTGTCCCAATCCATCTTGGTTGTGAGCTACTATTTATAATTTATAAGGAACTGATAATATGATCTTCTATGCGACACCACACACCATGTTATCTAAAATATAAATTAATTGGATAACTACATTAACATATATAAAAAATATAAAATGCAAACATTTGACCAAAGTGATTCTTATTTCAAAATAGATGTTCATACAAAAGCTAGGCTTATAGTATACATCCTAACAATCTCCCACTTATACTAAAAGACTATGCTGCCATACATTTAATTCTCAACCCCTCAACATGTCTATCAAAAAGTCTTGCCGGAAGGGCTTTAGTGAAAGGATCTGCCAAGTTATCTGCTGATGTAATCTTGGCGACAACAATTTTCCCTTATTTTACGATGTCTCGTATCAGGTGGTACTTGCACTCAATGTGTTTACTTGCCTTATGGGCTCATGGTTCCTTTGAGTTTGCAACTACACCACTGTTATCACAATAAATTATGATAGCTTTGGGCAAACTAGGAATCACTTCTAAGTCCATCAAGAAGTTTCTGAGCCATACAACTTCTTTGGTTGCCTCAGAGGTTGCCTCATACTCAGCTTCCATGGTGGATTCCGAAACACATTTCTGCTTAACACTTCTCCATGTTATGGCTCCATCTCCCAAAGTAAATACATACCCCGAGGTTGATTTACTATTATCCCTATCTGATTGGAAATCAGAATCTATGTAACCCACAGGAAGCAAATCATCTGGTTGGTAAATCGGCATATAATCTCTAGTCATTTTCAGGTACTTTAATATATTCTTTACTGTAGTCCAATGTCCCTATCCTGGGTTACTTTGATATCTACTAATCATACCCATGGCAAAATAGATATCCGGTCTCGTACATAGCATTGCATACATTAGACTTATTGCAGCCGAAGCAGAAGGAATTGCCTTCATTTCCTCTATCTCCTTTGATATCTTAGGACATATCTCTTTAGATAAAGGTACTCTGTGCCAAAAGGTAGAAAACCTGTCTTGGAGTTTTGCATGCTAACGAGCTAGGATAGTATTAATGTACGAAGGTTGAGATAAGCACAACATCCTTTTCTGTGCCAAAAATTCCTTTATTACTTTAATCCCAAGAGATATCCATATTCTCCCAAGTCCTTCATATCAAACTACTTAGACAACCATGCCTTACGCTGACAACACTTTGACATTGTTGTCAATGAGCAAAATGCCATCTACGTATAGTACAAATACCACCCAAACGTTTCCGTCACTTTTCTTATATACACAAGACTTATTCGGACATTGAATAAATCCATAAGATTGGATTACTTCATCAAACCGAATGTTCCAAGATCTCGAAGCTTATTTCAGTCCATAAATGGACCGATTGAGCTTACACACGAGATGCTCTT
>NC_133861.1:23121619-23159336 GCF_044706935.1 Curcuma longa | reverse complement strand
GCCAAAAACCTAGCTTTGATACCAATTGATGGAGCTTGGATTCTATCTTGGTTGATCGCACAGAGACAAAATCGCACAGGCACAGAAACTTTCCAAGCGGCCTGCTTGATCGATCTATCTAATCGAGTAAACAAATGCTTGATCGATCAGGCATGTGTTAGATCGACCAAGCAAGTGCTTGATCGATCAAGCACAACCTTGATTGATCGGCATAATCGATCAAGCAAAGTCTTGATCGATCTGCACCTGATCGATCATGCCTGATTGATGCGAAGGATCGCCGACCTCTTGTGTTGGATTCGAGGTCCATGAAAAAATAACTATGCAACGGAATATAGAACATATTATACCTTTCAAGAAGATTGAACGGATGGTGGTTTGTAACCAAAAACCTCTCGATCTTCTGCTGTATTCCTCTCCTCCTCCTGGACGTCGTGTGGGCGACAACCTTCCAAGAGAAACCAACCACCGCCTTCCTCAAACCTCCCTCTCGTGACCTAGCCGATTTGGCCACACGAGAATAGGTTTTTCTAGGGTTAGTCTTGGCGGATGTTATGCGAGGCTTTATATAGAGACTACAACAGGGATTTAGAGGAGGAATTGATTTTGGTCTCCTGATGAGCTTAGGCTTCCTGTGTTCGGGCCGAACACCCAACTTAAGTCCATTAATAATAATCTGGTCCACTAAAGGGCTATTATTAAACTACCGCCCCAATCCCATATTATAATATGTGCTCCTTCTTATTATGAGTATATCGATTTCTCTGTGTTTAAAATATCAAATGTCCGTTAATTTAAATGAGTTACTGACAACTCAATTAATTAACATATAATTCCAAGAGTAGTACCACTCAACTTTATTATCATGCCGGACTAAATCCACCTGCAGGGTTTACATGATAATCCTTATGAGCTTCTCAAGGGGGCATCATCAACCTAAATAATTAGGACACAGATTTCTTCTATAATAAAAAACACACTATATAAACAACACTATCTCCCAACTCACCGGGCCTATTGATTTAACGAATAAATCTCACTCATTGACAAGTTAAAGAAATAAATACTGAGTATATATGCTCGTTATTATATTGAGATTAAGAGTACGCACATCCATAATAATAGAGGTCTTGTTCTTTTATATAGTCAGTATAAATCGAACAACCTCAAACGGTCCTGCTCAATACACACATAGTGTACTAGTATAATTTTATAGTCAAGATAGACTAATACCAAATTACACTACAACCGTTCCAATGGTTTGCCCCAATCTATCTTGGTTGTGAGCTACTATTTATAATTTATAAGAAACTGATAACATGATCTTCTATGTGGCACCACATACCATGTTATCTACAATATAAATTAATTGGACAACTGCATTAAAGAATATAAAATATAAACATTTGATCAAAGTGATTCTTTTATTTCAAAATAGATGTTCATACAAAAGCTAGGCTTATAATATACATCCTAACAAAATGTACACCTAATTAAGGTACACCATATTAGATAGGATTGGATTTCAAAGATTTAACCTGTATGAGTTTTTTGCATGGATCACGGAAGGGATCCTATTTTCTACTGTGCAATTTCAATTTTTGTCGCATAGGATTTTTAACAGGTATAATATGAGATATTTTTTGAATGATAAAATTTTGAAACTTATCGACTTATCTCCCCCTTACACATTGCTCATTTCGGTCAAAGAAGAGGTACAAGTTGCAACCAAGAATAATTTAGCAAGTTAACAAGTATTTTAAATTCTTGATTAGAAAATAGATGGTTTAATTGATAAATTGACTAGCATTTGTGGTCAATGCTTCATTATCTGATCTCCAAGTCCATGTCTTTCTTTGCTTCTCCAAAAGGCAACTCTACGTGTTGCACCCTAGCAACAAGTCTTGTAAAACTACACCATCGATCGGAGCAACGGTTTAACCGGTTCGACTAATTCGACCAGACTAATTTAATTTTTTATTCACAGGTTGGTCGATCGATTGGATTGATCCAATCTAACGCGATGCTAATATATTAAATCATTTTCAAACTAAATCATAAAATAATTGATAAGCTGAACCGGTTTAGCTAAAGGTTCTATTCTTGATTCGTGCCTTGACTCATGATTCGGACCGCATTGCGGAGCCGGATTAGCTTAGGCTGTGCGGGCGGGCACGAAGGAGTTGGTTGGGCCGGACGTTATCCTCACGCCCGCCCAATCCCCACCCATTAATATTATTTTATTTTAAATATATTAAATTTATTTAAATTCACTTTCTCTCTCTATAAATCCAACCACCACCACCTCGTCGGTGCCTGCCGCCTGCTACTATTGCCGCTTCCCTCCGTCAACCAAACCTAAGCTCTTTCGGAAATACCCAAATCGCCCCTACGGTATCCGCCCTTTCTCTGCTCTTCTTCACGGATTTAGCCAAAGATTGAGGGCGATTTGGTCAGTCTATCTGAGAAAGAGTCGCCCACAAGGCATACGTTCCGCCATCGCTTCAATGCTTGCCGCCCGACGGACTTGAAGAGAAGAAGGCGACGACGAGGGAGGATCGACCAGGAGGGTGGTAGTAGGAAGAAGGAAATTATTGGAATCGAAGAAGAGAAAGGTGGTGAGGAAAGGTGGTGGATTGTGCGGTACTCTCTGCCTCTTCATCCTCTCCAGGCTGCCTTCGAGCAGCAGCCGCACCGTTGCGACTTGCGACCTGCACAGGCGCCGGCATCGATCCGGATTGGGGACTCTGCCAGGTTCTTTCGCGGCTTACTTTCCGATATTTTCCTTGTTTTTCAATGAATCAGGATGGTTGATTTTGTGCTTGGACGTGGTAAAGTGTGTTTGTCGACGGGATGGAGGAGATATTTGTACGCAATTTGGGACCTTTTTGGCGGCGTGGTGTGGGTGTATTGAGGGTTGAGGGATCAGTTCTATGAAAAATCTTGTTTGTTTGGTGATTGGGGTGGTGGGTTGGTAAGTTCTTATTGTTAATTGTAAATATGTGTGTCTAGAATTAAAGGGGGGAAACTGTTAGTTGCTGTGCGCATATTATTCGGAGTTCTGTGCCATGAGAAAGGATTTTGGACGCTTGCTTGTTGATTTTGTGGTGCTGGTCACTTGCTTTCCCTTTGTCTGGATCTAGTTTGGCCGGAACTACATACCTTTATGGCTTTGTTTATTATTGTGAATTATCAATGTTACTTCTTTTAGTTGAAGTTCTTCTTGTTTCATGCAGCAGCCAGCCATGGTTAGCATAAGACGAAGAAGATCTCTGGGGCTCTGTTCTGGTAGTCCTCTTTAGTCTTAGCTTCAACTTGTTCTCTGTGGTTTTCCTTCACAAGTATTTTTCCCCTTTACATCTTTGTTTGGGAATACGATTCAGAGACTTTTTGTTTTGCACATGGACCTGTGGCATATCCAAATTTGTCTCTTAGTGGTGAAAGATAATCTTCTAATTCAATTTACTTTTTAAGTTCGTTTTAGATATATGTTTATGTATATTATATATAGGTAATTGTATCTTAAACATCCATTTGTTGCAAAGAAATCACTTGGATTAATGGTGACACTAATCTTGAATCAGTAAGAATAATAATTTCATCAGACAATCAAGTGATTCTTAAAGGTGATAGATGTTTTTCCTGATGTTCACAATGTGAATCAAAAGGAAATCAATTGTGTGGGGTGCTTTGGTGTTTGGACTTGTAATTATATAGCTTAATGTTCTAATGTGAATTTTGCAGGAAAAAGCTCCTCTCTTGTTGTGGTTCCTAAGCCCAGTGAGATTCGGACTGCTGATGAAAATTCAAGTCAACGTGTAAAGCCAGTTAGTGTGCATCCCATGCCTTCAGTGGAGACGAATCGTCAACAGCCGGTATAAATTTATTACACAATCACATTTTTTATATGTCACCTATTTTGTTACTTTCTTGATGCCTGAATGAAACATTATTGTCTGAGTTGTTATCTTAGCAAAGAAATACACTCCACTTGTGATCAGTGATTTTCATTAAGCAATCAGAAACATACTATGCTTTTTCCATTTGATATTTCTCTGGAACCTGTACACTGTTCATGTAATATCTACCTATTTCATTCCATCAGTTTGTAGTATTAATTGATATTTTGTTTCCTAATAAAGGGAGAAAGTGAATTGATTTATATACCAATTGACATAAAAAAAACCCAATTACATTGTTAGTTTACTGAGTTATAGTACTTTATCTTTATCACATATTGTGTTAACTAGACATATTCTCATCATAAACTTTGGGGATATATGCACATTGGTGTCAACTAATCATGCCGTTCTGTGAATGAGTGTATGGTATGTTTGAAGGACAGGAGTATATATGGTGAATGTATTTCAGAGATTTATACTACAAGAGAATTATGTCATGAGTGTTAGGTTTTATTTCTATAGTTTCCTATAAACACTTAGAAGTAAGGAGTTCATAAATTTGCATAATAATGGCAATCATGTGGTTATGCCTAGTGTTCTCATTAACCTATAATAATGAGGCCTGATGGATTGATATGGCTTATACTGCTGCGTTTTATATATCATGTAAATGTGATTATGCTTACAGAGACCAACATGTTATTAGTTCTTCAAGTAGTTGATTATATTGCATCTTGATGTTTCTCCTATTTGGCATTTCTCATCTTATACTCAACTTATTTTCCTGATTTTAAGCATAAACCTTTTGAACCACTTTTGTTTTTTAGTAGATTGGATCCCAATGACATTCAGTAACTCTGCTAGTGATTGGTGTTTCTTTGTTGCCTAAAGTTTGGATTAAATAGGCCCCCTGCTGGTACAGTAGTGGTGCTATTTCAAAATTTCCAGTAGCTCATTCTTGACAATCCCTTTCTAGAGACCTATTAACATAACATTATTAACTATAAACTATTTTTGCGTGCAAATATTTTATATTAAAAAATGTGCTGTTTCTCAGGTAAACAAGTCTGAAATGTATCTTGGATCCACAGATGAGATCGAGAAAGAAGAGCTAAACCCATGTTATCCAGGTTTGTGCATAGGTGCATGCATCTGTAGACCTAATGTTTTCTAGTCCTTTTAAATATATGAATCTCTGCATAAGGAAAATCCTTTAGCATGGTTAATAAACAAATATGGGTGAAATTTCTTTAAAGTTTAGTTGATGTAGAAAGGGAAGTGATTTAAATTGTGGAACATTTGATGTGTCAAGAAACATATAATACCATTTTCTCTAGCAAACGCAATGTGGTATCTGTAATCTTAATGCAAAACAATGATTTTGTAGAGAAATTAGACGATTAAAATGGCTCATTTGATTAGTCAATTTCTCTGTGAGCTCACCATGTCTTCCTGAAAAAAAAAAGAACTTTAATAGATGATAAAATGAGAGAAAATTGATTGAGATGGTGTGGACATGTTCAAAAATGACAAATAGATACTATAGCTATTAGAGTGGAAAGCGTAAGCAATAGACAAGGACTCAAATTCCAATATTACTAACAAGAATGTTAGGATCGAGATCCTACCTAGGAATGAAATGGTCCATAGCTTCAAAGCATAGGATATGCCCCCACGAGCATAGCCAAGTTGGTACTCAGGTGGTAGATTGCCACATAAGTTCTAACAATATAATTAAAATATTTTAGATATATTTGACATTTATTAGTTGTTACATGCATTATACAATGAAAATTTTACACACTGATATCCTGAAGCATAAATAAAGTCATCTATATAGTAATTTATGAAAAAGACAAGTTAAAAGAAATCTTATATAATTAAAAACTTTGTATGACAAAATTATTTACTATAAAAATGCCAATTTTTAAAATATCTAATTGAATGTAAATATATTTTATCTAATTAAAAGTTGTTAGATCTAAATCCCTTTCTAGGAACACTAAGCAGACATGATTGCAGTCGTTTAGATGAGTTGAATCATAAGATTATCACATCCTAAGGTTTGGACTGCAATCTTAATGATTTATGTAGCCGCACTCTTGGAATGAAGGAGATCAACATGGCTTGCTGATGATCCTATTTTTACATGTCTTTTGAAAACCAGGAACCATTTCTTAGTTTTGTTTCTATTTGCAGGTAAAGAAGTAAAACGCAGAAAACGACATCGGAGAAAACACTATGAAAACCAGGAACCATGCATTATGAGAGGGGTTTATTTCAAAAATATGAAATGGCAAGCAGCAATAAAGGTTGACAAGAAACAGATACACTTGGGGACTGTTGGATCTCAAGAAAAGGCTGCTCGACTATATGACAGGTATTGATCTATTAGATGCACACTTATCCAGTATTGCAGCTCTCGTTTGTGGAACAAAGCTTCGAGCTCTCAGAAAAGCATCTCATTCTCTTTTAATTTTCAACTAAGTGATATTATTTCCTTTTAACACAATGCTATTTACATTTGTTACAATATTTTGTCGATAATAGCTTGCTTTGTTCTTCATCTTTCCCTGCAGAGCAGCTTTCATGTGTGGGAGAGAACCCAATTTCGAGCTCTCGGCGGAGGAGAAACAAGAACTAAGGCAGTACAACTGGGAAGAGTTCTTGTCTATGACACGCAGTGTGATCAATAATAAGAGTAACGAAGCTCCCAAGTTCTCTCATCATGTCATGGTCAATTAGGATCTTCCTTGCACGTTCTCATTGTTTTGTTCCTTCTTATTTTTAATACAGAGAATCAGAGGAAGCTTAGTCCAGGGAAGCGAAAAATGTCATCAGAGACTCAGATTTCCAGTAGCAACTGGGAACAGGAAGGAGGCAGTCATGATTCATCGATGTCTGAGGATGACGAAGATATTGATGCCGATGGATCTACCTAGTGATCCTACCGATGCATGAAACTTAGAATACTACTCCCATAATTTTCTTTATTGAGGCTAATTTAGAAATGTGCATAGTTCATCATCTCTTAAATTTATCGCTAATTAATTTGCTTCATGTAAAGGCCCATAATAAGTAGAGCCAGTTAGACTCAGATAGGAATTTCTTACTCATGCATTCGATCATTGTTAACATTCTGAAGTTGCAGCATAAATTTTATCTTGATTGCTGCTCCAGTGTTGCCCTTGAGGTGGAAATGTAAATCTTATGGAGGACTAATCTGTAGAATTTATGATGGAGGATTTCTTTTCAAATTGAAGTTCTGATTGGAGCCTTTCATCAAAACTTACATGGGATGTAGACAAATCAAAATTTGATCAGATTGAACCTTCTATAAGAGATTGTTTCAGTCTTGTGCCAAGTTCAACTTACATGTATTGTGACATAAAGTAACATTTCAAACACATTCTTTTGCATAATACTATAACAAAATATAGCGGCGGTGAGTTCTTTTGCTATTCAAATTAAAACTCACCTATTTAGATGCTGCTTTAATTAGCACTTTCAGATTTTGATCAACTGTACTTCAACGAACTTTCTAAAGAAATTGAGGATATACTTGAAATTCCACAAGTAAAACTCCTTCGCTCTTTGAAATAATGATTCTCAAAAAACAAAAACAAAACAAAAGAGAAAAGAATAACGCCTTAAACCATCGTATTTGATTTTTAATCATACTATATTTCTTTAGGATATGAATATATATAGAAAATTAAAAGTAAGCCATTATTTGTTTTTTCTGTATAATCTTAACTTTTATGAACTTCGAATCAAAATATTCTTTTGCTTCAATCAACCCCACCGGATTGGTCGAATTAAAAACGTAGCAAAAACTTTGATTCAAAAAAAAAAAAAAAGAGAGAGGGTACATTAATTGCAGCAATTAATAGTGGGAGGAATGGGATTATCCCAACGTGAACAAAGATCAGTGAGTAACAATTAAACAATTAAACTATTAGGTGCATTCTTCAACTATCATTTGCTTCTAAGGCCAGCAAGAGGATCAAATAAGCACCACAAATAAAGCTCCGTTTATGGTGACTCGATGATTCCATGAATACAAGAATACATTCTCATGCCTATCTTTTCTTTTCCCTATGTAGGCCAGTGTTTTTGAACCTGAGCCGGATTAACTAAACAATTAAAGGTCAAATTGAATTATTTTCGGTGAACACACAATTAAATCAAATTTTTTATCCATCAATGCAAGACATCAGTTTACCATATGTAGAAAAGAGAAAAAATATTATCATCCTTAATTCATGCTTATCCTTAGTTTTATCAGTGTGTAGCAAGAACTGATAAAACAAAATAAAACACCTATTTTACCTTTTTTTTTTTAAATTTCTTCCTTGCTCCTTCTCCAATTTTCTTTCTTTGCACCTTAACTAATGACAGGACTAACGACCAACTTCCTGGCAGTGGAGGGCATTGTGCTCAGGAGGGCGGTAGACACCAAAAATAGAGCTGGTAAACATTGAGATTTCAGTTAGAAAGAAGGAAAGAAATTTTCCATTATATTTGGGCTGATAAGTTTTTGTCAAAAAATGGATTGACAATCCATCCTTTGATGAGTAATTATATATCTAGTAAATGGTAAGCGCAGTGCAGTAGAGAGGCTAATCTGAAGTTTCAGTGATCATAGTACATACCTACGTCTATTATCTGGCATTGGCACATCGACGGCCCCATCATGTTTACCAGAAACACAACTAAGCTTACAAATGCCCCTTCAATCAGTAGCAAGTAGGTAGCAACCAACCACAAAATCTAGTTCCTGCAATACAATTTGGAGATGGAAAGACTTGCGAACCAAGTCAATTGACAAGGCCATTCGGTCTCAAAAAAGGGTTTATTACTTCTTTCATACTCTACATTAATTAATCACCTTTCTACTCCATTTAAAGGCAACACCAAGACTACTCTTCATTGGGAGCAGCAAGAAGAAGCTTAACCTTTCCACCATTGAGAAGTAAGTTCTCATAACTTTTTAGTTAATTTGCATCAACCTTCACAGATTAATGAATTTCTTTTTCTGAAAGGTGGAGACGGATAGACAAAGGATCAAGGATGAAGAACTCACCTGGGTTTCCTCCGGCGGCGAGGCACAACATATCTGCAGCTCTGCAAAGACTGATCAAGAGCTTTGCTCAGCTGTTTGCTCTGCAGAGGGAGGATGACGAGGTGGAACTGGAGATTGGCTACCCAACGGATGTGCAGCATGTAACTCACATTGGCATCGGTGCTAATGGGATTGGCACATCGAGCAATTGGGTTGGAGACCCTGAGTTGCTGTCCCTCTCGGTCCCAGCTCTGACGATCGAGGAGATGGAGCGTGTGCTGGTCCAAACATCTGATGCGATCGTTGCTAATGAATCCCTTGAACAGGGCTTCCAGGACCGTGGTCTGGAGACACCTGTATGACTTCCCTGTTCATAATTTGCATCCAAGTAATATATGGCTATTTGAGATATCCATGTCCATGCTAATGAAATGCAATAATGGGGCAGTTTCGAATCCATGAAAAATGTGCATCATATTAAGAAGGTATGTAAGACAATTCAACTCCTAGGACTTTTTTTTTAATGCTTTTTGTCAAAAGACTAATCTTGTGAGGAGAAAACATGGTTTGTCCCAGGACTTCCTTACCATTCTTATTCTCTTTTCTTCAAAGACTTTTTCAACATCAACAAGCTACAGTGCTTTGCAATAAAATTCAAATTATAATTGTTTGTCTGATGATAAAAAACATGTAAAGAAAGGGGATTGATTATGTATTCATGGATAAAATTGACATTTTTTTTGGAAGAATACAAAGGTCCCTAGGCAAATTCTTCATATGAGAGAATATCATGATCAGCTTCAAGAAATTAAACCTTGTTCCGACTAAATTGCCAAAGAAACATTGAAAAAAAACTAAGGTGAAAAATGTGTGATTAAAGGCTTTTGTACTTGGTATTTGGTTGGGCTGTCACATAAAAAAAATTATATGTTACGCCATCATAATTTTTTAAAAATGCAAAATAAATAAATCCTTGTTTCTCATCTTACTTTAATGGCATAATATTTGACTTAAATTATCTTATAATATGGAGAATATTATGTCATAGGAGGTAGCTAGAAAATTTGTGCATTATGAAATTAAGATAGATTTATTATAAAATAAAATGATAGGAAGATTTATTAAAATAGAAAGAATGGTTAAGATTTGTCAAATGTCAAAAATAAGTTATTTAATTCCAGTTAATAATCTTATGTAACTTACTGAAAGAGATCCTTGACTATTTCTAAATATGTTTAACTAACAATAAAATTTATGAAGTTAGATTAGCGAACTACTATTGGTTTGGATTAAATCATCATAACATTCTCATCATCATAAAATCATCGAATCTAATTTGTCCCAACTATTTAGGTTGATTATATGGATCCTGTGTATCACGGGTGAGTTGTTTTTGATAATTTTTCACATTTGGTACTATAATGAACCTAAAACTAAGTCCAATGAGATACTTGAAAGGGCTAGCTCTGTGATGGACTTGTTATAGGGCTTTACATCTCATTGATTGAGAGTGATTGGAATTAGGAGATGGACTTTGAGGTTTAATGAGGTTGTCAATCCTTAAGTAGAGGAAAGTCTGGCATAAGGAACGTTATAAGCCTAGATGAGTTACTACTATTAATTTGGACATAAGTAACATTTTATATCCTTGTTGGACAAATCAAATTCTTTAGGATGAAGTGTGTCAAAATTGATGAAAGAGATCAAGTTCATATACGGAAATATTCAAAAGTGAACAAAAGTAATGGCTAGTTCACGAGATTGCTTACCTGGCTTTTCCCTCATCAAGCCTGTAGTTAAGCCCAGAAAGATATGATAAAAATTGGCAGATGTCTTTGGCCTGTCATATTTAGATGATCCAACACAAGAACAGTAAAAACCTGGAAAATTTTAATGACATATCATGGATTTGAATCAGTAATAAGCCATGCAAATAAGAAATATCAGATTCGTCTATCTTTTCAAGTTTTTTCCTGCTAAGCACTTCCACCAAGCAAGCGGATACTCAACTTACACAAGGCAAAAGAGCATCGCAATTACGTTGTGGCCATAATAGAGATAAGCGAATCTCAACAGAACAGGTAGAAAGGCACAACTCATCAGTTCATGCTTGTTCTCAAGGTAAAAACTCATCAGTTCATGCTTGTTCTCAAAGGAAAACGCTGCTTGGCATCTCAACACTAAGGCTTTTAATTTTAGGAACGAGATATTTTAATAGTAGAATAAAAATATTGGAGGGCATTTTGACAAGGCATTTTATACAAATTGTTATAATATGGAAGTATTTTGATAATTTTCATTGTCTGAAATCATGATTTCAACGTAATAAATCTAGCCAGTAATACCATGTGGATTACACTAGATGAACAAAGCCTCCTTCGTTGGTGTTGATGGAGGGGAGGAGAGAATATTTTATTCATGCTAGATTAGCTATAAAGGGCAAACATAGTATTCAAACTATAACTGCAAAATAAAATACAAAGACAACGTTTGGTTTGAATTTTTTTTTCTATTTTCTGTTTTTCATTTTCTATTTCTATTTTTCTATTTTCTGATCTAGTTTTTAGAAAACAAAAAATGCGTTTGGTATGATAAATTATTTTCTATTTTCTAGAAAAGAAAATTAAAAAATACGTTTGGTTTGTTAATATAAAAAATTATAAATAAAATAATTTTTTTAATAAAAAATATTTTTAAAATAGTTTGGAACGTTCAATATAATTAGATTAATTGACTACATCTATACGAGTACCGACCGAACTAATTTATTATTTAGTTGGGGTAATTAAATTATTAAAACAATCGATTATGTTATAAGAAGGAATATGAAATAGATAAATAAAGTTAGTTTCGAAATAGATTAATGAATAATTATTTCATTTTAAATTTAAAATAATTATTTCATATGAATAGATATTTCATGATAAATTTTTCTATCAAATAATTATATATAAAGTAACAAAGTTCAGAGTTGCCTGAAGTGTTTGATCAAGATCGAGCCTTCGGGCGCAAGATCGAATTTTTGCGAGGATGGGGCTTTTTCTTCTTGGATTCCTCTTTGACCAGACAAATGGGATCTTTCTTGGAAATTTTGTTTCTGAAAGAGAACTTTTTCCTAGGTAAAAGCTCGGAGTTGGCGGCATCCAAGGTCTCCTTCAGAAGGGAGATCGCCTTCAAGGAGGAGCGAACCTCGTAGGATAGTGAGAAGTAGGAATTATCAACGACGAGGTCTGCGATAGATGTAGCTACCTTCTTGAGGCCGGGCTTCAGGGATGCCGCCGAGGTCGGGTCGGCAGAAAGGGCACTGCAGCAATGGATTTCGGCGTCGACGGCGCGTCTAGATTCATCGAAGCGGGTGAGGAAGGCGATGAAGGCAGATGAGGCGGCGGAAGCGGCGCTCTGGGCAGCGGACTGCTGGAGGCGGGACTGGTGGAGGTTAGAGAGGCATTTGTGCCTTTGACTAAGCCTCCTAATTAAAGCTCAATTTTGTTGCGTCGTTCCAAATACTCGTGGATCGACAAGAAATCCATCATTCTGTCAATGGCGATTTTCGGATCTTCATTAGTCGGCGGCGCCATGAGCCGCGGTCCTCTGCCTGGACGGTGATGGCGCTAGTAAGCAAGGACCTACCTTCCTCTCGCTGAGGTGTGACGGCGCATCGGTTAACTTGAATTCAGTGGCCTTGAGGATGTGCTTCGTGACGACGGAGAAGGGGGAAAACGCCCGTTTTTGTATTTTCCTGTAGTTTCTATTTTCCACAGAAAATGATATTTTATCATTTTCTATTTTCTTAGAGAATGCCTTCTCATTTTCCAGAGAATGAAATTGGAAAACACAAAGCAAACAATAATTTCTAGAAAATAAAAAAAAAAAAAAAAAATAAAATGATCAAACCAAACGCCCCCTAAAATTTTTTTAAAAAGAATAATAAGGGAGTTTAGATGGAAGGATCAACACTCAACCCTCTACCTGCCCAATCAAGGTTTAAAATCTCGACCCGTGCCGAGGTTTCGGTCCCAGACCGGAACGATACTGTTTCGGTATCGTATCGTACCGTGCCGATACAGTTTCGGTACTTTTTTATTTATATATATAGTAATTATTAGATAAATATGTTTATTGTGTATAATTTAAAAATAAATTGTATATTGATTTGATATAAGTTCTCAATTATTGACCATTTTAATATTATTAAACAAAAATAAATAAATATATCTTTCTTTAAAGAAAATTGATCTATCAATAACTCAAATTATAATTGATAATTGATACATCATAATAAGTTACCTTACTAATACCAAAAGGAGTGACGTGAATCAGATGGAAGCATTGGTTCTTGCAACATTCTGCTTAGATCAACTCCATAGTTCTCCAACGCCCAGATTAAATAATCATCCCATGACATGCAATATTGATATTGATTTCTCCACATGTCCATCAGCATGTCTCGATTCACCACTGGAAGTTGGACTTGAACTGGCACCACTGGAATCGGAACGGGTACAGGCACAGGATAAGGATAAGCATACGCCCCTGAACTCTGATATGATGGATCACCATAAGATGCATCAGAACTATAATAAGAAGGCCGTGAGTATGATGAACTTCGATCAGAATCAATCTCAGCTAAACTCTCCCTCATATCTTGATAATTATGAGCTTCCTTTTGTTTGTCAACTTTAGATCGACGTCGATACTGAGTCATAATAGTTCTACCTCCATGATCATCATCTTGAGTTGCATGCGTGTAATCTTGCTCACATGTCCAAGGCTCCGGTGCTGGAGTAGAGGGAACATAAGTTTCACCACCACCAGATGCATCACCACTGTTATCACTTCCATGAGTACTTGCACTGCTATCGACATCACTATCATCATTTCGAATTTCTCGTCGGACTACAGTATCGGAAGGTGATGATGTTTCATCACTGTCATCATGTTCTTGCTCATCAATTGCTTCGAGTGGATTTTCCCTAATTCTCAATTGACCCCTTTCCTTAAAAGTAGGAGTTTTAACTTTTCTTTTCTCTTTAGTAAAAGTTGCAGGAGCTTTACCTTTGCCTTTATCTACAGATTTTGGTTGAGTTTGGGGTTGGGATGTTTGAGAACGTCTGGGTCGAGATCCAGAAAATCGAAAATCTTGATCATCATCGTCTTCTTCCTCATCGATATCTCCTCTAGTTTGCATATTTTCAATCTGTTGAGTAAGAAATTCAGATGGTCGTGGTGGGTCTCCTGCTTCATCAAGTAATGGATTCTCAGCTTCAACAGCGCTCCACCAATCCATCATTGGATCATTCTCAGTTTGGACAAATCCAATATCAAATGGGTCTACATCACCAGACTCTTGTTCTTCCTTCTCTTCTGTTATGGCTCTTAGTTGAAGACGCATATTATAATGAACATAGACCATCTTCTCCAAACGACGATAAGAAAGACGATTTCGAACTTTCGTATGAATGAGGGAGAAAGTTGTCCAATTTCTTTCACAACCACTTGAAGATGTTGTTTGTGAAAGAATCCGTACTGCAATCTTTTTCAAATTTGGAGTTGATCCTCCAAATTGTAACCACCACTCAGCTGTAAGATAAATAAGAACAAAATTAAAATAATATTTATATTTATTGACAATAATTACTAATGATTTTACTATATTTACCTGCATCCATTTTATATCTGCATGACACTGCAAAATCATCACTAAAAGAACCATATGCCTCTCGAAATAATCGACTTTCATTAATAGCCTCAGTAGCTAATTGTCTATTTGGTTGTAGTCTTGATATTACATTTCTGAGGGCCGCTAATAGATCTTCATTTGTGCCAAGATTATATCGGTATTGATATGCCGGATTGAGATAATAACCTAAAATAATTAAACATATATAACTATTAATAACAAATATTAAAAATTCTTTTATCATTAAAAAATACGCACCTGCCAAATGAATATATTTTCCCATTTGATTGTCCCATCTTGCAGTGATTATATCAATATAAGGTTGATACTTGGTTGGTGATTGTAGACGCCTCTTAATTTCCTCTTTTGCTTCATAAATTAGACGGTAAACATTGCCCATTTGTGGCTTCTTGTCCATATCAACTTTGCGCAGAACAACATACAAGGGCTCTACTGCTACAAGAATATCTGCAATATAGTCCCAAAATCTAACCGATATAATAATTTTTTGCACTTCTTTACCTTCGGTCGTGTTAGAATATCGAGAGGCTTCCCAATCCTCAGAAGTGAACATGGCTTTCAATCCACTTTTTTTCTGAAATAATGATTTTAACAGAAGAAAATGAGTGGCAAACCTAGTCGCTCCTGGTCGCAAAATCTCCCCATCAATAAATTTTCTCATTAATCCATGAACCCAATGATGATTATAAAGGAATTTTGTTAGCGATTGACCTTTTTTCACTATCTTCTTCACTATATCGAGTTTACCGATATCTGCCATCATCAAATCAATACAGTGTGCTGCACATGGTGTCCAAAATAATGTTTGATGCTTTTGCTCCAACAACTCTCCAGCCCTCTTAAAGTTGGCACCATTATCTGTAATCACTTGCACTATATGTTCTGCACCTATATCTTGAACCACATTATCCATCAAACGATATATGTAAGGTGCATCATGATAATCTGTAGTTGCATCAATAGATTTATGAAATATGACCTTTCTATTGCAGTATATCAGAAAGTTGATGATGCTCATCCGTGTAGGTCCTGTCCAGCCATCGCACATCAACGTAATCCCATATAAACTCCATTGCTTCTTACATGATAGAATCCAAGTCTTAATCTCCTCCACTTGTTCATCTAAATACGGACCAGCAATTTCATATGCAGTCGGAGGTTGAATACCCGGACCGGATTTCTGGATGTTGGACACCATACTACGGTAGTATGTGTTGTTTGCTGCATTAGGAGGAATTTGATTAAAATGAAAAAATTTAGCAATACTTTTACCGATTGATTTCTTCTTCTCTTTCGTATATGCATCATCAATCCGAGTTTGTTTGCTAGCTTGGTCTGGGAATGCTAGTGGATCAATATCAGCAACATCAACTGCTCGTCTTCGTCCCATAGAAGAGAAAAAACGACCAATACCACCTTGTGTTGAAGTAATACGAGCACTTGCACTCCTTCCCAATGTTGCTGCAGTAGTTGAGCCAGATCCACTAGCACCAGCTGAGCCACTTCCACCAGCGCCAACTATAGTACCACCATGTCTCATGTGTTGCTCATATTCATATTCAGTTCGAGAGGCATGGAGAGCTGCTAAAAATTCTTCGTCATTTGGAACTTCATCACGACTTTCAAACTCATCATAGGTTGGCTCTTTAGAACTTCGGCTATCCAAAAGTTCACGTTGTTGTTGTTGTTTATACTTCATTGTTTTTTTCCCATCAAGTTCCTCTTTCATTGCACGACGAACTTCTTGAGGAACTTTTGGACATTTAGAAACATCTGGATATCCACCAGCAAGATGTTGTTTTAGGCGTGTGATCCCACCGCCGCGTCCAATCATATCGCAATGCAAGCATTGCCAATGAAATCGATTCTCTAATCGACGTGCATGTCTCCAAGCTGGATCATAAGATTGTTGTTTTGGTGTCATTACTCCTGCATTATAAAAAAATAAAAATAATAAAAAGATCAAATAATTCAGAATAAGTATTTATAATTATAGTATTAATAATATTCTTTTTTTTTGTCATCACATATGTAAAAAAATTAAGAACGATAAAAAAATCAAATAATTCATAATTACAGTATTAATAATATTAATATTAAAAAAATTATATGATAAAAAATATAAAAATTTAATTATATTAATAATTATCAGTTTAATTAATTATTTATTAATTTATATAATATATCTATTATTTATATATTTTATATAATAATTATTTATAATAAAAATTATTATTTATATATTTATATATAATTTTAAAATTAAATTTATTCAAAACATATAAAATTATATATTTTTAAAATTTATTTAATAAATAAAAAATTAAATTATTTATTCAATTCATAATTCATCATTTATCATTAATTAAATTATTTAAATAATAATATATAGTTAATTAAATTTTTTAACAGATAAAATAATTTATTAAAATTTTTTAACATATAAATTTAAATTAATTTTTTAAAATATTTTTATTTTTTAATAAAAAATAAATTTATATATTATAATTATATTAATTAATTAACAGTTTATTTAATTAATTATTAATCTATATAATATATATAATTATCATTTATTATATAATTAATTATTAATTAAAAATTATATATATTAATAATACTTTATATATTTAATTATTTATATATATTAAATAATATGTTTTATAAAAATTTAATATAACACTGATATAATCAATATAACAGTGATATAATAAATTTTATTTCAATATAACGGTTTTAATTAAAACCGTTATATTGATTATTGATTTTATTTTTTAAAATCAAACTTTTTCTCGCAATCGCGATTCTGCTTCCGCAGAATCGCGATCTCGCCGAACCTGACCGCCGCCGCCGCCGAGCTTCTGCCGCCTGCCGAGCCTCTGCCGCCGCGTCGCCTCCTCGCCTCGCCTCCTCACCGCCTCGCCACCTCGTCGCCACTTCTTCCCAACTGCTGTTGCTTCCGCCTTCCAGGTCTTCGCTTAAATAAGCATTTCCCCGTCAATCTCGCTCGCGATTTCCTCCCGTGATCGACAGAAGGAATCGATCGATTCCTTCTCGTGATCGACAGAAGGAATCGAATCGATTCCTTCTCGCGCGTGATCGACAGAAGGAATCGATTCGATTCCTTCTGTCGCTGCAACCCGACGCACGCGAGCCGGCAAGCGTTTCTGTCGCTGCAACCCGACGCACGCGAGCGAAGACGCGAACGCGCGTGCTGTGCCGGTCGAGTGCCGGTGCCGGTCCCAGAGCGGAACGGTAAATCTCGGGCGTATCGGGCGGCTCGGCTCGGTATTTTAATCCTTGTCGGTTGCCATCACACAATATTGTATCAGAGTGCACCTTCCTAAGTTTTCAAATATCTTCAGACATACTTACCCTTGATCTACAAAACAAAGGAGTAGACAAATACTTCTTAAGTTCGCTCAATGCTCAGTTCTTGGACTTCTTAAGGATTTAGCAAATCCACCAGCTGATGATTAAAGCTTGCAAATGATGTGATAACCCTTGATCTACAAAACAAAGGAGTAGACAAATACTTCTTAAGTTCGCTCAATGCTCAATATTTGGACTTCTTAAGGACTTAGCAAATCCACCAGTTGATGATTAAAGCTTGCGAATGATGTGATAACCTGACTGAACTGCATTTTTTTGACGTAATTGTAAATCAATCTCCATGTATTTTGTCATGTTGCAAAACGTGAAATTAGAGGCTATGCGCATAGAGGTTGGATTATCATAATATATCTACATGAGAACTTTAACAGCATGTCCTAACTCTCATCAATTATTTTACCCAGGAAAGCACATATAGCTATTGTCATAATGGGAAGGATTTTTAGAAATATTATTTTACCATGATATACCCATCAAATACGTCAAATCAACAAAAGGAAACTCAATTAGGATCCCTAACAACAAGAATGATTTAAAGAGAATGATATAAAAACACATTTATAGACATTGTTATGAAACACATAAAACATGTTTTCACAACGAACACGATTCACACTTAAAGACTTTAAGATATGATAAATTATACACCTTTTTCTAAAGATTCAAAAGGCTAAGAAGACCAAAATTTATCAATAACTTTTGCTAAGGTGAAAGAACCATCGGTGCAATATTGGTTAAGTGAATATTGACATAGGTATATTTAAAGGATCTTGAGTCAAGGATTCAGGTAAAAAAAACCTTGTAAAATGTGTCATAAATACAATAGAAGTACTTACATGAGATAACACAATATTTGACAAAGAGAAGATATCTGTCAAACCTACAACTAAAGAAGACGAATATACTTAATAAGAACTATATGATAGTGAAGCTAGAGCTGGAGGAGATTGGAACATCTTGAGCGGTAGTGGCCAAGTATGCCACATGAGCAATGCACAGAGGAAGACCAAGTAAATATCAATTAAGGGAGTGCTAAACATTTAAGACAACAAAATTTTCCAGCGTGGGTGCATTTAAACCTATTTTATCAGCCTAAACAACCTCCACGGACATGTTGGGCTCTATGGCCACTTCCATTAACTGAGCAATCATTTGAGGTAAAAGGCCTAGGAAAAGATGCATCCATGTGCATCTAGATTGAAGGGAGAAAATGGCAAAGAAAGCAATCAGAGAATGCTTCAAAAGGAAAGGAGCTTACTAAGTTGCTTACTGCCCAATTCTAGAGAGAAAAGCAGTACCGAGTTTTCTACTTTGATTAGGAAGAAGGGAATGGGAAGGCCAAGGATCTACAACCTAAGTCAGGAAACCAACATTATTGGCTTACCAAATTATTTGACAAAGGCTCATGTGTGGTTCATAGAAGAAAGCTAACCTGAGCTCAAGCTCTAGATCGAAAGGAGAAGAAAGTGAAAATGGAAAACACCACATCAGCAGATGACAGCTAGAAGTTGTGTGTCAAACACATGGATGGTACAAGAACATGTCCACCTTGGTAGTTCAGTGTTATACATGTAGAATTAACTTACAATAGATACCAGAAAAGGAAAGCTCAATGCATATGCGAGAAAAGAGAAATGATAAAAATATAAAATTATAGATTCTAAGCTGAGGAAAATACAAATCCAGAAATCCGTCACAACTGACAAGTTTACTAGAGGCCAAAAATTTTTGCTAACTACTTAAAATGCTGACCAGGCACTTCAATGCCTGCACTGTATAACAATAAGAGGAGCTGCCTTCAAACTTAACTCGTCGCTAAAAGATAAATAAATGTAGAAAATTAATAATTGTTTTATTCAGTAGGAACAATATTAGATAATTTATGCCTGAATAAAGAATGAAAGATCAAGCAAAACTTGTTTACTTAAAATTCAGAAGTTGAGACCTTACTATTTTTAATACAATTTACTTAACTTCATAAACTAGTTCTACTGGCATGACTGCAGGACTCGTACAAACATTACAAAACGCAGTACTAAATGAAAGTTGGTGTATGCGAATAATTTGCAACATGTCTACGAGAACTGTACTGATAGTTTATCTACCATGGATACTTCCAAAGAAAAGATTAACCTTGTATACAAAATCATTGTATTTCTTTGCCTATTTCTATAAATGGAATATAGCAGGCATGATAGTTCTTATAATCAGAAACTGATTTTAAAATACTATGAAGAATTAATAGTTGGCATTACATCAACAATCCAAAACTATAGCAAAGCTAAGTTATTAAAGTACAAATTAAAAATTCATTAGTTTACTGAACTATCACACTATTTGACAAGCTCTCTACTAAACAAACATGATTCGAGTAGTGACCCTCAGGCTAAAATTTCAAGTATAGAAAAAGGCTTTAAAAGGTCGAATCGAAAACAAATATTACAACGGTGACCGCTGTGTGTTAGCATAACATTTGTTAAGAACAAAGCAACAAAGCAGCGAGTTCTCCGCTTGGTCTAAGCCAAAATCATGCTCCAGGATTACGCAAAACAACCGCAATGACAAAGAATATTTACCCACGACCAAAAACAAACTCTAAGGAAAACCTGAGAACCAAAGGTTAAAGCAACAAAGAAATAAACCTGTAGCCATGGCCAAGAAGGTGGTCGATCCCAACGAAAGGCACTAGCCAGTTGACAACGAGAAAGAGCACGCTGGTACACAGCCATGGCCGCAGGCATGATCGTGGACAGGCGTGCTCTCTCTCGTTGTCAAACAAGCACATCTGCTAGCAGCAGAAATCGCGCGATCCATTAATTGCAAGCTGCAGCAGCAATTCATCCTCTCAGTACCACAATCAAAAACCAAAAGAAAAAAGGACATATCGATCAAGAGCGGACGAATGCATTACTATCTGCAATACTTGACCTCAAATCCACCAAAGAGGATCCAAAACTGGTAGCCGTGAGGCATCTAAACGCAAATATCAGATCAACCCCTAAAGCGAGGAAGAAGCTGGAACGACGGCGAAGAGTATGGACCGAGTCAAGGAAGGAGAAGGCCGATGGCGAGCAGCATCACTTCCCCGTCCTTTCATTTATCGCAGGGATGGTCGAGCGTTACGGAGATGGTAAATATAAACATTTTCAAATAAACAATTCCCGAAAAATAAAATATTTTTTTAAAAAAGGACAAGAAATTCAATTGCAAGCTTCCGACGTTGTCGTCCTCTCGCTTATCTGGAATACCTGCCACTGCCCTTCCGCTTCGGTGGAGCCCACTAACAGACGGCGAGGTGAGAAAGCGGGTGACGTAGTTTTGGGGCGTTTGGCTCGATGGAGAGTATCGGGAGGTGTATGAGGTGTCGTACGCCCCAGGCATGTTCACCTTGTCCGCGCGAGTCATCGATCGAAACGTGTCGGGCGGGATGAGTGGGACCGCGCGGCAGGAGTGGGGCCTGGCGCCATGGAGCGAGCCACCGGGTCCTTGTCGGTAATTACGAGAGTGCCACCTTGGTGGCCCAACGGCCGGACGAGACGTCGTCCTCCCTGGCATTATGAAGCCGTCAGCCTATTGATGGATCTATGCATGAATTTGGACGCATTTGGATTTCATTTAGTTTTTATTTCTGATTTTGTGAAAATCCATAACGCCTACTGATTTTAAGCCGTTTGAACACAGTCTTTTTTTCCTGAAGCAAAAATAATATAATAATCTTTCATTCAATTGAATATAAATACTCATTATTCAATATTAGAGGCTATAGGAGGGCTTATTAAATGGACGTATCCAACTAGTAAATATGATATGAGTGTTAGTCACGTCCTTCAATTAAAGCATAGTGCCCTCACAAACTTCTTGATTGAGTCCTTGCGAATAGATAAATATAAGCCTTGGATAATCTACACAGATAGGCCGTCCAATAATAAAGGCAATAGAGTAGACGCGATTTTGATTTTTCCATGAGGCATATAAATTAAGTTAGTTGTGTGACTCACTTTTAGAGCATCAAATAACGAGATTGAATATGAGACTTTACCGCACCCGATGACAAATCTACATGCTATTTGAAATGTAGAAGCCAGCGGTGATCGTGCTTGGCCGAGTATTGATAAATATAGACTCTCAACTAGTTGTGCAACAAGTAAAAGGAACTTCTAAAATCAAAGATGACAAGTGTAGTATATATTGTGAAGCTATAGAAAAGCCAAGGAACACTTCACGGAAGTCTTGCTAAAGCAAATTTCAAGTGGATAACAAGCGGATAGACAAGCTGGCCCGACTAGCTAATTCCTTAGGGGACTAGATCACTCGGGAAGTAGTATCACAAGTTGAATTGATGCCTCAAATAGGAATCGATCTAAACCAACCCCATATGATCCAGATAATCCCAACATTGGGTTGCCAGATTTGCCTCCTTGAGGACCTTATACAAAAGATCCAACACAGGTCCACTACTATGGAGCTTGGGAGAACAAGAAACAAACTGTCTTAATGATAATTCATGAGAGATAACGTGGGAGTTATAGAAAGTTGTATATTTAGGATATTCTAATTTAGGTATTGTATATTCTAATTATAGAAAGTTGTATATTTAGGATATTTTAATTTAAGTAATCTAGAATATACTATAATATTATTTCTTGTAAGATAAGAAACCTTTTTGTGTATATATCTCTTATGGGATGAATCAAGAAATACAATCGAATTATTATTTTTCATATTGTCAACATGGTATCAGAGCAAAGTTCAATCCTTTGAACTTGGTTTGGATTTTTTTTTCTCTTTTTCTTGAGAGTTCCAGAAGATGTCGACAATCCCTGAATCCTTGAATCTCTATCTGGAAGGTTTCCTGCGAAAATGTTGAAGATGCTGAAGACATCCATACACTTTGCCTCTGGAGGTATTAATTCATCTTTTCACTGCTGAATTCATCTTTCTCAATGGACGGATATATAATTGATGATAATCAATCACAAGTCATTCATCACCACTATGACAACTCTGTGTTTCCTAAAACGATTGTGTTGGATGAATCCAACTATACCATATGGGCTCCCCTCATGCAAATGCATATTGGAGCACGAGGAAAGATAGGTTATTTAACTGGCGCAAAACTTGAACCCCTTATGAATTCTCCAGAATATGAAGTTTGGGCCACAGATAATGAAAGGGTAAAAAGCTGGCTTATTGATTCCATGGAGACCTCTCTTATGAACCGATATATTCATCTTCCTACTGCAAAAAATATTTGAGAAGCTGTGGAGAAAACTTTTTATGATGACTCTGACGAAACTCGAATCTTTGAATTGAACAAGAAGTGTTTTGAAGCAAAGCAGAATGGTCGACCTATTCCGACCTACTACAACGAATTGGTAGCCATGTTCCAAGAGATTGATCAAAGGGTGACCTCTCAGAATAATGATGTTGCAGTTGTTGTCCATGAAACTTCAATGATGTCTCGATTGCGTTTTCATATGTTTTTGAGTGGACTAGATTCAGAATATGATCAGGTGCGTAGAGAGATCCTACGTAAGAAACCTAAATTCTCATTAGCAGTTATGCTTACATTTGCAAAGTGCAATCTGAGAAGCAGGATATGGGACGCTTTGTATCTACTGAATTTTCTATTTTGGTTGTTACTCCTCCAAGCTTTTCTAGTCCTTCTCATCATCCTATAGGTAAATCAAATCCATATGCAAATAAGAAGTGTAATGTTTGTGGAGAATTAGGCCATAGCAAGGAGAGATGTTATGAAGTGATTGGTTATCCTGATTGGTGGGACTTCACCAAGAAGCCACGAAAGAATATAAGTAAGGCTGCCATTGCTACTGCTGAGAATGAACATCGTGAGAGTGCTTTGGCTAATGTAGCACAATCAGGTATGAATGATACAATTATTCAAATAATACATGGATAATTGATTCAGGTGCATCTAATCATATGACAAATGACCCTAACCTTGTGAAAAATCTTAGAGCTTCCCCTCAAAATTCTGTCTCTACTGTTGATGGTACTCCAACTCTGGTTAGCAGAGAAGGTTCTATTGTGTTATCTGATACCCCAACTCTTGAATCCATCTTAGTTGTTCCATCACTATCTTATAACCTATTATCTGTCTGTCAAATCATTCTAGCACTTGCATGTACTGTGATGTTCTATCCATCTTTTTGTGTGTTTTAGGACATTCTAACTCAGCAGATTCTTGGTTATGGTGTTAGAAGGGGGAAATTGTACTACTTAAATCTCACAGAGAAGGGAAAGAACTGCAAGCATCTTTTGGGACAAGCTAATCATGTTATAAGTGTCGAGAATGCAAAGGAAGTGGTATGGTTATAGCATCGTCGTTTAGGACATCTATCTTTTGGTTATCTTAAAAAGTTACAACCCCATTTGTTTTCAGTTGTTAATGATTCAGAATTTCATTGTGACATTTGTGAATTGGCCAAAAGTCATCGTATTTCATATCCACCAAGTATTAATAGATGTTATAGTTATCAAGTTGGGTTAGGCCCATCGGGTTGGCCCGTCCCGTCAAGTAATTTAGGCGGATTGGGTTGAAATTTTATCAATCTATTTTAAGATGAGTTCAGATGGGTTGACCCGCCTAAGCCCACGACCCGCGTGGGTTAGCCCGCGGTGGGCTTGGGTTGGCCCGCGGGTTGAGAAAGTTTATTTATTTATTTTAAATTTTAAAATTAAAATAGAAAACTCAATGAATTAGTGGATTTGATCCATTTAAATTACAATTCAAACTTAAAAATTATAATTCAAACTTAAAAATTTCAACTTAATCAATTTAAATTATAATTCAAACTTAATTTTTAATTTTTAATATTTTTTTTATTTTTTTAATAGGTCCGTGGGTTGGCCCGCCTAACCCACGGCCCGCCTTGAGTTGGGTTGGGTTGGAGATTTTTCAACCCGCCAAGTTGGTGGGTTGGCCCGCCCCGCCATATGATGAGTCCGCCATGGGTTGGCCCGCCCCGCCATGGGTTGGCCCGTTTGACAACTCTAATAGATGCTGGAATTGACATCAAATAAAGATCTTGAAATGCATAAAAAGAATGTTATTTGGTTGTCAGAAGGCTGCTGATTGGGCTCCAATGGGGGAGAATTGGAAGCCCAAAATCCAACGACGATCGTAAGGTTAGGGATTTCTAATCCTCTGTTGTTAGCGACTGGTGAGACGGAATAATCTAGCGGTGGAACAAACGGAATATCGAGATCCATCCACGCCCTTCTCTTCCCTTCAAGCGGCCGCGGCGTGGTTCCAGCTTCGCCCCTCGTTGCCACAGCGACTCGCTGATCCCTGCCCCCAATTTCTCCTTCTCTGCTTTGATCCCCCTTTAGCTGCTGGCTCGAAGAGTTCTCTTCGGCCGTTCAACTATGCCATGCTTTCGTTAAGGTTTTGTCTTCTTCCTTCGCCCGATTCCTGCGTTTCAAGATTTGTCATGGAGAATAAGGAACTAAAGGTTCGTTTTTTATGGCCGACTGGATTCAGGGGTTTTTGGAGCAGGCACAGAAGGAAGATTTTGGTTTCACTCGGTGTTGTTGGTGGCGGATATCTCGTCTACAAGCTCTATGAGAATCACACTAGGAGATTGTCGGATTTTGAGCAGCATCTTGAAGACTCTCGACAAGTCGATGAACTTATCAAGAATCAGTAAATTAACCCTTTTTTCTTTTCTCATTTTGGATTCTTACTATTTCTGCTTGGTTGATTAATTTTGTTATCGTTGGCGCGCAGATTGCAAGTGCATTTTGAGAACATCCAGAGGATTTCCGACACGACCACTCTTCCTTATGCGATGCACTACCTGCGGTCTAGGGTGTCTGAGGATTTGGACCTCTCGCCCCTGACGGAGAAGCTTATTCATGGGAAGGGACAGTCAAACTCACTTCCCCTCAAGGAGAAGCTCGAGCTATGGGAAAGGCTTAAAATTCTAAGTATGCTGCAGTTTCTTTTTGCAAAAATGTGTCTGATCAATCAGGAGAAGTTGACGGTCTTATTTATGTTAACCTGAGAAGCTTTGTCTCTAAAGATGGTCTCTTTTCACTAGGCAATTATTTGGTAATTTTTTGATTTTCTTCCAGGTTTCACAAGGACAGCAGCTGCTTTGTGGTCAATGACTGTGCTTTGCTTATATGTCAGAGTTCAAGTTAACATATTAGGAAGGCAATTGTATGTAGAGATTGCCCGTGGCTTTGAGGATGCTCAGCCTCTGGTAAGTATCATCTTAGAGGACAATTGCAGAAGCCTGTATAATGTATTAGATTCACTTATTCAAATGTGTGGAACACTATAGCCTGTATATGTTTGCTGCTATTTATTTATGAGATTGTTTTTGTTAGTGATCTTTGATGATTGCATAATTTATTAAAATTGCCTAACTCAAATCAGATAACATTATTCGCATATGAGGTTGTTTTGATTGATAAGAGAGTAATAGATTTAATTTTAAGCTTGAAATGTGAAGAAAAAAATTTAGAAACTAAAGGTTTTAAGGTAATTAGAACTAAAATTGCGTACATGAAACAATTTTTATTGAGAAAGGAAATAGCAGATGAATGGACGTAAAATCCTTGTAGGGGTTTTAGATATTCTCAACACATTATTCAATACAAAACTGATATTGATGAAGAAATCATTGATAAGAGAAAGAGTGGATTGTTGAAACCGTGAGGAACTTCTGAAATCTTGTATTATTGTTGTTGTTCTATTAGAATAATCATGTTGTATGAATTGGAACATTGGACTGATAGAAAACTATGCACAAAAAGTAATGTAGCATATATGAGATTGCTAAGATAGACATATGGAATTAATAGAAAAGATAAAATAATGAATACTAATATTGACAAAGTTTCCTATTGAGTTCCTTCTTAGTGCGCAATTTAAGAATTCACAATAACGTCTACATGAACATGAGTAGGTATATAACAATTATGCTATTTCCTACTAGCTTATTGTTCTTTGTCTATTTATGATTCTTTTGTCCATTGATTTATATAACACAACAACAACAATAGCAATAAGCCATGAGTTCCAACTATTTAGGATTAGCTAAATCTTCACTTGCCATTTAACTCTGTGTGCGGGTTACATCACTATTAATGCCATGCCCCAAGTGAGCTTACTTCCCGTGTGTAAGGAAAGTTCGCTTTATTGTCTAACAATTCCTTCTGCACATTTCTTGTGTTGGCCAAAGGTTGTGCCACTGAGACACTAGACCATACTTGTAACATATTTTGTACTCAACATTCACATGGTACGGGAGCATTACAAACACAAATATATGCTTGTAACATATTTGTACTCAACATTAACATGGTATAATAACATCACAAACACAAATATAATAACAAAGAATAATTTATTATAAAGGAAATTTATGAAACTTTGTTCAACTATTTAAAAAGGTCTTAGAACAACATGGTAAAATACAAGAAGCACCATAATTATAAAAGATGAAAAAGCCAAAGAATAACTGACAAATAATGCCAAAATAAAATTTCAACTCCAATAGCAACAATGTTTGAGAGCATTGAATGTACTCCTATTTGTCTTTCGTTGATTAGTACAAAGGTAAAGATCAAGATAAAATCTTCAATAAATATACTCTCACAACTAAAAAAAAATAAGTGGTGAGGTTCTCAAAACAGTCCAAGGGGGGGGGGGGGGGGGGGGGGGGGGTTAGCACAAGGGTGACACTTCGTGTTCTCTTGCTGAAGCTGGTAGGCTTAATAGTCACAAACCCACAATATCTTGTAATGGCACCGGTGATTTCCAAGTAGAAGTCTCCAAACTGTCACACCCACGATGTCTCATAATGACATATGTAATTGCAAATTGAGTGTCAACAGTCTATGTCATTGCAAATTGAGTGTCAACAATCTCTAACCATCACAGATCCCAAATATCTCATAACAATACATGTGATCACCAATTCGATGCTAGCAATCCATAACTATCACAGGCACCAGACATCAAATCCCTAAGAGGTCTCTTTGTAGTAGTCTCTTGGCTAAAGAAGGTATCACACTCAATGCACGTCCCACTATTTATCTTAAATTATTCTAAACATGCATCTTCAATTAATTAACATACTAGCATGAAGGAGTAAGAGAATAATGTCTTGATTATGTATTCATGATGATATAACTCTAGCATATATCATCAGATAACTCTAAGCTTGTTTATACATGGTATAATTAGCATGCTATATAAAACAAATCCAATATAGTGAGGAAGCTACTTGAGTAAGGAGTGACAAAAGGTAAAGCAATTTCCCCTTAGTGTCATTTTACCAAGTGCCCCTAAACCCTCTAAACTCAAGGTAGAGTCTAAAGTTACCTAATTGGGGGCTTTTGGTGTCTAAGGGTTGTGACCACACAGTTGTTATCTTACCCACACCCACTCTCCTCACTCTCCTTAGGTTTTAGCGTAAACTCTCCCTCTTATGCTTTTAGTTTCCTCTAAAGTAGGTACAAGATACTTTTAACATCCGCATCACAACACACTTGCTCAACACATCACCCATAACACTTCCGTTGGTCTAGGTAACAATCATAGCATCACATGATCAAGTGATAAATATTTTGCATGATCATCCTCTCTTCTAATAGGAGGATATCTTCATGGGCTGCACTTCGATTAATCCCCTTACTCAAAGGAAAACCTCCATCAAGCAAGGAGTGGATCCTATCACATATTGCAAACACAATATCAACAAGAACTTCATTGCCCTTTGTTGTTGATGCTTCCAAGTTGCTTCACATTAACAAGCGGATGGGACAAGGTTTTCAAATGAAGGACATAGGGTAAAAATCAAAAGGGCGTCCCTTTTTTATTTATCATCAAAACGACACCTCATTCCGCCTTAGCCTATTTTATTTTTGAAATATTCTTATTTTTTATGCAATTGTAGTAGTTACAGTTGTAATTGCTACGCAGTTGTAGCAGTTACGATTTCGTAGCTGTTACAACTATATAATACATTTTGTCATTTCTCTTAATAAAAATAAATTGTATGATCATAGTTCATATTGATAATTTGATTAATACTCAATATATATCCATGCATATGTTGGGATTTATAGATAATGAAAAAAAATTAGTGGGCATATGCAATTAATTGCACATATCCATTTCATTATTTAATGTGAGTCGATCTACATGGAAAAGATCAATAGGTGAATTGGCTGTAGGTTTGCTTAGTTAATTTCAAATGGATTACAATTAATTAATACGCTTAACTAATGAGTATAAATTAGAGGAAAGTACAAGTTATAATTTTTTTAATAGATTTACATGTGTTCATGTTGTAGCAGCTATAGGATCGTAGTTGCTACAAAGTTGTAGCAGCTATAGGGTAACCGCTACAACTATATTTCAATTATTTTTTATGTTATAACAGCTACAGGATCGTAGTTGCTACAAAGTTGTAGCAACTACAAGATCGTAACTGCTACAACTATGTTTCAATTATTTTTTTATGTTATAGTAGTTAGAATCTCTTAGCTGCTACAACAATGATGAAAACAAGGGTATTTTCAGAAATAAAAATAAGTTGCGGTGGGATTAGGCATTGTTTGGCTAATAAATGAAAAAGGGGTGCATTTTTGACGATTCTAATAAAAAGGGGCGTCCTTTCGACTATTGCCCAAGGACGTAATAAATGAAAACCACGAGAAGAGAAAAAATTTCCTGTCCAATAAAAGAATCCCTCTCTACTTATCATTCTTGTGTATTAATTATTTTTCTTGTGAATTATAATCTAATATGAAAAAAACCAACGTTGAGTACGTAACATCAGCTTGCAAATAGAGAGCTGAAATTACTCTGTTTTTTTGGTTAAATCAAATTTCCTTTATTTGAGTCATACATTTTCTTTGAAAAATGCTAAATATTATGCATGGAATCATCTCATTGAGTTTTTTTAATGAGTTTAAATACTGTGAAACATGTACATGGTTTGAATATTTTGTTTCATTTACATTTTGGCAGGATGAGATTGACTCGTTTAAAAGTCATGGGCAACAGGACTTTCTTGCTACTGCAGATTATTTAGCTACCTATGGGCTCAATTCATTAATTATGAACATGCAGAGTGCAGCTAACGAAGTTCTCAAAGAGTATGTAATTATTGCTGCTTGACCCTAACTAATTTGCATATGAAATGCTAGTTAAATTTTGTGCTTGTTTCGATTCAACGGTTGTTCCATGTAATATGTGCTTCTTGATATGAATCAACAGTCCAATTCAACATCTTGCACTTCAATAGTTGTATTATGCTGTAGTATATGACTTCATGCCTGACAAGCAGTAGCTGTATAAGATAAATTACCTGATTTGCTTGTTCACAGAATATTAAGAATGCTCAGAAACAAAGAGTTTAGCTAATAATGCTGGTGTTTTTTTGTCATGGTGTATCATGGTCAGCAAGCAGCTTAAGGAGCCTGTTAGCATAGCAAAACTGCATGAGATAATGATCCAAATTCTGGATATGTTCATGAACATTGGCTCATTAAATTACTGGATAAATTATCTGGTTCCTGAAAATGTTAATGACTACAAGCAACAGATGGCCATGTCTGCCAATGGATTTGAAGATTCTTCTCTTCTTATGGATGCCACTAAACTGGAACAGCTTTTGTCTGAGACTCGTTCTGTGCTGTCCAGGTATGCTAATATATACTAGTTTGGATCTACTTTATGCTTGGTAGAGCATACTGGATATTGGAAATATGAATAGATCTTTCTGGAATCTAACTCCTAGAATATTAGATAATAGCTTGGAACTTCCTTCCATCTAATATTTTGGTAGGTGTTCAGGCTATGTACCAAGTTCATTTCTTCATTTCCAAGTTGTGGCATGCATTAACATTCTTATACCTATTTTTGTAGTGTGCATTTGAGGCTTCTTAAGGTTCCTTGTCCATTGACTTTACCGTATTGTTTACTCTTGTTTTGTTTGCTCTGGACTTGGATACTTGTAGGAACATCTATACCTTGACCCTCACATACACTAGTTTGGTGGCTTTTGCACTGGTTTTCCTATTATTATGGGACGATTAGCCGCCCCTACTTAATAGGATAAAGCTTGGTTGTTGTTGTTCTATCATGGGATGGTTAAGTTGAACTTTTTTATTTTCATTCCGAGAATGAAAATTAGATCTTTATAATTGAGGGATGAGAGCTGCATACATTTAACTGTTCGTAAATCTTGTCTACCTTGTGTAATTAAAATTTCTTTTTGATAATCATTTAAGTGTAGGTATAGTTACTAAGCTATAGCATAAATTGGTAATTCTAGATGGAACTAGACTATTTCTCATGCTGTACAGTATACTGGTTACAATATTTATCATCTATATATGCATCCTGTTTACTAATCGACCACTAATAGTCAGGAATAACACTGATGATGATGTGATGGTGATGCAGCCATTTATTGTTTTAATATGCTTTCTAAGTCTGGCCGGATCGACTGGATCTATGCCAGGCACAATGATAATAGTGAAAATTGATATACCTTTTTTCCCTGATAATCATACCTATTTTAGGACAACTAAATCAAACCAACTGATTTGTTCTGACAATTATTTTGTTTTATTTAAGCATTTTGAATCACTTAAACTGTGAACTTAAAAATTATTTTCCTTTCAGACTAAGGATCTTGGATTTCATAGATATTCTTGAAATATCTTTGTCTAGATTGATAATACCAGCAAAATTCTCTATTCCATTCTCTGAGTATAAAGACACTTTTCTAATTTTAAGGTCTAGACTGACAATACGAGCAAACTTAAATTGATTATAATTTTCTAGCCATCTCAACCTTTTAGAATGAAACAAGACCAACAGCTAAGGTTGAAATCTGTCACTTCCTAACTACTCTTTTTATTTTAATAAGGAATTTGTAGAATACCAAAACTAGCCATTCGTAGTTTCATTTGCTCCTGTTTTACATAAAGGAAAAAGAATTCCTTCCTTGTGTGCTCTTTGAGAAAGATCAAACCAATGATGATAGTGGACATTAGATATGTGTTTTCTCCTGCTATTATTGCTGTGTTCTGGAAAGCATGCAATTACAATTGACGCATTTTCCATGGGGTGTATTAATGTACGAACTGAAATTATAGAAATTTAAAAAGTTATGTGCATATTCATTTTTGTACATGCTATGCTTCTGATTGTATCTTTATATTACTCTCTGCAGCCCAGATTTTATAAAAATCTTGGATATATGTCTGAAAAAGGTTGTTGATGTTTTGGTCAATGACATTAGCAATCAAGTCGCAGGGACAAGCTCCTTGGGAGTTCCCTTAGCCAAATTATTGCCACAAATTGCACGGTTAAGCTCTCCTCTACTTGATGAACCCCGAGGCAACAAATTTGTGCAGGCCATTCAAAATTTGCCGGAGGTGGAACTGTTCTTCACACTTTTATATGCGAACATGCCATTACTCTCGTAGTCCTACATGCACCTCAATGTGACCTTCAACTTCCTATATTTTGCTTAAAATGATAGTACTAGTGTACAATCTGCACTCTGGCATTCTCGATGGTGGCCACCACAGGACTATACCAACCAATGTGAAAGTATTCACAAACCCATTAAATTGCAAACTCATCCTTGATCAAAGGTTTCAGTGTATGCTGTCTTCTCACTTGGAAGAATGTCTCCTAGTATGTTTGGTGAACTCATGCATGCATTTCATGCAGTATTTTTCCTGCTGCGTATGCAATAATTATTCTGAATCATGTTTGTCCTTGATGATATCGTGTGATGCCAGGGGAACAAAAACTTTCAGATGAAAACAGCTGCTGAATGACCACCACCTAGTAATTATGTAATTTCAACATGGTACAATCGCAGCTCCATTCATTATTCAAAGGGACATTCAAACAACTGATGCTTCATAATTCTTACTTTACATTTTTCCAACCTATTTTATTATTATTATTTTTTAAAAGTTTTCAACCCACTTAATCTCCTGTCAATTTCATGGATATTTCTTACAAGAAAAAGTTGTATATCTACAAAGTTACCGATATCAATCATGACTTCATTTTCGTGGAGATTCTGAATTGACTGCCGACCAGTTGTTTAGTTACATCAGACAAAAGAGTGTGTACATATTTCATATCATGCAACATTCTCAATGAAAAGGAAGGAGGCTGTCGAGTTGTCATCTCCTCAATGATTTCTTGCGGGTTTAGGGTTTACAATTGCGTGACCCCGCTACGCGATCAGCCGACCTTTCGCCGTTCGTCGCCGTCCGGTCACCATCGGCCGTCATCCCGGGCTCGTTGGAAGCGCAACTCGACGGCGCACACACCGGCATCGGATTCCGGCCGGATTGGGTCTGAATCTGGCCGGAATTCCAGCCGAAACAGAGCAGACGGTTCTGGCCCCGATTCGGTCGGAATCCGGCCGAATTCCGGCCGAAACCGCCCGCCAGTGTCTGGCAGCGATTTCGGCCGGACTCCGGCCACCTCCGGACCGCCGTCGAGTTGCGGTTCCAACGGGCCCGGTCCGGCGGCCGGAGGTGGCTATATATATATATATATAGAGGTTTGATATCCCGCGCGACTCATCCCTACGCGATCCGTGCGCGACCGCCGACCCCCGCCCACTTCCGCCGCCGTCGCGCCGCCGTCCGATCACCGCCGGCCACCGGACCCGGACCGTTGGATGCGCAACTCGCCGGCGCACATTCCGGCATCGGATTCCGGCCGGATTACGGCCGGAATCCGGAATCCGGCCGGAAACAGGACAGTGCCCAACGGCCACTGTCGGCCGGAAATCAGCCGGATTCCGGCCGAATCGCGGCCGGAGACCGGCCGCGGTCGACGCGCCGGCGCCGGGCGCGTCGACCGCGGCCGGTCTCCGGCCGCGATTCGGCCGGAATCCGGCCGATTTTGGCCGGAATCGGCCAACAGACGCTGTTGGCCGATTCCGGCCGCCGATCGACGCGCCGGCGCGAGACCGCGGCCGGTCTCCGGCCGTGATTCGGCCGGAATCCGATTTCGGCCGGAATCGGCCAACAGTAGCTGTTGGTCGATTCCGGCCGAAATTCGGCCGAATTCGGTCGGAATCCGGCCACCAGTCCGGCGCCGGTGAGTTGCGCATCCATCGCCGCCGGTCCGGTGGCCGGCGGTGGCGGACGGGGGAGCGGCAGCGGCGAGAACGCCGACGACGCAGAGAAGCTACAGTGATTTTTTTTAATAAACGGCCTGGATTTTTCGCGATGAACGGCCGGGATCGCGTGCGCACGGGGCGCGTTTTTTCGTTCGCGCAGGATATCAAACTCGTATATATATATATATATATATATATATATCCCAATACATAGGTCTTCTAGTTCTCCTCTTAGTTCGCGATAAGTGAGTTAGGATTTTTGTGGAAACTCATTTATTCATAAGCTTTCCATTTTCCATTCGAGTTTAAACTCCTTAGCCTAATCATCTTATGTCTCAACGTCATCATCTCCCTCCTCTCCTATCTTGGATCACTAATTTTGTATTGTAAATTGTACTCATGTTTTAGAATGTTTGAGGTAGTTGTTGAACCTCTCAATCATTTCCAAAGGTATGCTTCTGGTTCTATTATAATCCCCATCACTTGCATTTGTTGCCAACTTTCTCTTTCATACATTAATTTACATTCTTGATTTTGTATTGGTTTGCATTGTTTCTAATGATCACACTGTTTTGTTGAAGTTAGTAAATCCATCAATGAATTTTGATAAAAAAATCATTGGTGGTGATAGTGTTTTATAAATGCCAAAATCTTATAACTACTATTTGTGCATCTGAAAACTATAGGGCTGTGAGAATTTTATTTTAATAATTTATATTTTAAAAAATATAGGCATCACTTGATGTTCAGAAACTCCAACGGATCGTTGTAGGTCACTTTAATGATTTTTCTTAGTGCTCTAACAATTAAAAGAAAACACCATGGTTTTATTTGTTTACATGATCAACACAAATTAAGTAAATAATTCTCTTTTGTTATTTCTTGGACATACAAATTATTCAACAAGTTCAAGGTCTATTGGTGAATATATTTTAAAGTTAAAGTGGGACACTCTAGCCTTTAGAATTTCAATTACATCTTCTAGATTTGAACTTTAACACAAAGTAGTAAGTGTAGAAGAATAAAAAACCACTACTAATACGTTAGAGAAACCTCTTATTTTTTTTAATTTGCTCAACATATAAAATCTCATATCAAAAAATTAATCATTTTAGATTTTCAAGTGGTCCAGTTGCTTCATTAGAAGAGATATATCTATGTTGCTTGGTATTACAGACAAAGGTGTTTTTGTTCATGTGAATTCAACTAATACATTGGATGACCTCTTTCTTGCTCATTTCTGTAAAAAAAGAACCTATTAGATAAAGAATTGAGAAGTTGCTTAAAATATCTTCTCATAGATTTGAAGTAGATGATGATGTTTTAATATTTTATATATATTTGTTTGTGTATTATTTTCTAGTACATATAATGTTCCTATAGATCTTACAAATATTGTAGATGATTTTGACAATTTAGGTAGATTCAATTGGGTTGAAGTCATCTATTAATTTATTACTCCACAATTACCTACCACCGGAGACTTATTTTCATCAACTAAGACATTAAATTACCACCTCACTTCCTTACATAAATGGGTTTGTTGGTCTTTTGACCGTAAGTTTTTTTTTTCTAGTAAATTTAATTTTTTATATGGATATTAATCTATATGTAATACTTCATATTATGAAGCAGACATAGTTTTTGGAGCATGTCCCAATCTAGAAACCATATAATAGTAAGAGCACGAATAAATAAGTGGAGGACTACTCCTTCACATAAGTAAGGTGAGAGCTTTGTTGGACCAAGTCTCACCTAAAGAGGTAAATATCAATATTGTTACTGTCACCTAACTTTCTTTCATTTATAATTTCTAAATAATTTTTTCTAATTTGATAGGTTATTATTGAACTAGTCCATACTCCTAAAAATACATTGGTAGAGAACCTTCATTACCTTGATGATTCTCCACATCCATTAGAGAAATTATCATTACATGATATAGAAGCTAGATACCATGCCCTAACTGTAGTATTCATCAGAACTAAATCAAGGAGCTAATAGAGAATATGCAGCTAAATGAAAGGGTGGAATAATTACTTAAAATAATAGAAAATCAAGGCATCCAAGCTGAATCAAGCGACTTTGTAGTGGATCCTCCTCCTGAACCGATTGTTTCTAGAAGTAGGACTAAGAGAGGACGTAACCGAACTCGCTATGATTACAGGGATAACTCCTATTGATAGTCCTATGTGGCTTAAGTGGTGCCTTAGAGGAAGAGGAGAAAGATACAAATATGTGAGCCTTCTGAGAACATTAAAGGACAAGAAGACAATTGGTTGAGGTATTAGAAAGTAATCTCAAAAAAAGTATAAAAGAAGCAGAAGCTGATGTGGATAGGGAAAAGAAAAATTGATATGGATGATTTACAAGAAGAGAGAGATACTATCTTAATTTCTAAAGGTAATTATAAAGAAAAGGTTGAAATGTAGGTAGCAAGGATTGCCAAACTTAATAAAATGAGATTGAAAGTCATTGCCATAAGTTTGTATTTGCACATCAATTAGTTTGAGTAGTTTGATTTCAATTACTAATTACATGTATTTTTTTTTATCTATGGTAGTATGTCAAGAAACAATTTAAGACTCCCAAAAGAAAAAAAATTCAAGATGAAGATATAACATACTTGTTAAATAAATTGGAAAAATTAAAGTATGATAATTTCAACCGCTTATTAGATAGTTAATTTAATTATGTTACAAGTTTAATAATTTACAAGTTCTCATATTTATTTACCTTATTGAAAGTAATTGATTTTTTTATAGGCCTACTATAGAGTTTGTTTGGGGAGGAAATACTTTTCTTTAACTATGGTTTCATTCTTCTTTGATGTTAATGATACTGTTTTTACAAAAGGAGAGTTAATTGATATATATTATTTGATTGTGTTTACGGGGAGGCTCCTCGTTTGATAGGCCATACAATAAGTTTGCATATTGTTCATCCGACTTCACTATAAGGAATTTAAATTATCTGATAATATATAATGATTGAATATATTGTATTAATTGATTACTTATGTATCTCTTTGTACAATTGTAGTCAACATTAAAATGTTTATGGAAGAATACCATGACATATATCATAAAAACATACGGAAGAGGGAGGAGTTAGGTATATTTTTATACTTATTACCAGTGATAGAGTGCATTTTACTTGTTGTGTATTGACACAAAAGTAATGACTTTCAATTATTACAACTCTCTTACATATTAATGGTAATTCAGCATCTAATTTTGAAGCAGTGGTGAGCATACAATATTCATATTTATGTTAGTATTGCAGTTTAAATTAAAGTTTATGTTAGTTTTTCCATTTCATTCTTATAGGTATTTGAATTAAAAGAATACCCTCATGAGAAACTTGCTACTATTCATCCTTGTTTAAAATATCACTATCCCATTGACAATTGGGTCTTTGTCACAGTTGATTGTCCACAATAAGAAACCTGATAAGTAAAAGAAAAACAATGTGTATATGCAATTTTGAGATATTTGAAATACTA
>NC_133861.1:23107232-23121519 GCF_044706935.1 Curcuma longa | reverse complement strand
ACTAGACTATTTCTCATGCTGTACAGTATACTGGTTACAACATTTATTATCTATATATGCATCCTGTTTACTAATCGACCACTAATAGTCAGGAATAACACTGATGATGATGTGATGGTGATGCAGCCATTTATTGTTTTAATATGCTTTCTAAGTCTGGCCGGATCGACTGGATCTATGCCAGGCACAATGATAATAGTGAAAATTGATATACCTTTTTTCCCTGATAATCATACCTATTTTAGGACAACTAAATCAAACCAACTGATTTGTTCTGACAATTATTTTGTTTTATTTAAGCATTTTGAATCACTTAAACTGTGAACTTGAAAATTATTTTCCTTTCAGACTAAGGATCTTGGATTTCATAGATATTCTTGAAATATCTTTGTCTAGATTGATAATACCAGCAAAATTCTCTATTCCATTCTCTGAGTATAAAGATACTTTTCTAATTTTAAGGTCTAGACTGACAATACGAGCAAACTTAAATTGATTATAATTTTCTAGCCATCTCAACCTTTTAGAATGAAACAAGACCAACAGCTAAGGTTGAAATCTGTCACTTCCTAACTACTCTTTTTATTTTGATAAGGAATTTGTAGAATACCAAAACTAGCCATTCGTTGTCTCATTTGCTCCTGTTTTACATTAAGGAACAAGAATTCCTTCCTTGTGTGCTCTTTGAGAAAGATCAAACCAATGATGATAGTGGACATTAGATATGTGTTTTCTCCTGCTATTATTGCTGTGTTCTGGAAAGCATGCAATTACAATTGACGCATTTTCCATGGGGTGTATTAATGAACGAAGTGAAATTATAGAAATTTAAAAAGTTATGTGCATATTCATCTTTGTACATGCTATGCTTCTGATTGTCTTTATATTACTCTCTGCAGCCCAGATTTTATAAAAATCTTGGATATATGTCTGAAAAAGGTTGTTGATGTTTTGGTCAATGACATTAGCAATCAAGTCGCAGGGACAAGCTCCTTGGGAGTTCCCTTAGCCAAATTATTGCCACAATTTGCACGGTTAAGCTCGCCTCTACTTGATGAACCCCGAGGCAACAAATTTGTGCAGGCCATTCAAAATTTGCCGGAGGTGGAACTGTTCTTCACACTTTTATATGCGAACATGCCATTACTCTCGTAGTCCTACATGCACCTCAATGTGACCTTCAACTTCCTATATTTTGCTTAAAATGATAGTACTAGTGTACAATCTGCACTCTGGCATTCTCGATGGTGGCCACCACAGGACTATACCAACCAATGTGAAAGTATTCACAAACCCATTAAATTGCAAAGTTATCCTTGATCAAAGGTTTCAGTGTATGCTGTCTTCTCACTTGGAAGAATGTCTCCTAGTATGTTTGGTGAACTCATGCATGCATTTCATGCTGTATTTTTCCTGCTGCGTATGCAATAATTATTCTGAATCATGTTTGTCCTTGATGATATCGTGTGATGCCAGGGGAACAAAAACTTTCAGATGAAAACAGCTGCTGAATGACCACCACCTAGTTATTATGTAATTTCAACATGGTACAATCGCAGCTCCATTCATTATTCAAAGGGACATTGAACAATTGATGCTTCATAATTCTTAGTTTATCTTTTTCCAACCTATTTTATTATTATTATTTAAAAGTTTTCAACCCACTTAATCTCCTGTCAATTTCGTGGATATTTCTTACAAGCAAAAGTTGTACTCTACAAAGTTACAGATATCAATCATGACCTCATTTTCGTGGAGATTCTGAATTGACTGCCGACCATTTGTTTAGTTACATCAGACAAAAGGGTGTGTTCATATTTCATATCATGCAACATTCCTCCGTGATCTCAATGAACAGGACGAGTTGTCATCTCCTCAATGATTTCTTGCGGGTTTAGGGTTTACAATTCATCAATGATTTCATATCAAAAAAAATATATATATATATATATATATATATATACAGGTTTGATATCTCGCGCGACGAAAAAACCCGATTCCCGTACGCGACCGCTCGACCTCTCTGCGTTCATCGCCGCCGTTCTTCGCCGTCCGGTCACCGCCGGCCACCATCCCGGGCTCGTTGGAAGCGCAACTTGACGGCGCACACATCGGAACCGGATTCCGGCCGGATTGGGCCGGAATCCGGCCGGAATTCCGGCTGAAACACAGCAGACGCACTAGCGGCCGATTTCGTCGGATTCCGGCCGAATCGAGGCCGGACTCCGGCACCCGCCGGACCGCCGGTGAGTTGCGGTTCCAACGGGTCCGGTCCGGCGGCAATCGGTGGTCGGACGGCGATGAACGGACGCCGGGAAGCGACGAACGTCTTAGGAGAAACACTGTGCAATCGCGATTTTTGGACGACTGCGGTTGATCGCGATCGGGCGTGGACGGCGTGGATCGATCGCGCACGGGGTCGCGTTTTTTTCGTCGCGCAGTATATCAAATATATATATATATATAAATATATATATATATATATATGTTTGATATCCTGCGCGACTCATCCCTACGCGATCCGTGCGCGACCGTCGACCCCCGCCCACTTCCGCCGCCGTCGCGCCGCCGTCCGATCACCGCCGGCCACCGGACTCGGACCGTTGGATGCGCAACTCGCCGGCGCACATTCCGGCATCGGATTCCGGCCGGATTACGGTCGGAATCCGGTCGGATTACGGTCGGAATCCGGCCGGATTACGGTCGGAATCCGGCCGGATTACGGTCGGAATCCGGCCGGAAACAGGACAGTGCCCAACGGCCACTGTCGACCGGAAATCAGTCGGATTCTGGCCGAATCGCGGCCGGAGACCGACCGCGGTCGACGCGCCGGCACCGGGCGCGTCGACCGTGGCCGGTCCCAGCCGCGATTCGGCCGGATTTTTTGGCCGGAATCGGCCAACAGACGCTGTTGGCCGATTCCGGCCGAAATCGGCCTGATTCCGGCCGAATCACGGCCGGAGATCGACCGCGCGCGATCGACGCGCCGGCGTCGGGCGGGTCGACCGCGGCCGGTCTCCGGCCGTGATTCGGCCGGAATCCGACCGATTTCGGTCGGAATCGGCCAACAGTAGCTATTGGTCGATTCCGACCGAAATTCGGCCGGATTACGACCGAATTCGGCCGGAATCCAGCCACCAGTCCGGCGCCGGTGAGTTGCGCATCCATCGCCGCCGGTCCGGTGGCCGGCGGTGGTCGGACGGGGGAGCGGCAGCGGTGAGAACGCCGACGACGCAGAGAAGCTACAGTGAATTTTTTTTATAAACGGCCAAGATTTTTCGCGATGAACGGCCGGGATCGCGTGCGCACGGGGCGCGTTTTTTCGTTCGCCCAGGATATCAAACTCGTGTATATATATATATATATATATATATACACTTTGAATGCATGTATAACCTTGGTATCTTTCAGCTCGAGAAAATAAATCTCTTCTCTCATCTAGTCAAAAGTAAATCTTTTCTTTCTCAACTTGTCGAAAACAAATCTCTTCTCTTTCCGTGTCATCGAAAACTCCAGAGGCCAAATCCCAATACATAGGTCTTCTAGTTCTCCTCTTAGTTCGCGATAAGTGAGTTAGGATTTTTGTGGAAACTCATTTATTCATAAGCTTTCCATTTTCCATTCGAGTTTAGAATTTAGTTTAGCCTAATCATCTTATGTCTCGACGTTGATCATCTCCCTCCTCTCCTATCTTGGATCACTAATCTTGTATTGTAAATTGTACTCATGTTTTAGAATGTTGCAAGATCATGTTTCAACCTCTCAATCATTTCCAAAGGTATGCTTCTGGTTCTATTATAATCCCCATCACTTGCATTTGTTTAGAGTTTCTCTTTCATACATTAATTTACATTCTTGATTTTGTATTGGTTTGCATTGTTTCTAATGATCACACTGTTTTGTTGAAGTTAGTAAATCCATTAATGAATTTTGATAAAAAAATCATTGGTGGTGATAGTGTTTTATCAATGCCAAAATCTTATAACTACTATTTGTGCATCTGAAAATTTATAGGGCTGTGAGAATTTTATTTTAATAATTTATATTTTAAAAAATATAGGCATCACTTGATGTTCAGAAACTCCAACGGATCAGTGTTGTAGGTCACTTTAATGATTTTTCTAGTGCTCTAACAATTAAAAGAAAACACCATGGTTTTATTTGTTTACATGATAGACACAAATTAAGCATTAAATAATTCTCTTTTGTTATTTCTTGGACATACAAATTATTCAACAAGTTCAAGGTCTATTGGTGAATATATTTTAAAGTTGAGATTCAACATCTCACACCTTTAGAATTTCAATTACATCTTCTAGATTTGAACTTTAACACAAAGTAGTAAGTGTAGAAGAATAAAAAACCACTACTAATACGTTAGAGAAACCTCTTATTTTTTTAATTTGCTCAACATATAAAATATCATATCAAAAAATTAATCATTTTAGATTTTCAAGTGTTCCAGTTGCTTCATTAGAAGAGATATATCTATGTTGCTTGGTATTACAGACAAAGGTATTTTTGTTCATGTGAATTCAACTAATACATCGGATGACCTCTTTCTTGCTCATTTCTGTAAAAAAAGAACCTACTAGATCAAGAATTGAGAAGTTGCTTAAAATATCTTCTCATAGATTTGAAGTAGATGATGATGTTTTAATATTTTATATATATTTGTTTGTGTATTATTTTCTAGTACATATAATGTTCCTATAGATCTTACAAATATTGTAGATGATTTTGACAATTTAGGTAGATTCAATTGGGTTGAAGTCATTATTAATTTATTACTCCACAATTACCTACCACCGGAGACTTATTTTCATCAACTAAGACATTAAATTACCACCTCACTTCCTTACATAAATGGGTTTGTTGGTCTTTTGATAAGTTTTTTTTTTCTAGTAAATTTAATTTTTTATATGGATATTAATCTATATGTAATACTTCATATTATGAAGCAGACATAGTTTTTGGAGCATGTCCCAATCCAGAGACCATATAATAGTGAAGAGCACGAATAAATAAGTGGAGGACTACTCCTTCACATATTAGTAAGGTGAGAGCTTTGTTGGACCAAGTCTCACCTAAAGAGGTAAATATCAATATTGTTACTGTCACCTAACTTTTTTCATTTATAATTTCTAAATAATTTTTTCTAATTTGATAGGTTATTATTGAACTAGTCCATACTCCTAAAAATACATTGGTAGAGAACCTTCATTACCTTGATGATTCTCCACATCCATTAGAGAAATTATCATTACATGATATAGAAGCTAGATACCATGCCCTAACTGTAGTATTCATCAGAACTAAATCAAGGAGCTAATAGAGAATATGCAGCTAAATGAAAGGGTGGAATAATTACTTAAAATAATAGAAAATCAAGGCATCCAAGCTGAATCAAGCGACTTTGTAGTGGATCCTCATCCTGAACCGATTGTTTCTAGAAGTAGGACTAAGAGAGGACGTAACCGAACTCGCTATGATTACAGGGATAACTCCTATTGATAGTCCTATGTGGCTTAAGTGGTGCCTTAGAGGAAGAGGAGAAAGATACAAATATGTGAGCCTTCTGAGAACATTAAAGGACAAGAAGACAATTGGTTGAGGTATTAGAAAGTAATCTCAAAAAAAGTATAAAAGAAGCAGAAGCTGATGTGGATAGGGAAAAGAAAAATTGATATGGATGATTTACAAGAAGAGAGAGATACTATCTTAATTTCTAAAGGTAATTATAAAGAAAAGGTTGAAATGTAGGTAGCAAGGATTGCCAAACTTAATAAAATGAGATTGAAAACCATTGCCATAAGTTTGTATTTGCACATCAATTAGTTTGAGTAGTTTGATTTCAATTACTAATTACATGTATTTTTTTTATCTATGGTAGTATGTCAAGAAACAATTTAAGACTCCCAAAAGAAAAAAAATTCAAGATGAAGATATAACATACTTGTTAAATAAATTGGAAAAATTAAAGTATGATAATTTCAACCGCTTATTAGATAGTTAATTTAATTATGTTACAAGTTTAATAATTTACAAGTTCTCATATTTATTTACCTTATTGAAAGTAATTGATTTTTTTATAGGCCTACTATAGAGTTTGTTTGGGAGGAAATATCTTTTTCTTTAACTATGGTTTCATTCTTCTTTGATGTTAATGATACTGTTTTTACAAAAGGAGAGTTAATTGATATATATTATTTGATTGTGTTTACGGGGAGGCTCCTCGTCTGATAGGCCATACAATAAGTTTGCATATTGTTCATCCGACTTCACTATAAGGAATTTAAATTATTTGATAATATATAATGATTGAATATATTGTATTAATTGATTACTTATGTATCTCTTTGTACAATTGTAGTCAACATTAAAATGTTTATGGAAGAATACCATGACATATATCATAAAAACATATAAAAGAGGGAGGAGTTAGGTATATTTTTATATTATTACCAGTGATAGAGTGCATTTTACTTGTTGTGTATTGACACAAAAGTAATGACTTTCAATTATTACAAATCTCTTACATATTAATTGTAATCCAACATCTAATTTTGAAGCAGTGGTGAAGCATACAATATTCATATTTATGTTAGTATTGCAGTTTAAATTAAAGTTTATGTTAGTTTTTCCATTTCATTCTTATAGGTATTTGAATTAAAAGAATACCCTCATGAGAAACTTGCTACTATTCATCCTTGTTTAAAATATCACTATCCCATTGACAATTGGGTCTTTGTCACAGTTGATTGTCCACAATAAGAAGTCTGATAAGTAAAAGAAAAACAATATGTATATGCAATTTTGAGATATTTGAAATACTAAATTGCTCATGTTATTTACAACAATAATTGTGGCTTCCTTGTGATGCAATACATTAGATATATGCGATATGATCTGAAGATATACTTTAAATAATAAGACATGAAAAAATTTAGAATTGATGTATTGATATCAATTTTGAGGGACAAGTTCTCAAAAATTTTAGTTTAATTTTCCATTTTATTGTAACAAGAACAATTGGGTAGGGATCGTAAACCTAAGTTGATGTATATATGTGACTTGTATATTTGTAATGGTTAGATAATTACTGAACGCTTGAAATAATACAACAGAGCTATGGTTACAACATTCCTGTCTGAGTTGTATATTGTATTGGTAATAATCTTAATAACTATTGTGTTGGTGAATTGTATTATGTTTGTTTGTGATTCCTTTTATTAGTTGATTATTGAAAAGTGTCATGTATGAATTTATACTAAATTGTTATAGGAATCATTTTAAAGTTTCAAACTTTGGTTATGATCTTCGAATAACAACACCAAAATAGTGTTGATCCTTGGATACCAACACCACCATTTTGTGAGATCAACAAAATAAAATGGTTCTGATATTCGACAGCCATCACTGTAGTGATGTTAATCTTTGCATACCAACACCACTAGTTTGTGAGATCAACAGAATAGATTGGTTTTGATCTTTGAAAATCAGTACCATAATGATGTCTATCCTTGCATACCAACAACACCATTTTGTTAGATTAACAAAACCAAATGGTTTTGATTTTTAAAAATCAGCACCACAGTTGTGTTGATCCTTACTTACCAACATCACCCTTTTATTATTATCATAAACAATGGTTATGATCATGCAAAACTAGCACCACTATTTAAAATTTTCATCACGTGTGCCATCACCCATAATTTTTTATAGGGGTCTTAGAACCACGCTTCCACACCATAACTACATTTCCTCCTACATTATCCTTTTTTCAATACTGTTGGTGCAGAGAGCACCAGTCTGCCTCTAGAGTTTCGATGTTTGATAATATACCTGAGTCTGGCCAGTTTGTCCAAGGGTTGATTCAAATAGTACCTAATATTAGAATGTGAGTGAAGTCTAATCAGGTCAGTTTGACCAGAAGACTAGTGAGAAGTCCTAATCAGTTAGACCAGGCAAGGAAGTCCTAGTCAAATTGACTGGGCAAGGAGAAGTTCGAGTTGGAGGCTAGGTAGGAGAAGTCCTAGTTAGAGATTAGGTAGGAGAAGTTCTAGCTAGAGGTTAGGCAGCAGAAGTCCTAGCTAGAGGATAAGCAATGAAAGTCCTAGTTAGAGAATAGACAAAGGAAGTCCTAGTGAGTGAAGCTAGATAGGAAGTCCTGATCTGAGAGATTGGGCAGGTAGGAAGTCTACTAAGTGACTAGACCTAATTGGATGTTAGGTAAGAAAAAGTCTAAACAGGTCAAGGATGATCGGATGTTTGACATGTGAGAAGTCTATCGAGTGACTAATCCTAATTGGAGGTTAGACAAGGGAAAATTCAAACAGTGTAAGGGTGATCGAATGTTTGGTAGGTGGGAAGTCTAGTTGTGGAAGTGACTAACCCTAATTGAAAGTTAGGCATGGGTAAGTCTAGTAGATCAGACAGACTACAAATAGACTTAGGTTGCTTGTTTCTATAGTTATCTTGTAGGAATCAAGAGCTGGAAGCAAGACTGAGAAAGCATAAGAGGAACAAACAGAAGCAGCCGAACCAAGTCCGGAAGTCAACTCAGGTCAAACCTGATTGATTGGTTTTAGGCGCCCGGATTATACTTTGAGGGTACGGAATGGTCCAGGCACCCCTGTAAGGTCTAGGCACCTGGATAAGGTGGAATTGACCCCGATAAAGATCGACGAAATCGAATTGGATCGGATCGGAGCACATGGAATGATATCCGAGAGCCTGGAAATATCTTTATATGGCCTCCATATCCAGCACAAGAATACAACCCTAATTGTCATTCATCTTCATACTGTGGTGCTGCTGAATATGAATGGAGCCAAACTTGTGCGATCGGGGAAGCTCCAGGAAGGGTGCGCTGCGCTCAGGACTTCCGGATCGACCTCTATACGAACGTTTGGTTATTTTGTTTAAGTCTTACTTTCTGTACTTATCTTTTTATATTATTAGACTGCAAGATGGATTTTTTTGCCTTTGAAAAAGTTTCAAAAAGGGGACCATTAATGGACCCACCTTTCCGTACATAGGCCTTAGATGTACTAATCCTGGGGTGTTAGGAACTAAGTAAAAATTCGTGAGTCTCCTGATTTATTTTCAAATATCAGCTGTTAGTGTTTTGATAGAGCAAACAAATTATGAGCACTATTCACCCCCTCTAGCGCATATTGGTCCTACAATTGGTATTAGAGTAGACATGCTTTTGATTGAACTAATCGCCATGGGAGCACGATGGTAAAGATGGAGAGGGAGAGAGATAACTATTTTAAAGTTCATTTTAAAATTATTATAATTTATTCTAAATGTCAGGAGAGATCATACTATAAAAATTATTGTCTACTCATAAGACTCAAATGACACCATCGGCGACAAAGGAGCAACTGATGTTAGGAGCCTAGCGATACAAAGAGCACATAATGTGCTTCAAGTGCCAAAAACGCGGACACTACAAAAATCAATGCTCAGAGGAGAAGGCGGAGAAGAAATCAAAATTAGGTGTTGTGATTCCGATAAGTGCTTTAATTTACAAAAATACCCTTAGAATTTTACATGCTAGATCTACTCTTGTTGATAAGTTAGATAATGTTAATTTACTTAATAAAAATATTAATATGACTAATTCAGATAATTCAAACTTAATTGATTTTAAAAAATGTAAACTTAAAAAATTCAAATTTAATTGGTTTAAAAAATTTAAATTTGAATTTTTTAAGTTTACATTTGGTATAGGTAGTCAAGTGGGAAAGTAAAAATTATTTACTTTATAACAATTTCAAAACTATTTTGAAAACACCTTTGAAAAACGCTGTTGAAAACCTTTGTAAAACTCCTTTGAAAAATATTTTTTAAAATTTATTTTGAAAATATTTGAAAAAATATCTAAAACACATTTCAAAACTTATTTTTGAAAATCTTTTTTTTAGAATCTACTATGATCTTTCAAGAAATGCTTAGACTAAGTTATAATCATAGGAAATACCTTACTTGTTGGTACAATAAACTTTTTGATGTATGAAAAAGGGGAGAATGGAAACTTAAGTTAAAAATCTAGAATTCTCCTAAATTCATAAAATCCTGACCTGATTTAACTTAAAAAATTATCAAACATCAAGAAGGGAGAGATTATTGGTGTAGGGAGTACCAATCTGCCTCTAGGGTTTCAATGTTTGATAATATACCTAGGTCTGATCAGTTTGATCAAGGGTTAATCCAAATAAGATTTAATGTTTGGATGTGAGTGAAGTCTAGTTAGGTTAGTTTGACTAGAAGACTAGCGAAAAGTCCTAGTCAGTTGAACCGGATAAGGAGAAGTTCTAGTTGGAGGCTAGGTAAGAGAAGTCATAGCTGGAGGCTAGAAGACTAGAGAAAAGTCCTAGTCAGTTGAACCAGGTAAGGAGAAGTTCTAGTTGGAGGCTAGGCAAGAGAAGTCATAGCTGAAGGCTAGGTAGGGGAAGTCCTAGTTAGAAGCTATGCATGGGAAGTCAGAATTAAAGGCTAGGCAGAGGAAGTCCTGGTGAGTAAAGTTGGGTAGGAAGTCCTAATCGGAGAGATTGGGCAAGTGGGAAGTCTACTAAATAATTAAATCTAAATTGGAGGTTAGGCAAGAAAAAAATACAAACAGGTCAAGGATGATCGGATGTTTGGCAGGTGAGAAGTCACCGAGTGACTTATACTAACTAGAGGTTAGACAAGGGAAAGTCCAAATAGGTCAAGGGTGATTGGATGTTTGGCAGGTGGGAAGTCTACTTGTGGAACTGACTGTTCTAATTGAAAGTTAGGCACGGATAAGCCTAGTAGGTTAAATAGACTACAGGTATACTTAGGTTGCTTATTTATATGCTTATCTTGTAAGAACTAAGAGCTATAAGCCAGACTCAGGAAAAATAAGAGGAGCAAACAAAAGCAGCCGAACTAAGTTTGGTAGTCAACTCAGGTCAAACCTAGTTGACTAGTTTCGGGCTTGCGAATTATACTCTGGGCATTTGGAATGATCTAGACACCCTTATAAGGTCTAGTTGCTCGGATAAGGTGGAATTGACCCTGATAAAGATGGACAAAATCGAATTGGATCAGTCCGAGCACTCAGAATGGGATCCGAGAGTCCGAAAATATCTTTATTTGGACTTTATATCTAGTACGGAGCCAAGCTCGCGCGACTGGGGAAGCTCCAGGAAGGATACATTGAGCTTAGGACTTCTGGATCAGCCTCTACACGAACGCTTGGTTATTTTATTTGAGGCCTACTTTCTATACTTATCTTGTATATTATTAGACTATAAGATGAATTTTTTCACCTCTGAAAAAGTTCCAAAAAGGATATCATTAGTGGACGGGTGCCTTCTCGTATATAGGTCTTGGGTGTACTAACCCTGGGGGGTTAGAAATCAAGTAAAAATCTACGTGACCCTTATTTTATTTTCTAATATCCGTTGCTAGTATTTTGATAGAATAAATAAACTACGAATACTATTCACTCCCCTTTTAGCGCGCACTGGTCCTACAAGTACATGCTCATTTTTCATAAATCCAAATCTTTTAGGTTCATCAATGAGTTTCAATCAAAATTTATGGATGGATTGAGCCAGCTCCGATGGGACCAAATCCACGTCTTATAGGTTTTTTCATTGCTTCTCAATCTCATCGTGCTCTAAATGCTTAGATTCAAGTCCTTCCTAGCCATGCAAAGTATGTTTTCCTTAATTCAGTTTACGTGCCAATTGACATAGACCCATAACTTCCTGTAGAAGTCTCAGAACTAGGATTGTACAAAATCTCTACATTCTCTACACTCCCCTCTTTCAATCCATGTCTAGACTTCAGAATTCATATTATTCTAGGTCTACTAAAGGAGTTTGATTAAAATCCATTAATAGACTTAACCAACTCTGATGGGACCAAATCCATGTCCTATAGGTTTTTGCATTGCTTCTCAGTCTCACCATGTCCTAAACGCTCAAATTCAAGTCCTTCCTAGTAGTGCAAAACATGTTTCCCTTAATTAAGCATGTGTACCAATTGATACAGCCTCATAACAACTTGTAGGAGGCTCACAACTAAGATTGCATAATGTTGGTGCAAGGGGAACTAGTTTGTCCCTAGAGTTTCGATGTTTTACAATACACCTGGTCTGGTGTGTTTGACCAAGAGTTGATTTAAATAGGACCTAATGTTTAGATGTGAGTGAAGTCTAGTCAGGTCAGTTTGACCAGAAGACTAGCGAGAAGTCCTAGTCGGTTAAACTAAGAAAGGAGAAGTCCTAGTGGAGGCTAGGCAAGGAAAGTCCTAATTGGAGACTAGGCAGGGAAAACCCTAGTTGGAGACTAGGCAGGGAAAATCTTAATTGGAGGCTAGACAGAGAAAGTCCTGATATGAAGGATTGGGCAAGGAAGTCCTAGTTGAAGGCTAGACGATCCTAGTTGGAGGCTAGGAGGAGTCCTGATCTGGAGGATTAGGCAGGTAAAACTTGACGGATCAAGTGCATCAGGTGGAAGTCTAGGCAGGTCAAGTGGACCAGATGTCTAGTAGTGGAAGTCTAGGCAGGTCAGGTAGATTTCAGGTCAGGTGGACCAGATGTCTAGTAGTGGAAATCTTAGGGGCCAAGGATTAAGGCTAAGGGAAAGTCCAAACTGGATGTTTGGCAGGTGGAAAATCTACCTATAGAAGTGACTAATCCAAACGGAGAGTTAAACACGGATAAGTTAGTAGGTTAGACCTACAAGGTAAGGCTTAGGTAAGCTTAGTAGGTCAGATAGACTACAGGTAGGCTTAGGTTGCTTGTGTGTTTGTATGCTTATCTTGCAGGAATCAGGAGTTGGAAGAAAGACGAAGGAAGTATAGAGGAACACACATAAACAGTCGAACCAAGTACAGGGTCAACTCAGGTTAAACCCGAGTTAACTGGATCTAGGCGCCTGGATGGTCTAGGCACCCAGATTAAGAAGAATCAGCCCGGATAGAGTCTGAAGAGATAGGACCGGATCTTATCCAGGCGCCCAGATAAGGATCAGGCGCCCGAGAGATTCTATATAAGGAGGCTGAACATGCACCATAGGGATCAATCTCTCTACGCTATTCTCTTCATCCTGTGGTGCTGCTGAACGCGAACGGGGCCAAGCTCGTGCAACCAGGGAAGGAGAAGTGCGCAGCGCTCAGGACTTTTGGATCAACTTCGACACAAGTGTTTGGTTATTCTTTTAAGTCTTACGTGTTTGCATTTATTTTTATTACTATTTCAGACTGTAAGATGGATTTCTCCACCTCCGAACGAAGGCTCGAAAAGGAGACCACTAGTGGACGGACGCCTCTTGTATATATGCCTTGGACGTACTAACCCTGGGAGGTTAAAAACCAAGTATATCCGCGAGTCCCTGTGCTTGTTTTCTAATATCCGCTGCTAAGTTATCTTTGATAGAATGAACGAATGAAAACGAATGAAAAGTGAAGCACGTGCTATTCACCCCTCTCTAGCACGTCCCACCGATACTACACATAACATCTCTACCTTATCTACACTCTCCTCTTCCAATCTATCTCTAGAATTCATAATTTAGATTATTCTAGACCCATAAAATCCATTGATGGACTTAGTTAGCTCCAATAGGATCAAATCCACATCCTATAGGTTTCTACATTGCTTCTCAGTCTCATCATGGCCTAAACACTCAGATTTAATTCCTTCCTAGCCATATCCATTCTCGATCAAAACTCATTGATGGCTTAACTGTTGGTGCAATCTTGCCCCAAGTGATTTGGATTTTAATGTTGGCTAAAATGAGTTTAAGTTAGACAATGTTGATGATCTAACATGTGTGAATTAAGTTCACAGGAAAGTCTAGGTTGGAAAACTTGGCAAATGGTGAAGTCCCGGAGGCGCGACCTCTTGGCAAATGGTTAAGTCCCGGAGGCGCGACCTCTTGGCAAAGGAGAAATCCCGGAGGCGCGGCCTCTTGGCAAAGGGAGACTTAGCACAACGAAGCTGAGGGAAACGTCTCAAGCAAGTGCAAGGAAGGGCACGAGGCTTGTGGAAGGCATTTGAAGACTTGCGTCAAGGCTAAGGGTTGAAGAAGAAGCTGAAAGGGGAGTTTCAGCTTGATCAGTCGACTGGTACTGTTCATCAATCGACTGATAGACGACCGTTGGAGCGACAGCTGGCTAATTAAATACAAATTAACTAGCCGTTGAAGCCCACCAGTCGACTGACCCTTAGGGCAGTCGACTAGCATCACAAAAAATATAAAAAGACAGATTCAAGATTGAAGACGGTGTGGTTTTTATT
>NC_133861.1:23040669-23107132 GCF_044706935.1 Curcuma longa | reverse complement strand
TTATGGGAAGTCATGCCATTTATTAGTGGAAATTGCCATAAAGCATATTGGGCGGTGAAGGCTTGCAATTTTGATGCGACTAAGGTGGGAGAAGAAAGGAAGTTGCAACTTCAAGAGCTTGAGGAAATTTGTTTGGAAGCATATGAAAACTCGAGGATTTACAAGGAAAGGACTAAGAACTTTCATGATAAGAACATTAGGGACAAAGAATTTCAAGTGGGTAACAAAGTCCTTTTGTACAAATCAAGGCTCAAATTGATTAAAGGTAAGTTGAGGTCAAGATGGGAGGGTCCATTTTTTGTAACTAACATTTTTCCCTATGGTGCAATTGAGATTAGGGATGAAGCTACAGGCACCTCATGGAAAGTCAATGGCCATCGGCTCAAGAAATACTTTGAAGAACTAAAAGAGCTAGAGGTGGATGGTGTGGACATCATAGATGCTATTTAGCCAACTTAAAGGGGAGTTTGTTCCATCTTACATTTTCTTTTCATTGTTAATACCATATTTAGTTTTTATTTTTTATTTTCGGTTTAAATAAGTAATAAAAAGTCATTTTCATGAGCAAGTTTGGTTAGATACCTCATTGTGAATATCACTACATGCATAGTTTAGGGTAAGGAATAAGTGTATCCCCGTTAGGACTTCTTTACATCATGTTTGAAGCACTTGAAAGAGAGTTAAATTTGATTGATTATTCTAGGAATTTAAGTCCATGGATGAGAACATCTTTGAACACTTAGATTACCCTTAGTGATGGAACCTAGAATGATGAAATTGAGATAATGTGATTTTTCTACCTCGTGAGGTTAACCATTTTGTGTGATGCATTTAGGCGATTGCCACTCTAGAACTTTCTTGTATTCTTTCAAAGCTACATTTTCTATGATGGGTCCACATTTATATAGGTTTAAAAATTTCTCCAATAAACCATACTACCCCCCATTTTCGACTCAATTTTTATTTTCTCTTGGACATGAATATTTCTGATTATTATTAATGTGCCTTTGCCCAAGACGGTCAAAGAATTAAGTGTGGGGGAGGAGGTGTGAAATTTTGAAGAAAAAAAATTTGAGAAAAGAATGAGAAGTGTGCCAAATTTGGATTGTTTGTGCCAATTTTGGATTGTAGCAATGTGCCAATGAGAGTTTTACTTGAAGAAATTTAGATCTTCATCATTATGTGATGCTACGATGGTTTTTATGAGGATACATAAAGATGTGAATTTTTCAAAAAGTATGAGGTTGCAAATGCCCAAAGTGTGCCAAGCAAAGTGTGAAAATGAGTTATTTTTACTTCTCATTGCTTTCTTTGTCTTGAAATGTTGAATTGAGATGGAATGATATGATATCAGAATGAATGAGTATGTTTTACAAATTGATAGAGTTGAGGAGTTATGTTAAAGGCTTTTACTTGCAAGAAGCTTAAGGTGGAAGAAGTAAAAGGGATGAAGTGATGCATGGCCGGAAGTGACACAAAAAGAAGCCACAAAATGGTTCAGAAATAATAGAAGAAATGAAGATAGAAAATGGTGGATTCAAAAGTGGAGGAATGGAGCTTGTGAACCAATTGAAAATCAAATATGAGAAGGATGTGCCAAAACATTGAGTAATGTGCCAATTTTGAGTTTTGAAGCCTCATATGGATCGGTTTCAATGGCAATTGACTGATCTATATTGCTAGAAATGTGTTGAGTTGAGAAAGCAAAGAATTCAGCATGCCAAGTGGTCGGATTGATGTCTAAAACAAATCAGAAAAAAAAATAAAAATAATAGAAATAATAGTTTTATTTTTTAGCCAGTTCTTGTCATTTTTTAGGGGCTGATTTAAAATGAAATTTCATAGAAATTTGCATGGTTATTAGCATTAGTAATCAAGCTTCATGATGGAAAAGGAATGGAGAAAAAACAGCAAGAAATAAGAGAGAACAAGCCAAGTTTCAGATTGAATTTGAATAATTTTTAGAATTGAATGTGCCAATGATACATTAAAATTTTGGATTCATGTGAAGTGAATTTTGATTTCTGATGATTGGTTGCTATTTGTTAGCTCTTGTAAAATCTAGATGTCAAAGAATTGGGCTTGATTCGAAGGGAAAACAAAAAATGGCACATTTGTGGTAATGAAGAGAAGAAAAGAAAAAGAAGTGAAAGGAATGTATCAAGGAAAGAAACCCCAAGAGTTTAACTCATCTTCGATTTATGGATATGAAAATCACACTGAAACAAATGGAATACAAGAGAAAGAAATTTGGAAGGATGGTAAGGTTCATTGATAACATTTACTCATACTCATGTCTACTACTTTCATTCACTTTCTTATTTGAATTTCTTTTCTCTTGAATTTTCATTTCTAAATTCTTATTTCAATTGTCTCAGTTCATGACTTCTCTATGTCTTCAATAAGCCTAATAGATGTGGATTCCAAATCAAGAATGGTGGTGGAGAGTAGAGAACAAGCAAGCTTATGGTAGTGCATGAACTTGAGTTGCTTGAGTGAGCTAGTCACATTGATCATGAATTAGAATTAAGGATGAGAGCCAAATGTATTCATTGAAAATAACCTTGTGAGATTTAGTGTGATGCATTTATCTCAATTAATCATGACGGGTGAAACTTGCTATGTGGTTAACCAAGTACAAGAGTCTAGTCCATGGGTTTAAGCTTCTGAGACTCTATAATTTTAGATAATTCTCTTTTAATTATTTCTAATCATGATTGAGAATGATCTAGGGGAGTACAATCTTAGTTTATTTTATTGAATTGAGCGAGATGCACAAGGGTAAGTGTGGGAAAATTTGATGAGTTAGGGTTTCATGCATTTTAATTTTTGAGTTTTTTGCATGAACATAAATTGCAATGAATCGATTGATCGTATTTGTTCTATATTGTATAATTTGAGGCTTGATTATAATTTTCATGATTTAATGGTGAATTTTTGCATTAATTGAGTTTAATTGATTGTAGGGCTCAAATTGGATCAAGATCGAACTCAACCGCGATCAAATCGAGCCAAGTTTGCCCAAATTGATCAAGCCCACATAGAGGACATGACCTAACTCAAGCTTGATCAAGATCTATCAATTTTTATAAACCATAGGCTTCCCTAAAACTCCAGATCAAAGCTCCTCTACTGGATCAGAAATCAATGGCTGAGATGTAGTGATTAATCAGAGAATAAAACCCGAAACCATAGGCAATGAACAATGGTTGGCTACGCACTGTTCATCGCCTTCTCCACGCAACATACTCTGTTAGGGAGCGTAACTCCCGGCCAAGTCCCGTCCATTTCTTCCACTTCCATCGTGCTTCAGGATCCTTGAGGAGGCTGGAACCGGTCCGTTGGGCATAAATCAGCAGCTGGAAGCTCGGTGCTGGAGCGGGTTTCATCGGTGCAGCACTCCTCTGTTCCTTCTTGTTCTGGTGATTAGCTGCGTTATCAAAAGCCGCGCGTCGACGAGGGGTCCTCTGAAGATCGCGGAGCACGTATCAAAATTTAGCAAGTCCATCAGCGCAAGGAGAGAAATTCCATATTGCAACTCAGCATTTGCAACGTATCGAGTTCTACTTGCAGGAGAGGGTTTCTCTAGTTAATCAGTGCTGTGGATGCGAGCAAACAAGACCTACAACTGGGTTTGAGTTTCTAAAGGGATTTTTGACATTCACATTGTTGAATTCGGCAGTTAGATTGACACCAAACTAAGAAAACACGAAGAAAGGAAAATTGGATGAGTTTATTTTTTATTTCTGTTTGTTTCTGATACTGCACAAATTTGTTTGCGTGAATCTGTTTGCTAATTACATTAGTGGTTGTGTTGAGACTTGAATGGTTAATTCATGTTAAATCTTTAGCTTCAGCATAAGAGTTCTTGCAGTATTATAGCGTGGTGCATTTTGAATTCATAGTTGCCTGTTTCTGTCAGTTACTGTTCCGTGCCAAATGGTTTCTGATTTATCAGATTTAGTTAGCTTAGGTTAAGAGTTTTCAATGCATTTTAGGATTTAGCCATCTAGTTTCAATGAAATTGAATTGATTTGTTTCAAATTGCTGGCATCATTTAAACAGAAACCCATTTAGCTTGCATTTAGGTTTAGATGTCTGATTTATAGGGTTTTGGTTGCTGCATTTAGGGTTTTTGAATAGAATTGTGGATTTGTGCATTTGGATTTCAACAGCAATAGATTTCAACTTTGAAGTCTCAGAATTATCCTAATTGCTAGTTGTGGTTCTTTTTGAATTGTTTGTTTCAACTTGATTTGAATTTGCATTTCGAGATTAGGAGGTAACTGGATTTCAATTGAATTTCATTAAATCATTGCATTTTTCATTTACATTTCATTCCAAAACCCCAAAACCCATTTATATTTGGAAAACCCAAAAAGAACGACGCGAAAGCTCGATTTAATCAATTTTCTATTAGCCCTTGGAAAAATACGACTCGAGGCACCTATACTTCATTTGTTTGTATTCATCGTGGGTTTTCGATAATTTAATCAATTTGCAACTCTAATCGTGACACATCAATTCTAGAGTTGTCATTGGGTAGTACGCACGAGAACTATACTTCCCCTCATCAGTCAAGACATTAATAAAAGAATTGATGCATAATGAATTCCAGTCAAATATCATTAAGATGACTCTATGAATAATTTGAATGAATCTATTCACCAAACTAGCTTGGTTATGGAATTGCACCAGCAAAAACATCTTAGAACCAATTAGAATTGCATCTGAAGAGCACAAGACATAAAATCAGCATGAATGAAACAATAAAAAATATGATGTACGAATAGTTATCTCACTTTAAATTATCGATCTTCGTAGTGTATCAACGACCACTAGATCCATATTTTAGCCAAAGTGTTCATAGCTTGCTACATACTAAATAAATACATTGTTATATTAAAACAAAGCATTTCTAAGTAAAATATATTACTATTCGTGTTTGGGTTACCTCTAAAATTTTATTCTTCATCTCATCAAGTTGTTTAATTACATTATGTAAGGAGATAGTCTTATCTTTTTCAGTGACTTTTGACTCTTCAATGTCCTTACCTTTTTCATCCACATTCAAATCGAACTCATGGCCACTCGAAGGCTCCGCAACCTCAACATCTTCCATATCATCCTCCTCTGTTGACTGAATAGGATCTACAATAACTAATTGTTTATCAAGTCTCCTTTTTTTGGGAACCCTATCATAGGAGATACGTTTTTTGGCACAAACCTTTCTCTTAGTGTAGGTAGTGTCTTGTTGTGTTTGTGTGGTGCCTAGATGCTCTGACCTAAATTGATTTGCATCCCCTGACTGTATATTAACTTTAGGTTGAGATATGAGAGTCTCATTTGCAGCAATTATCATATTTTTTCTATTGTCAAACTCTCCTTGTTAGCAAGTAACAAATCTTTTTCAATTATCAAATTATTATTTTTCCAACAATCAATAATTCTTAATCATATATTGTATTGTCTTTTTCAACAATGACACTCTCTATTTTTTTTTGACCTCCTCCACACAATGAAGAAGATCTTGAATTTCTTTTTCTTTCTCATCGATGATAAAGTCTTGAATTGCTTCTATAAATTGTATGCTTAAAGTATCAATGATTTGATCCCTCTCCTTGAAATATTTGCAGTATACCTCTTCAGGGCATTGTTGTGAAGTTCCTCCTACAACAATATCAGCGTGTTGAGCTGGTGGAGAATGATCAGATAGCAAATGGACCTCTAACTATGTTGGAATTAGGTTAATCACTATTTGCTCTAGACGTAGACGATCTATCATCTTTTTAACTTTGCCTACATGAGAAGCAGACTATCTCTATTTTAGTAATCTTGAAAACACATGTTGTTGGTGTGGATTGATGATACAAACATGCTCACACATCCACACCTACAATGTGATCATGATCTAAAAGCAAAATAAATCATAATATGTATAAACAAATAATTTAACGTACAACCAATATAGTTTGAAACCCTTGAGTATGGGTTTAGCCGTTGTACCAATGACCTATAGTTTCAACCACAATGTTATCACCAAACCAATGAACTCCATTTGAGTAGTCATGTAACTATAAAGCACATCGCACTAATTATACATTCTTAAGTTGTCAAAATCATCTACATAGTCTATTAGGGATAACACAGATAATCTAGGAATACTTCTAGCAGTAGAAAAAAAATACATGCAAAAAAATATAAAATAAACAGCTGACAATACAGTTTGTCAGCTCCTAGATTTTCAACATATCTTGAACTCCTTATTAGTTTCTCTAGATCCTTATATGTACAATCATACTCCTTGGAATACTGCAAATACAGTGGGTTAGAGGTAGCATCTAATTCCAGTGGAACTAACTCTCCATTATCAGATAGGCTAAGAATGAGTGCAACATCGCTCTTTGTGAAGTTCAATTTTTTACAATGGAAAATGAAGTAGTTTTGTTCAGGATCTCAATTATCAAACATATTCTACACAAGACGTCTAAGATTTGGATTCTCTAGAATGTCCAAGACCCACACAAAGGGGGTGCTTTGAATCAACATTGCTTGTTTAATAGTAGGTGGCACAAATGAAATAAATTTCCTAAATTGAAAAAGATTATTTTTCCGATTCATTCTCTTCATTCAACCTCTCATGAGGGCACTGCTTTGACCATCACCATCACTTGATGATGATGTATCTGAAGTCATTCCAAATTGTAAAATCAAAAATAATCAATAAATACAATATATACAGTAAATTTATTATTAATATCAATAGAACAGGACCATGATGGTGTTGCTCTAGTAATTGTAGAATCGATCATAGTTCTAATTGAAATCAAAAACATACTAACACCAGAAACCCTAAATTTTTATTAGTAGAATGGGGTAACTATTAAACCCTAAACTCTAATAAATGCTTGTACAATTAAATGTAATAAAACTAAATAGATTTAACAATGTACAACACTTATGATCGGTAGAAAGAGATGCACGAGACAAAGATCGTTAAACAGAAAGCTCCAAAGGGAAGACAGACAAGCACCAACTTTGAGAGTGGTGGACCTGAGAAGTGTTGGTACAGGAAGCACCAGATAATAGAATTATGGTTTGATGTTGGCAAAGAGTTTAAAGTTAAGCTCTTGGGAACTGATATGTTTGTTAAGTGCGAAGGTTATTTAATAGGAAAGCCCTAGTAGGTTAGGTGGACTGGATACTAGTCAACGGGATGTTTTAGCAGATCAAGTGACTGGACACCAGGCAAAGAAAATCCAAATGAGTCAGCAGGATTAGACATCTGGTAGGACAGACTTGATGGTTTAGCAAGATCGGACATTGAGTCAAAGGAAGCATTGGTGGGTCAAGGATAAGATGCTACGTGGAGGAGGCCCAAATAGGTCAATTGGACCGGATGTTTTGTAAAAAGGTAAGTAAGGTAAATTCAAAGAGGTCTTTTTGAATTGAAGGCAGTGAAATGTGTCCTAATCTTGAGACGAGGGTAGTCTTACTAGTTAGGCATTGATCTGACTAAGAAATCAATCTGGGTTTTGAAGTCGAGATCAGATAGTTGCCTAACTGTCATAATTAGAATCATGCATAGCTATTATATATTGTCTATTGTGTTAACTCTGTGTTGTAGGAAAATTGAGTTCAAGCGATCGAATAGTGTTGTTAGGTTGATCGGATATTCTAAAAAATAAGTACCATATAGGTATTGGATTTCAAACACCGAAACCACTTTATTTTTAAAAACAGAAGTTAGAGAAATGTGGATTTGTTTATAGAAAACCAATATCACCGTGGTGTTGGATTTCAAACACCAGTAGTACCCTAATTATGAAGACAGAGAAGTCAGAATAATGTTATTCTATTTCTAAAAAAACCAATACAGTAGTGTGGTTGAATTTCTATCAAGCGCCATCCTATTGCTATGAACATATAAGTCGGAGCAATGTGGTTCTATTTCTGAAAAAGTTGTAGCACAGTGGTGTTGGTTTTCCAAATCCAACGCCACCAAATAGTGTAAAAAAAAGTGCAGTCCAAGTTAAACTTAAATAGAACCTCTACAATGTAATTTTGAAAAACACAATATATAGATACAAGAAAACATAGATGTTAAGAACAGAATATGAAGATTATCAGAGATACAATGTAATGACTATCACTTACAAGTAAATAGAGAGGCTAAGAACATAATATGAAGATTATTAGAGATAAAATATCTACACTCAACACCTATGACCACCAACTTTTTCATATTTATAATTTCAAATATTTGTTGTAATACACTTGCATTATTTTTTATAATTTGGATTACAACAATAATAAATCCAAGCAAAATTTTAGTGCATATATATATATATATATATATATATATATATATATATATATATATATATATATATATATATATATATATATATATATATATATATATATATATATATATATATATATATATAAGTTGCTTGCACTTGCTGTATTTATTTTTTACCTTCTCATTATGTTTGGACTCAATGCATGCCATTTTTCTCCTACTAGGCTACACAAGGCTATGGGGAGGTAGAACTAGAATGTTGTTTAAATCACTAGGCCAAAATTCATTACTTCAACACGAGTAATATTATCCATGTAAGTGGCCTTCTAATTTTGTGACAAAAAATAATGCTCAGAATAACTATGTGGATCCATGTTTTGATATGTGATGAGCGCAATAGCATGTGAGCAAGAAAGTCTTGATATTTGAAACTCAGCGCAGTTGCAACTATGTCTTTCCAAATCAATAATGTAGGAAGCAACTGATGTTTTACTGCCATTTCAATTTGGGAGCATGGAAGGATTGTCTAGTTCTTTGTCTCATTGAATCAATTTCTTTTGTGGCATAAGGTGTCAAAACACATAACATTTTGAAGTTTCCTCCTTACGGTTAAAGAATCATTGAACTACGTTTCTTCTAGTATCATCAATTAAACTGTTAATGGGTAGTTCACATATGTCCTTGAACAAAACATTTAAACTCTATGAACAATTAGTAGTTAGCATTATATACCTTCTCTCAGTGAAATGTGCATTAGCCTATCTTTTAGGATCAATATTCTATAGCTACTGATACACATCTAGATGTCTTTCAAGCATGGACTACATTACTCTTTTGTAATGGAATGTTGTATTAGCTTTTGCTATTGCCCAAAACAAGCCTAATGCAGGCTTATCCTAGGTATTTGTTATCATGTTACAAGATAAGTGGTAGCAACAGATAGCATGATGAGCAGTTGGGTAGACTTTTCTAGCTACTAATTTAATATCTCAATGTATATCTAATACAATGCTCAATGACTTTGGATCGACAACAAGGAATCTCTTTAAATGATCCAAAAATCACTCCTAGGTAGACTCATATTCAACTTCAGTAATTCCAAAGCCAACTGGGATGATGTTGCCATTACCATCGACTATCATTGCCATTAACAACACACTAGAATACTTGCCATTTGTTGGGACCAAGGCGTTTGCTAGAGGGGGGTGAATAGCGATTTCTCAATCTTTCTCTGCAAGATAGTTAGCAGAAGCAAAATACAATTCTCCTTTTCAAAGAGCACTTTGAAGGCGGAGAAACCTTTACAATCAATCTCTTCCTTGTACAAGATTGGTAGTGAAGTTTTAGAGGAAGAGGAATCAGGTTTACAATGATTGGAGTTCGTGCAAGAATATAGAAGAATAAATCACTACTTCTCCAATCGTCAAACTGCATTTTTATAGAATTCTGTGCATCAGTCGATTGCTCCAAGGGCCAGTCGACTGATGGGCTTCAACGACTCTTTAATACGCATTTAATTCGTCAGTTGTCATCCAACAGTAGTCTATCAGTCGACTGTTCCAACACCAGTCGACTGGTACCAGTCGACTGCTCACTCGACTGATCTTTCTGTCTGCTTCGATGTACCTCTGATCAATATCCAGTCGACTGAAACTACAGTCCAGTCGACTGATACTTCTGATCAGTCGACTGAATCACAATTCCAGTCGACTGACCAAGCTGAAACTCCCCTTTCAACTTCTTCTTCAACTCTTAGCCTTGACGCCATTAAGATGTGTAGCATCAATTCTAATCAATTTGCATAGATAAGACATGCATACTCTTTCACAAGCACCAAAAGCCCAAAAATAGTTTCTATGTAGTGTCACATAAGTATCAGGGTCCCTCACTTTTAATTCACGCAAATACATTGGAAGATCTCTATAAGCCTGATCATAATCATCAATCACTTTTTCCAATACTTTTTCTTGGGCTACGTATGCTTTTTTATATGATATGTGAACCTCATACCTAGTTTGCATAGCTTTTGATTCATCCTTGGTTTGTATTGTTCCGAAGAAACAAACTATCCTTCAATTTGAGATGCTACAAATGTGGATATACAAGCTTTGTGATCAGGTGTTTCCCTCACAGTGCTACATTGGTGTTCTTGTACATATTTTATAACACTAAACTTCGTATCTCCCCTAGTAATTACTCTCCATGTATCTGGTTCATTGAAGCAAATAACTTTAATTCGATTTACTGGAGTGTCAACTTGATGCAGGGAGATCAAGGAATACAGCTACCCTGACACGCTCTACTTCATCCTGTGACTTGATGAGGAGGAATTGAAGATTTTAACAGGAAACACGATCAACCCATGTTACCCCCCGACGCGCTTGTACTACATTTTGTGCCTTGATGAGGGAGAATTGAATATTGCAATAGGAACCACGGTCAACCCGTGTTACTCGATACATCCATGATACATTATGTGCCTTGACGAGGAGCAGACAAGAGTTTCAGAACACAAAGAACCCATGTTCCCTGGCACGACCGTGCTCCTAAACACAGATAGGCCATGTTTGTTGACACGACTATGTTGCGCCACCGTGGAATCGGAGGACCAAAGCGTCAAATGAACTGTTTTACCATTAAATTAGGATTATTTTCCTTCTTGTATCATTAGAGTTTAGGATCTATTTAAACCTTTGTTTAGTTGATGGAGGGGACTTTTGTTTTAATTTTTAATCTATTCTATTTGTTTAAACCTAGAGACGACTTCTCTACGTTTGTGATTCCCTAGATCTTGCTTTGAAATCTCTCTGAGCAAACGAGCTCCCAGAATAATTTTCATTCTACTCAGTGTCAGTTAGTATCAGAGCCCATTAGATCCAATGGAATATCATCATGGTTATGGTCATGGTTACAATAGACAAGTTCTGATTGAAAAAGCCCAACACATGATTGTAGTGTTCAAGATGTGATCATCGAGGATTTACAGAGGCAAGTCGTGGAGTTAACTCAACATCTGGCAGCGTAGAAGGTTGAAGATCGTGAGTTCTATGATCGTGATTTTGAGTCCACCTTCGAAAACCCATAACACAATCGTGATAAATTCTGAGAACGCCATGGTCGAGAGGAACGATATAGAGACCTTAATTTTTGAGTTGATGTACCTAAGTTTTCTGGTACGTTACAAGTAAAAGGATTCATTGATTGGATCAACGAAAAGGAGAGAACTTTTGAATATAAGGAAGTTCTCGATCATGTGAAAGTGAAATTGATTGTCATCAAACTCAAGGGTCGAGTATCAACATGGTGGGAGCAGTTGCGGTGCTCACGAGACAGACATGGAAAAATCAATATCACTGATTAGGAGAAGATGAAGAGATACTTTCTTCCTTTCGGTGGTGTAACTTTGTTTCAGCGACTTTATGCATTGAGGCAGGGAGTAAGATCGATCAATGACTATATAGAGGAATTTACTAGTTAATTGCCCAGAATGATTTATTTGAGATAGAGGAGCAATTGGTGTCATGATATTTAGGGAGATTGTGCCACAAGATGTCTTAGTGTTCATTCGTTATGGACTATTACAGAGGCCTACCAACATTCCCTGATTGTTAAGAAACAATAACCAAAATAATCGATCAGTTCGCCCTCAGGATTCACATCCTATCCAATAGTCATCACATGTTAATTCTAAACCACCTATTAGGTATTTTCGTTGTGGTGAACAGGGGTATAGAGCAACCAATTGCAAGAAACTTGCTAATCAAAAGAGGAAAAATTATTGATAGAGGAAGATGAAACTGAGGCAATTTGTGAGCTAGTATATGACAATGATGAAACTGGCGAGGTGTTATATGGTGATAGTCATTAAATTTTAGTCGCTTGCAAAAGTATTCTAACTTCCAAGGTCAATCCAGGGGATGATTGGTTAAGAATTAGTATTTTTCGCATGACCTGCACAGTTGTAGATAAAGTCTATAAGATTATCATCAACTATGGCAGTTGTGAGAATGTTATGTCCGAGGAGGTTATCCAGAAATTATAGTTGAAGATGGACCGACACTCTAAACCATACAAGTTGTTATGGCCCAATAAAGGTAGTGAGGTAATAGTGGATAGGTGATGCCTCATATCTTTTTCAATTGACGACAAATATTATGATAATGTTTGGTGTGATGTTGTATCTATGAATACATGTCATGTATTATTAGGTCGACCTCGGCAGTATGATCGCAATGTTATCCACGATGAACGAACATATACCCTTAACATCAAGGGAAAGAAGATTGTGTTGGCTCTCCAACTGGAACAAACCACTCATATCCTGGTAGTCAATAATACTAACCTACTTTCTATATCATAGATTTTAGATGAGATGGAGCATGGAGACATAATCTATGCTTTGCTGCCTTACAAGAACAATACAAAAGCCATAGATCCGGATTTACCAGTAGAAGTGCAACAACTGTTAGGAGATTTTGCCGAGTTGATGTTAGAGAATCTTTCTCTTAGACTACCTATGAGATATCCAACATCAAATTGACCCGGGGCCTAATCACTTGAAGATTTCTGATGTCTTTGTGGATTCTGATGGTATTACCTTAAACTTGAGGATCAGTTGTTTTCAACCTGGAGCGATTGATGTAGGGAGATCAAGGAATATAGCTAGCCCGACACGTTCGTACTCCATTCTGTGTCTTGACAAGGGGAATTGAAGATTCCAATAGGAAACACGATCAACTCATGTTACTTGACACGCTCGTGCTACATTTTATGCCTTGACGAGGGAGAATCGAAGATTCCAACAAGAAACATGGTCAACCCGTGTTACCCGATATGCTCGTGCTACATTCTATGCATTGACGAGGAGCAGACAAGAGTTCCAACAGGAAACACAGCCAACTCGTGTTCCTTGGCATGGTCGTGCTCCTAAGCATGACAGGTCGTGTCAACTAACATAGCCATGTTGCATCGCTGTGAGATCGACGAACCAAAGCACCAAACGAATTGTTTTACCATTAAATTAGGCTTATTTTTCTTTTTTGCATCGTTAGGGTTAAAGTCTAATTGAACATTTGTTTAGTTGATGTGAGAGGACTCTTATTTTGATTTTTAATCTATTCTATTCGTTTAAACCTAGAGACGACTTCTTTACGTTTGTAATCCCTTGGGTCCTTCTCTAAAATCTCTCTGAGGAAATGAGCCCCTACAATAATCACTATTCTGTCCGATGTCAGAATTAGATTATATCTAAAATATTTTTAACATAGCATGTCTTATAAGTGTATCCTTGAACTCTTATCGGGAGGAAAAAACTTATCCAACAAAAAATTCATTTTCATTTATTGCATCTACAATTGACCTTTGTAATTGTGAATTCATAATATATGAATAATTCGCACTTGAAAAGTCCTCTAAAGTCACTGTACTAATCTAGATTAAAATCAGTTTGGTCAAATTAACTAAGAATTCTTCTGATTCTATATTACATTTTTATTGCTCTACAATGTGAATATCATATACTTCTGTTGACTCCAAGTTGGCTCAAAATATTCTTCAAATATCGTACTAGTACTGGGTAGCTCATCTTCTAATCTAAATGGTATTTTTGTATTTTTAATAGAATGTTCAACACATGGTGTTGGAATATAATGTTCAACACCATTGTGTTACGTGTTGAAACTATTGAACGTCAATACTACCGTGATGTTGGATTTTGTAAAGCAAAAAAATTCAACACCAAAATGGTTCTTTTTTATATTTTTTAATAAAATGTTAAGTACTACAATGATATTGAAATATAATATTCAATGCCACTCGGTTTTATGACAAAATCGATGTCTTTTACTTTTTTACAACGGTTTTAAGAAAAACCGATGTCTTTGAGAGGTTGATGGGAGACTACGACAACGATTTTTGGAGGATACAACAACGGTTTCAAAACTGTTGTCTATGCCAGCCTACAACAACGGTTTTTGAAGACTACGACAACAGTTTGAAAACCGTTGTCTATTTACGGTTTCAACAACGGTTTTAGAAGCTATAACAACAATTTAAAACCGATGTCTATTTGCGCTTTCAACAACGGTTTTGAAAGCTATAATAACAATTTAAAACCGTTGTATATTTTGGTGTTTTCTTTCCCTCTCTCCCTCCAAATATTTCTTCCACTACGCGCTTCCAAAATTCCTAAACCCGCGGTTCCAACACTACACCGGACTTAACCCTAGACTCCCGGACTTAACCCTAGACTCCACAGAAGACCTTCATCGACACCGCCTCGTCTTCGATCAACGACACCGCCGCGTCTTCGATCAAAGACACCGCCGCGTCTTCGATCAACGACACCCCCTCAACTCCACAGAAGACCTTCGTTCGGGACATCTCCGCCGCTTCAACGACACCGCCGCGTCTTCAACCACCCCTCCCCTTCTCAACCGACGTTCGGGAGATCTCCGCCGCTTCGCTTCCTCCGGACCTTCGTCTCCACTTCCACCGCCGCTAAGCTTCCTCCGCAACCTTCGGCTCCACTTCCACACCTCCCCTCCTATCTCTTCGAGTGGCCCACCTCCCCTCCGCAACCGCCGCAAAGCTTCTTTCGCCTTCGTCAGCTCCGTCGAGGTCTTCACCATCCCCTCCTATCTCTTCGAGTGGCCCAGCAACCCAGGTGATCCATCGGCAAGCCCTCTGTTTTCTCTGCCTCGGCGCAACCCAGGTGATCCCTCTTCACCATCCCCTCCTATCTTTTCTCTGCCTTCGGCGCCATTTTGGTTTGCTGTATGATTCCCCTCCTACATAAGAAACCTTTCAAAATTGCTTACTTTGATAAAGAACACTTAGGATAAGAACTTGAGTGAGTTTACAATACTGAGTGTTAATATTTTTGAAGCCAAACCTAACTAAATGTAAATGATTGGCATACTTAAGATTATACGAATCACTAGGTACTTACTGTAATTGATTAGTTTAACTCAAATAGAAGATGTCAATACATTTTTTTTTTAGAACAAGAAGGACCATTTTTTATTCTATAACATAGAATACACATAGTTTATCTTTTTCTTTGTTTGAATTATCATCTCATTGTTTTAACATCTTAGACCTGCTTAAATCACACAAACGACATTCACCTTGTTGCAATTTATGATCTACAACCAATTATTGTTATTTCAAGTACAGAGTCCTTTGGTTATGCATTAGGTTTTTGCTTAAATGAAACATCCATCCAGCTCTGTTGTCACACACAATGTCATAAGAAATTTGCTGAAATGAAAACCATGCTCTGTTGTCACACACAATGTCACACACAAATGTCACACACAATATCTACGATATGTTTTTTTATCCATATAGATGAAGTTTAGAACACCATGTGATATATCAGACTGTTCATAAATGGTGATAGGTGATGTTATCTTCAATGATTGATTGGTATAATGATGAAGTGCAAATTTTGTTTGTTATACTAAGTTAAGTGTTGATTCTGACAATATGAAATAGTATGTAATATGGCTGATTTTTGTTAACAACGTGATATTTTTGATTCATCAGTACAACAAAATGGACAAAGCATGGATGTCAAAGGATAGATTATCACATGAATTTGGACTTGGATTGGAATCTTTTTTGCAATTTGCGCTGCAACATGCTGCTAATCCTACTAGTATACCTTGTCCTTGTACAAAATGTGGTAATCTATGGAACAATAATATTAACAGCATAAGGGCACATGTGTACTGCAATGGTATAGACTTAACATACAAAAAATGGATATGGCATGGGGAAGAATCTATATTAGGGGATTTAAAGAAAGAGAAAGATGCATATGGAGAATGTGAAAACTATTTTGCTGCTGATGAACCTGTAGATATGGTACACGCTTCATATGAAAGTTCGCAGAATCCAGATCAATTTATAAAATTACTTGAGGATGCTGAAAAACCTCTGTATCCTGGGTGTACAAAATTTACAAAGTTATCTGCAATTGTGCAGTTATATAACTTGAAGGCGAAATACAGCTGGAGTGATAATAGTTTTACTGACCTACTTATCTTGTTTGGAGAAATGCTTCCTGCTAGCAATGAATTGCCTTTATCTTTATATGATGCAAAGAAAAGCTTATGTGCAATGGGGATGACTTATAAGAAAATACATGCTTGCCCTAATGATTGTGTCCTATACTGGAAGGAGTACGAGGATTTTACCCATTGTCCTACTTGTGGGATGTCAAGGTGGAAGTTGGCCAAGAATTCAAGGATAATTGAAGGAGTCCCTGCAAAGATTTTATGGTACTTTCCTCCTATTCCTAGATTTCAAAGAATGTTTCGGAGTAAGGAAATATCTAAGGAGTTAACTTGGCATGCTGATAAAAGAGTATGTGATGCCTATATGCGACATCCAGCTGATGCACCTTGTTGGAGACTTGTGGATCATAATTGGCCAGATTTTGCTTCTGAGACGAGAAATCTAAGATTGGCCATAGCAGCTGATGGGATTAATCCGCATAGTTTGATGACTTCTACATATAGTTGTTGGCCAGTTATAATGATTACCTACAATCTTCCGCCATGGTTGTGTTTAAAGAGAAAATATATGATGCTGACGTTGTTGATTTCTGGTCCTAAACAGCCGGGAAATGACATTGATGTGTACTTGGCGCCTTTGATTGATGATTTAAAAGAATTATGGGAAGTTGGTGTTGAAGCATATGATGCACACCGAGAAGAAAGATTCTTGCTTAGAGCTGTCCTATTGTGGACAATTAATGATTTCCCAGCATATGGAAACATGTCAGGATGTACTGTCAAAGGATATCAAGCATGCCCTATTTGTGCTGAGAAAACTTGTGCAAAAAGGTTGAAGCACAGTAAAAAAATGTCATATATAGGCCATAGACGATTTCTTTGTAGAGATCATCCTTATCGAAGGCAGAAGAAGGCATTTGATGGGACACAAGACTTTACAACAGCCCCAAAACCACTAAGCGGCGATGAGGTTTTAAAAAAAGTTGAAGGAATTACATGCCGATGGGGAAAAATGAGGGGAAATCTTCAATCAAAGAATAACGATAGTAAATCCTGTTGGAAAAAAAAATCGATATTCTTTGAACTTGAGTATTGGAAAGATCTGCATGTTCGGCATGTTCTTGATGTGATGCACATAGAGAAAAACGTGTGCGAAAGTCTGATTGGTACATTACTTGACATACAAGGAAAAACAAAGGATGGAATTGCAGCAAGAAATGACCTAGTGGAGATGAGAATTAGGGGAGACTTAGCACCACAAAAAGGAGAGAAGAGGACATTTTTGCCCCCAGCATGTTATACATTAAGCAAGGCTGAGAAAAGAAAACTTTGTAATTCATTGTTTGGAATTAAGGTTCCCACGGGTTACTCCTCCAACATCAAAAACCTTGTCTCAATGAAGGACCTAAAACTTGTTGGTCTTATATTGTGCAAAAGAAGGATGGTAAACTGTCCTTTAACAAACCATTTGAAGATATTCTCACGAAGGCCTTGAATTCTGCCGAACATGGTGGACGTGTGAGAGGCATAGGAGCAAATGTCACTCCGTCAGCCTTCTTCAAGGTTGCTAGAGGGAAGGTGCAAGTTGATAAGGATGCCTATGAAAGGCAGCAGAAAGAGTTTATGGAGACAAAAGCTATTATTTATGAGCAAGGTGAAAGAATAGAAAAATTGGAAGCAATGGTGTATAAACAACGTGGACGAGAATTTGATAGTGATGAGAAGGGTAGCTGCTCAGTCAAACCCCAATGGCCCCTCGATATAAAACCTGAAGTTGAACTTGAAAACATATTCGCAAATGAAGGCCTTGATGATGCTGATGATGTGAAAATTATGGAGAAGGGTGCGGCTTTACAGGTGAACATATATATTTCACGTTGATATTATTAGCTCATCGATAGTATCTAAATAACTTGTAAAGCACTACGTGTTGATGATTCATGAATTGTTTGTCTTATAGGGTAAAGCAGTGATGCTGTCATTGGAGCTTAACAGCAATGTTGTTGCATATGGGACAATTGTCACTGTTAATGGATCTGGCAACTATATTGATGATGTTCCATTACCCTTGAATTGCATGAGGATCGCCATTGATAAAGCAATTGATCAAGCAGCACCACTGCCTGTTCCAATCCCAGATACATTTCAGTGTATTGGTGATGCTGTAGGTGGCCATGTGGCTTGGCCTGTACACTTGATCAGCATGCGGGATGAGGTAAACGTGATAAAGTGGTATCTAAATTTTGTATTCTTTTTAAGTATGTCACATATCTAATATATATGTGTGCATCTACATATGTAGAAGACTAAGAAGGAAAAAGTTGGCGATAGAAAAGAGAAATCCAAGTTGCAATTGTCCAATGTGCCAAGACCCTTACACATATTATATAGTTATTTTCAGCGCCTTGACGAAACAGAGAATGTGATTTTGGAATTAGATCGTGGCGTATTTGGCATGGAGCGTACAGTCCATGTTAACTGCGATGACATATTTCCTTTTTGTGAATTGATGCCTATTACAGACACTTGCATAGTTGTGTATATGTGGTATGCTTTCAATTATATTGTACTTTATTTATGTGTTTCATTAACTTAGATTTCCTAATTTTTTTGGGTTAATTTCCAATTGTAGGCATCTATATAGAAAGATGCAGGAAAAGATGTTACTGAAGGATTTCAAATTGGTGGATCCAGTGCCTGTGGAGTATGTGCCATCAAAAAATCAGAATATAGATTTCATCCAAGAACAGTTGAATAAAAGGGCTTCTTACTTATCTAGTAGGCTAATTGGTACCTCAACTGGCCAATTGGTGGTTGTGCCATGCAATATTGGGTGAGTAAGAATAACATTATATATCACTCTCACTTGCATATTTTGAGAACTTGTCCGATTGCATGCACTAATTATATCTCTTTGAGTAGTTTTCACTGGATTTTGACTATCCTCAATGTTGAAAAGGAGATTGTTTATTTGTTGGATCCTCTTAGACACCGCATCCATGATCAAGATTGGAAATATGTGGTCAACATGTAAGTTTTTTGGGTTCTTTTCTTACCTTTGTTGAAACATGTTCTTTTCTTACAATAAACTCTTATATGCATGAAGGGCCTTGACATTGTATAATGCGGAGGCGGGAAGGAAAGGGAAAAAACAACCAACATGGGAAGTTGTCAAGGTATGTCCTTGTGATTAGCAACTGTTTCACTGTCCTTGAATGAGTTATTTAAATATTTCTTTTCTAACATAGGCTCCTCGACAACCGGATGCGAAGCAATGTGGTTTTTATATCATGCGATATATGAAAGATATAATTGAAAATTTTGGAGTTGGCGACAAGGAATCACTTCCATCAATGGTAATATCTTCCATATAGGTTACTTTGTATCTCTGTGAGCAACTAAACTAGAAATGTTTAGTACGTAGTTTTACTAATATATTATTTATGTGTTTGTACAGTTTACAAATCTCAAGTACTCACTGGTTGAAATTAATGAAGTGCGATCCGAGTGGGCTGAATGCATGCTAGATTACATTTGAGTAGGAAAGGTATTCAAATTTTAAAACTTTGTAGTTTCGGGTTAATATGCTAGTTTCGGATTATTTCTGCATCTTAATCTCAAGTACTCACTGGTTGAAATTAAGTTTTTGTTTTCTGCAGCACTGAAATTTCTGCTCGGGCCATTTCTGTCACTCAGGCCACTTCTGAATCAAACTTTGTTATTGTGATTCTTGCAAGCACTTTGTGAAGGCTGCTGCCAAAAGTTCTTGGCTGAGATTTGATCTTAATTCCAAACTTTTTATAGAGCTCTGTGGATGACTGTTTAAGGAATTGTAGCTACTGATCATATTATATATATATATATGAATTGAAGTTATGGTCAATAATTTCAAAAGGAATGTACGGTAAAAGAAAACTACTATTCCTTTCTTTTCCAAAATAGAAAATTAATTAAACACTAATGTTATTTATGTTTTGCAATGAAACGTGTATTTGTTTTCATCCCGTGCCATATTAGTGAAACATCCTTCCGTGCGACGACACAAAAGCGAAACGGGAGAAAATACATCCTAAACAGAAAACAAAAGAACTAATGTTTCACTAATAACGTTTTAAGAATATCATGTTTCGCCAAACAAATTCTCATTTCGCTTCAAGCATTTCAAAAATATCATGTTTTAAGAAAATACCACGTTTCGTCGAAAATTCTCAAATTTTCATGATTAGGGTTCGTAAAAATTGGAGAAAATAATCATACATAGAGAATCATAAATTTCACAAACCTGGCTCTGATACCACATGTAAACCAAGGTTTTCTAATTCAGAAAACAAAACATGAAAGATCTTGAAATTTATGATTCTCATTTATATACCTTTAGATCGACGACTTACCTTGATCCATGAGAAAGGAACAATGGTTGGAGAAGACAATCGCTATGAATCTCAATCTATCTCTTCCCTTTACTTCCTTCTTCACACTTTCTGATGGCTTCGATGAAAAACCTTCTCGGGAGAGACAGAACCCAAGTACGTAAATAGCCAACTCCCATCAAGTCGGCTACGTGCAATTATGGGAGGTTAAAATAACTTCCCACAATCTCATACATAATGACCAATATGCTCTTTAAATTAATTAATATTTCATATGAATCATATTTTAAAATAATAAATTATTATTATTTTTCTAACAGATCCAACTCACTTCTTATCTGAACACTGTTTATGGACTCCAAGATGGATGGAAATCGATGCACCATCTCTTGGTGGTCGACGATAACTGAAGGGTCAATTCTTAGCTTCTGCCATCGGAATTAAAACCCCATGCAAGTAATGTAGAGCATAACCAACTCGTGCTTCGAGATCTATTTCCGTGCAGAGAAAATCCACGACTTAAAGACAGAGGATGTGAACAGAAAGTAGTAGCTCGGCAACAAGCCAACAACCTTAACATAGCTGCATCCATCTCCGCATCTGGAATTTGCGTCGGTGACATCGCCATCATCGTTGCCTCCTTGTTGTGTTTTAATTAAAGAGAGATGAAGCTTGATTTATTGTAGCTGGATTACACAACGGGGAATGAAGTGTTGGAAAGGAAAGGTAACAATTACAGTTCGCAGTTAAGTGGGCAAAACAGATAGCAATGTTCAAAGCACACTAAAGTCAATATGAAGCACATTTGCAACAATTGTAAAGGCGTGGGCAAAGTTGATCAATGTCAACTCCATCGTTAATCGAGCCTAGTCCCAATTAAATCAATATTAAGGGATATGCTCAAGTCCAATTCACCGTTAATGAAGTCCACTCCAAATCAAATCAATAATAAGGGAGCACATCACCCTCATCATGGGTTGGCACAGATGGTTCATGTTGGGATGTTGTCAATAGATCTGAGTTATTGAATCCCAATGAGGATGAAAATGCCCGTTGGTTGTCTCAATCTTTTGTAGGTGCTACTATTATTAAGGATAAATCTCCTCGTAATTTATCCTCTTTCGGATAGTAGGAGGTCATCTTGAAAGGGTCACCAAGGTGATGATTTCATCTTTTACTATCAATAATAAAGGAGCACACCAAAGTCAAATTCATCTTTTTATGCACAGTAGGGGCTCAAAAGAAGTTTATCGGTACCAAGGTCTTTCTTCCACATATTGTCGGAGATAAACTCAGATTAAAGAAAAAGTCAAGAAGTTCACCATTCGGATGCATTGTTTGAGGTACTCATACTCTCTCTCTCGATCGCCCGCTCACTCGATTGGGATGAGCCATCTCTGTCGGCCCTTGGTCGTGGATTGAGTCATCTCTCCTAGCCTCCCAGGTGGGATTAAGTTATCTTATTTGGTGATGTCGGGGGATGCGTTGCCATTCGGCCACTCGATCATTCTTTCCTAGCCTTCCAAGCGAGATCGAGTTATTTTACTTGATGGTGTCAAGGATGTTTTGCCACTCGATTATTCTCTCCCAACTTCTCGAGCGAGATTGAGTTATTTTACTTGGTGGTATTGGAGGTGCTTTGTCATTCGACCATTCGATCACTCGGTCATTCTTTCATAGCCTTCCGACAGGATCAAGTTATCTTACTTGATGGTGTTGTAGGTACTATGTCATTCAGCCACTCGGTCATTCGGTTACTTGACCATTCTCTCTAAGCCTCGGGAGGGATCGAGTTATCTTACGTGGTGGTGTCGGAAGAGGGGAGCGCTCTCAACCATTCTCTCTCTAACCTCCCGGGGGATCGGGTTATCTTACTTGGTGGTGTTGAGAGCACTCTACCATTCGGTCATTCGATGCTCGATCACTGAGCCATTTGGTCATTTGATGCTCGACCATTTGGTACTTGACTATTATACCACCCATTCGAAATCAAGTCATCTCTCTCGGTCGCTCGTTTGAGATTGAGCCTTCTCTTTCGATCAGTGGTTATGGATTATGCCATTATCTCCTCTCCCCGGGTTTGCTTGTCTTCTAAGCCGAGAGATCGAGGTGGTCCTTTGTATTTTCCTCTCCTCAGCTTTGTTGGGTTTCTGAGCTAAGGGATCGAGGAGGTATTCCTATTACCCCCCACTCTGAGGGATCAAGATCCTCTCCTTGAATAGGTCTGGATCTATCTTCTGACATTCCTATTATCCTCCAACTCTATGAGATTGAGCTCTTCTTCTCAGACAGATTGGGATATATGTTCTAATATTCCTATTATCCTCTCAACTCTGCAGGATTGAGGATCATTCGGTGCTTGACCACTCGGTCATTCGACCATTTGATGTTCGACCATTTGACCATTTGATACTCGATCATTTAGTGCTCGACCATTCAACCACCCTTCCAGGATCAAGCCATCTCTCCTAGTCGCCCGTCCAGGATTGAGCCTTCTCTTCTGATCAGTGGTTACGAATTATACCATTATCTCCTCTCCTTGGCTTCATTGGTCTTTAACATCGAGGGATCGAGGCGGTCTTCTATATTATACTCTCCCCGACTTTGCTGGTATTTCGAGTCGAGAGATTGAGGGGGTATTCTTATTATCCCCTCAACTCCTCAGATGGATTGGGAGGTGTGTTTTGGTGTTTTGGTATTTCTGTTATCCCCTCAACTCCGTAGGATCATGGTCCTCTCCTAGGACAAGTTGGGATCTATGTTCTGATGTTTTGGTATTCCTATTATTCTCCAACTCCACTGGATCGAGGTCCTCTTTCCAAATGGATCGAGATCTACGTTATGATATTCTAATATTCTTGTTATCCCTCTAATTCCGCGGGATCCAGGTCCTCTCCTTGAATGGGTCAGGATCTATGTTATGGTATTCCTATTATCCCCTAACTCCATAGAATAGAGCTCCTCTCCCGGGACAGGTCGGGATTTGTGTTCTCATGTTCTAGTATTCCTTTTATCTCCCAACTCCGTGAGATCAAGCTCCTCTCCCTGAGCGGATCAGGATCTGTGTTCTAGTGTTCTAATATTCCTATTATTCACTGACATCAGGATCGAACTCCTCTCCCCGAAAGGGTTTGAATCAGTGTTTGGGTGTTCTTATTCTCCCTGCTTGAGAACATCTTCGGAAAGACATAGTTCGGGAACATCCTCAAAAAGATATAGCCAACCTACTATCTTACAACCTCACTCCAGCTAGCACATAGGAGCATCCCCAATCGGGAACATCCTCTACATGTCGGCCTAAGTCATGGCAACATTCCTATTTGGGATACCTCTCTTGAGCCAGATCCCTCTGACTCATAAATCTACTTGTATTTGATAGTGATATCTTTGGTGTGGGTTTGACAGCAACTGTCATGGACAAGACCGACCTCAATAGATATGGTGGTAGATGTATTGATATGGTGGTAGATGATCGACATACAATGGCGCCACATACTTCCTAAATCGGATTTCATTCGGTTCTACTCCTTAGTCCGACTTGACGGGAGAACTAGTGATGTCATCGGATCTTACTTCCCTTCCAGCTCGACAAATCCAAAGATTCAAGATTCGATAATTCGTTATGTCTTGAGTGTCTGCCTCTATAAATACAGTAGCAAAGGAGAAGAGAAAGGAGTAGCAACTTCTTACTGTACATCTTTAATCCTTAAGTCCTTCTCTCTTAAGAAGACGCTACACTTTCTTATATTTATATTCTTCCTGCGAGAGCACTATATTTCCTTTCCGTTTTGCATTAATTTGACTGTCGGATGGGTCACGTCAACCACACTAACATCCGTTAACTGATATTAACGTGTAGGTGAAGGCCCAACTCAGGTGTAGAAGGACAAGAGCTCTATCAAATTCGAACCCATAGGAGATGATGCAGTCAAGCCGGGAGTGAGGTATCAACAAAGGCGAAGGTATCAACCCACATCAGCAATATTTGTCCCTTTTATTTGAAGAAGAATTGATGAGATTAGTATTGCTTAGAAAACCTTTTGCTAACTCTTATTATTCTCACCTAAAACAAGGTGTTTCCTATTCAATAATGTAGAAATTCTTTTTGATAATTTTTTTTAAAATAATGATTTATTATTTTTATGTTTGTATATTGCGATGTCATAACTTGAAGTTTATTAGTTTTGGGTTGCTATTGTAAAAAAGGAAAACAAAAGTTCTTTTTTATAAATAAAACAATGATTCTTTTTAGTTGTGGCCCTATATAATATTTTTGGATTTTAGCTAATAGTATTTAATCCATAAAGGGTCCAAAACCTTTTCTTTCTTTAATTCGGCCCTGAAAAGAATTCACCCTCTTTTTGTTTGTTTTTTGTTTTTGTTGTTGATAATGATGACGATGATGATATGATGGCCCCATGTATTTTGAGTTTGACCCTGGGAATTTAATTTAGTTAAGAAGGTGAGACAAACTCTAGAGGCCATCTATAAATATAGATTTATATTTTTTTAATCCACTATTAGTCTTTTTTCCCCTAATTTAGCACAATATTGATATTTTATACCTAATAAAAGCATCTGTCAAAATTTTGTCCCATTATTGTTAAATAGATATATACGACAATGTGTTAGCTTGGATTAGTTGAATACTAGATATTATTGATGCAATGATGCTCGTATATGATTTGGCGTGATCTAATTATTTTGATGTACTAGTAAAGAGTTTAAGTTACTGTTGTGTGTGTGTAATATTAATATGTGCATTATTGAGTGTGCAAGAACTCGACAAAATGAACATGGAGCTCAAAGAGATTGTGATTTTATATGGTTGAGTTGTGTTGATTATTGAATTAATGTGATTAAGTGGCTCGACGGCTTAGAGATTTATAATGAGAGAGACTCAGAGGCAATAATGAGGTTAACTCAGTGGCAGTGCAAAGGATGATATATAACATTTGAAGAAAAAAAAATTCTTTATAGACTGGCAAAGAATGGTATATGACGTGGAGATAGTTCTTTAGGCAATAGGTTGAAAAATTTAGAGACGATAAGTCTTTGAAAATGAGAAGGAAAAAAGTTAGAGACAAGAGTTTTGGACAATATTATTATTATATTATTAAAAAATTTGAAGTGATCGTTTGTAATTTTTAGAGATGTAAAGATCTTTTTGCAAAAGCATAACTTATTATAATCTAATTTTTTTTCCCTCCCACTCTGTGCATGACATCCTATTTTATATATATATATATATATATATATATATATGTATTATAAACGTTGCTGTGTCATCTCATCTAAATCTTAATCTTCTCTTCTCTCGCAGCAGCCATCATTGCACGTCAAAGACGTTGCCTCTTCTTTTTTATTATTATAAAATCTAAACTTTCTCCTCATGCTATTTGGTGTGCTATGTTAGTTCTTGAGGGACAAGTTAGGATGGATGAAATTGATAAGACTTAGAGAAAATTTTATTTTATTTTCAAATTTTGGATACCCTTATTAAATCTTATCATTTGATGGTATGAAGTTCTAACAACATTGGATTTTCCCTTCCATTTTTGTATTGCATGTTTAAGGAGTTTCTTTGGTTTCGTATAATGTAGAGTAAGTTATAGTTAAGTTTAAAGGTGCATGCGAGATTAAATAAGCATTTGTCTAAAAGTTCGCATTCGAGGTGGAGTTTTCTTGCTTGTTTCGCTGCACATACCTTGTGCATGATTTAAATTTATGAAATAGATGTTATAGAAAATAGAATTTAATTTTATATTTATTTTTCTTGTTTGATTATTTCTTATCATATTGCTTGTCCTTTTATTCTTAAGTTGATTTTTATTTGATTTGTTTCTTATTTGAGATCTATAATAAATTAAATTATATAATTATGTAAATTAATAAAGTAAGAAACTAATTATAGTAATAGTCTAGCTCCGTGCTTTAGGAGTTACTCTAACACATTTATTAAATAATAAAATAATAGATGTAACATTTATATTTAGAGTTTTGGATTTTGCACTTCTAAAGATATGCATTATCATTTGACATTAAATGGTCAAGATAATAAACGTAGCATTTAGATTATAGAGCTTCGGCTCCGCTCTCTAAAAGCTGCGTGATTATTTGTAATATAGAATAACAGATTCCGTGTATAAAGAGGACTCTTGAGTCTTTTTCGCGTGTTCATAGACTTTGATTAAATTCAGATATTTTTTCCTCACGAGGTGGATTGCAGGTCGTTCACTTTATTTTTATGTGAGACACTTCAAGAGATGGATTGTAGATTGTTCATCCTATTTTTATGTGAGATATTTTCAAGTGGATTACGAGTCATTCATCCTATATATATGTGTTTGTATATGTGCATTCACATGATGCATTTTGTATTGGGTGGATTGTGGGTCGTTCACCCCATGGACATACGATACATCTCTTTCAGATAAATTACATGTCATTTACTTGATCTATGTATATATATGTCCATACATACTATATATTTCGTTACAAGTGGATTGCAGGTCATTCCGGCCCCACATAATCGACCCCACGACCATCTATGAGGAGGAGGTAAATCAAGAAACTGCAGTTGGTCACGACAGAGGAGAATATTATCTCGGCTTCGTCGAGATTTGAATCCTTACCCTCTCCTGTAAGTCTGCTCCGTTGTAACCAACTCAGCTATGCTCCGGGGGCTGATTGCAGGTCATTCAATCTCATAGACGATGCGTCTCAGGTGGGTTGCAAGTCGCTCATCTTGAAATTTTTATTTATATATGATATGTTCGTATTAGGAGGAATGCATGTCGTTCACTTTTACTTATATTACACATCCTTGTTGTGGTTACATAATGTTTACCCACTCAATATGTTATGTTGAGTGTTGTATAAAATAAATTATAAGTAATATTGTAAAATAAAAAATTAATAAGAACTAATGAATATAATTAAGAAAACAATAAAAGATAAACGTCAACGAAACAAATTGTCAATTATGTTGTTATCTTTTTTATTATATTTTCATGCATATCTCTTTTATCCCCACTTTACACTTTGTGTTCATTCTTCTTTTTTTTACCCCTAGGTTAATTATTGAGATATATACATAACACTAGTGAAGTTATTTCAAAGGTATGCATGTAGTCAAGTTGTTTAATTTTTTCTTTATATTTTGCTTTGATATTGTTATAATTCATACGCGATGAACGAAGTTAACGTCGTAGCAAGCCTAGTTAGTGCAGGACATGACAATTATAAAGGATTACGCAGAGGTTGAAGACTCAAAGTTGTGCGATCAATGAGAGAGAGAGAGAGAGAGAGAGAGAGAGAGAGAGTTAAGTTATAATATAAGACTAGCTAATATTGAAGGATGATGTGAGTAAATTATGTTGAGATTGTCTAATTAGCTTGTATAGAGCTTTCAACCAAGGAGGTCGTGGGGCCGATCGTGTGGGGCCGCTAAGGTGACAGATTTCATCTTTTACAGAAGAGCTTTCAACCAAGGAACAAGAAATTTGGATTGTACGTGATAGTCAAATTCGATTCGGAGCTTTGTGATTCAGAATAAATTGAATAGGAGGCGATGGAAATTTTAAGATATAAAAAGGTATGTGAATAATTTTGAATGAAAAATGTGTTTTGTATTTTTTTTTAAAAACCCATTTTAATGTTATTTTAAATAATAAATTAAAATATTTATATTTTATTAGAAAATTATTGCATATTTCGAAAGCAAATCATTTTAAATATTTTAATCCTGCATTAATGTACTTTACATTCAAAATAGAATGCCTTGTTTTTATTTTTTTTTTTAACTTAAGCTAATTTAACATATTTATACACATAAATCTACTTGTGTTTTTACGATGTCATCGTCGTTCACTGTGGATCTGAGCTTCCACGATCACATTTCAACATTGTTTTTTTTCTTATTCTTCTTTCGAAATTTGAGCTGCAAAAGAGCTAAAGACAAATATTTGTTCAAGTAATATTGTTTTCTCCAAAGTGTTGCTTATCAAATTTGCTAGAAACAGTATGTAATTGAAAGATATCGAATTAATTTCGATATCAAACATGATCTATGGAAGAAGTTCATTGTGTTCTAGTTGATTGATGAAGATGAACAGATTGACTCAACTCATCAAACTTAACAAAGCTTATTTAGTTTGATCTAATCAAATCCAACTTCGATTGATCTTGATTGATCTTGCTTTGCGACATTCCAAATCTACAAATTGAACTCTTTTTAACCATACACAAAAAGAATAAATAAATCCACAGAGTTCACTTACAGACGAACCTATAGGTTAGAAGCCAACAACCATTTTTTTTTCGAAGAAATTATCTTACTAAGAAAATATTAAACCAAATTGAAATTTAGCTCACGAATTTTAGATATCATCCAATTCATTCAGTTTAATTCACATAATACAAACTATATTACTTATGCAAGAGACAAAAACAAATAAAATACTAAAACTGATACAGTATTGCTGTTTCCATTATATGTATACTTGCATTATAAATGACTAATAAGGAAAATATTGAAACACTGAACAGCCTCAATAGAATGAGCTATATGTTTTGAGGAGATGACAACCAAAACTTATCTACAGCTTCAAACAGTCTTTCCTGTCATCTCGTATCACACATCATTTAAATGGCTAGTTTTTTTTTTCAGATGGTTTATTTGAGAATCTAGTTTGATTTCAGAATGAATAGGAGTCGGGAATGGATAGGCAATTTACACAAAATTGCAGGAGATACAGCAAAAACATTTTATCCGTTTTTCGAGCAAGAAAATTGGGCCACCACCTTCATCCTGAAACCAAAAATAAAGCTGAGTTGACCTCTGGAAACTTAGCTATTCAATTTTATGTAGGATCTAAATTAAGAACACATCTTGAATGAAAATGGATGATAATGCGAAAGGAAATAAGCCTCTAAATATGTTCTAATACGTTAGCAGCTCATCGTATGCATCACCTTGAAAGAGAAGATTTTTCATGCAACTATTAAGGTTGTAAATGCTTATTATTTGGATATTCATTTTAAACTAACTAAATGAGAAAATGAATGAGAAGACAGAAAAAGAAGCAGCCTTCACTTACTGCATCTCTTAAAAATGCAGGAACTGGTTATGATGTTGTAGATACTGGAAGCATGGTCGTTGATGGTAAATGCGCTGGAGGTGGTGAAGTGATCTCCTCAATTCTGACTGAATTCTGAGGAATCTCCAACAACTTGGACACTGCAAATACTGGTATTCTTTGGCTGTTAGAAGGATTTGAGAAACTGCGGCTCATTTGTCCAAGAGGTTTTGGCAGTGGAAGTACACGACTTGGACGAGATGACATCAAATTGTTTTTTGCTCTAGAGACCAAGGGACCAGAATAGCCGATAAAACTGGATGGCCCTGTTGCCTTCTCTGAACTAATTGGTGGCCTAGGAAGCTCGTGAAGCTCACTGATTTTAAGAGATGTTACAGGAGGCAAGGTTCTGGAAGCCACATTTGGAGATATAGATGATTTAGGTTTTGGCATCTGCTGAGATGCCGAAGAGACAGGATGAGGAAATTCTGTTGAGTGTCTATATTGAGGGGAAACAATGGGTTTGTTAGAGAATGGCTGGTTTGTTATAGGGCCAGAGAAGGCCTGTCGGTTCAACTTATTAGCAGCATATGCTTCATGTCTATTAAATTGTGGCCCTGATGGCTTCTCTGAGAAATCAGATGGCATCCGGATGGGCCCACTATAAATTCTGTTCCCTGTAGTTGTTGAATTCCTTGATGACTTTGTTGTGCAGGAAAACTCACTTTCCTTAGGTGACTGACTACCCTTTGTTTCTAGGGGAGTAGTATGAGGACTTGGATTTGGATTTCTATCATTACATGGTGTAGGTGTTTCTAGAGACAGAGCAGTATGAGGACTTGGATTTAGGTTCCTATCATTATGTGGCGTAGGCAAAACATAAGCGTGAAACTTCCTCACTGCGGGTAATGTTTCTATCTTCTCAGTTGAATCAAGCTTCTTATTAACAGAAATGGGTGCTGATTGGCTGCTATATGGAGTCCTCAAATTGGATTTGTGCATGCCAGATTGGCTTTTGCAAGTCTTTTCCTGCATGAAATGAAATAAAAGAGAAAATCAAAAACATTAACTAACCAAGCATGCTATAATATGAAATGATTCAGATTTAGAAGGAAGTGAAGAAAAGGTGGAAGAAACATGTACATATAAGAATCTAAAATCAACAGATAAAGCTAACCTACCTGATTGTATTTATCTCCAAAGCCAGATGTACTTAAATATGGCAATGATCAATATATCATTGAATACAAGTACACAGATCTAAAGCAAAAAATCAATGCTCCACCATGGCAAAATGGATGCATATTTGGTTGTGAAAATAACTATTACACACTAATTTCTTATTTTCAAAATTCAACATATTATTTTCAAATATCAGCACAGTTCTAGATGGATTAGTTGGTTTCTAAATTATGAAATCATAGAAATAGAAAGGTAGCCGTGTTACTGTCATGACAAGCATAACGTGTCACTTGAGTGGATAAAAGGTGTAAGGATCCTTGTGTTGCCTTTGTAAAGTGAAACTATACTTGTATGAGGAACATGGATTGCTGAGCAGTTAGGAAGCTATTGTTATTAGTTAAAAGAACAAGATGGACAATAAATGCTTTTATTGGTAAATAAGGTGGTACAGACATATTTAGAAGACAAGTAAATGTCTTACTAAATGCTGTGACTCAACTTGGATCAACAAAATGAGAAGAGGCAGAGGAAATGTAAAATGATTTAACTGTAACAGCTAAAACCAAATCAACTTTCTGATTAGGTCTAGGTATATTGCTCAGCTCAAAGTAATAGATCAAAGAAGCAATCCCTGAATAATTAGAGATTGAAGCTGACTATTGTTATCATATGTTAAAACTTATATTTTACAATTATCCAAAATGGTTCTGAAGCTTTTTCTGTGAATCAATGTTGTTATCCAATCAGGCTAAGTACAGATCCACTTCAATAGTGTATGAAATGGATCTTCATCTTTATATTCAAGATTTCTCAAACTCTGCGAGTGTTTATTTCTATAAAGTACATGGTGCTTTGCCTAAACTCTTGATGTGAGTTTTGAGGACATAGACACCATTAGGTGCGAGTGAAAAATGTAAAAAGAGAGCATCAGTTGACTCCATCTTGATTTACTTCTATATCGATTGTCTATTCTAACTGACAGTTAAAATCACAAGCAAGTTTGTAATTGTTCCTCCATGTAATTTTATCAATTGGCAGTGATATACTGCATCAAATCTTATTTCTTTTAGGCAACACTAGTTCACATCAACTTCATAGAAATCAGTAATAAAACATATTGTTTGATAGATGCTCTTTTTGTATGATAATGTCTGTGAGTGCAGTTAAGTACAATATAAATTATGAAAAAAAAGATAATATATATGCACATTGTATTAAAATACCATACCTCTATATAGTTTCCAGATATATAAACATTCTGTTCATGGAAACTTCTTTGACAATCAAAATTGAACCCCTCATCATCACTGCCATAAGTATCATCATCATTGTCCGAGCCATCATCTTCAAGATCACTAACACTGTAATCAATATGATGCCGGTCAGCAACTGCTTTAACTTGTGATTCAATCATTTCAAGGGCCTTAAGTCCTTTCCTGAAGAAACTTAGCTGAAATTCCGAAAAAGGGAGAACTGAGGATAGCAATTGATGAAGCAATATCATATTCCCAGTGCATGAATGAGAAGTCAATAGTACCTGAGCAGCATGATGGCGAATAGCCTGCGTCAAAAGACTTTGAAATTGACCTTTCTTTAATGATTTTATCCGAAAGACAAACCGAGCTGCCTCGTCTTCATAATTAGCCTTAGCTTCAAGCAATTCCTTTGTTGAGATTTTTTCTTGGCAATGACCTGACCTCCCTTTTCCTCCACTTGCCGCTAATATGTTTGTACAAGTCTCTCTGAAGAGCAAATCCAAATTAAGAACTAAATGCTTAATATGAATGGAAATAAAATGGTAAGTTTGAAACAATTTTATACCTTCTAACATCGCATAAGCGTTTCATTTCCTGCAGAAGAAAAGAATCTTATCAACTAAGTAGTATAATTAAACTTTTAAATTTGGTATGGTCATATACTTAGACGACCAATAAATGCTCTAATTAGGCGATTTGAAACTATAACAAACATACACATCAAACAAGGAAGACAAAAAAAGACTTGGTTAGCAACAATAAAACAAGATGAAATTTATTTAAATATAAATGATGATATAATAAGGGATAGAGCCCAATGATGTAGAAGGATCTATATAGACGACTCTATCTAATGGGATAAGGCTTAGTTGTTGTTGTATTCGATACTCATTTCTGGGGCAATATCAAATACCAATAAGAGAAGTTCTTAGCATTCGTTTGCTAAATTTACCATCTAGAGTTATTATACCCAATTGATCTCATTATGATGCAGCACAATGGAGCGAACAAGAATACGTTCCTCACACAGAGGAATGTTGCCAATTCTCACCTAGAAAAAAGGAAATTGCAAATTGCATTAACTCAAAAATGTGAAGAATACATGAAATCCTAACCATTTTTTATAATTTAAGGACACAACCTATTCTTTATAAAATAATAAAAATACTAATTTTTCTAATAAAAATTCTAACAACTTTTCTAAAAAGACAAACAACTTTTTAAAAAGTCTCAACTAATTATAAAAATTAACAACTCAAACAAATTTTAATAAATTAAATTATTGACTGCATCAATCTCCCCAAACAGAAGAAAACTTGACTCCATTGAGTGAGAAGATGAACTAACAAAGTGAGTCTATCAACATAACATATTGGTGCAAGGTTGCTCCATTTCTTCTAGAAGCTTGGAAGAGAGGCTTCAGAGTCCATCTTTAGTGATCTATGTGTCATCAACTCTAAAAACCCTTTTCAACGAACCAGATATCGATGAGTGCTTCCACCTGGAAAGATCACTGTTTGATGGACAATAACACTCTCAATCTGATGAGATGGTGGTGTTATGGATAGGAGTGTTGGAATTGGCATTGTAGGTATAGGACTTTAGGCAAATCAATAAACAAAGAAGAGGGCTCAAATGTTCCCCGATATGGTAATAAGTCCTCAATATTGAAAATTGATTGAAATTAAAATTAGCAGGTAAGTCAAACAAGATATGCATTAGTCCCAATTTTCTCACAATTTGAAATGGTCCAGAGGAGTGAGCATGAAGCTTTTTGAAGGAATTTTTAGGAAAACGTTCTGGACAAATGCGGATAAGCACATAATCCCCTACATTGTATTTCGTAAACTTACAGTGTACATTAGCTTGAATTTTACAGGCCTTTACTCAGTGTGATTTTCCTTCTAACATCGGCATGGATCTCTGTAATTCGCTCAGTAAAACTCGATTCAGAAGAAGGAAAAATGGTAGGTAAAAGAATCAAGTCAATAGGTTGACGAGCTTTCGACCCATATGCGCGATTTCAAATGGATTATGACTGATAGATCGATTTACGAAATTATTGTAAGCAAATTGAGCAAGGGGCAAGATTAAACCCCCAAATACTTGATTTTTCACCCACTAAACACCTTAATAAATTTCCTAAACTATGGTTAACAACCTCAGTTTGATCATCAATTTGCGGATGAAATGCATAAGAGAATTTAAGTTGAGTCTCAAATAACTTCCATAGAGTTTTCCAAAAATAACTGATGAACTTTACATCCCTATTGGACACTATAGTCATTGGTAACCCGTGCAATCAGACGACTTCCCTAAAGAACAATTCAATTATTTGTGATGTATCATTTGTTTTATTGCATGGAATAAAATGTATCATTTTAGAAAATCGATCTACTACTACTAAAATTGAGTCATAGCGCCGGTTGGTACGAGGTAATCCTAAGACAAAGCCTATACTAATATCTTTCCAAGGTTCATGGGTATAGATAGTGATGTGTACAATCCTGTATTTTGCTTAGTGGTCTTTGCCATTTGACATGTGCAACATTGTCAAACAATTCGAGCAACATCTTGTCGTAATGAGAGTCAATAAAATATATCTAACATAAGGGCAATTGTTTTATCTTTTCCATAATGTCCAACTAGACCACCACATGTAATTTCCAAATAAGAAAGTTTTTAAGTGAAGTCCTAGGGATGCAAAAGCATGTGTCTTTTAAATAGATACCAATCTTTGATCACAAAGACTATTAAAGAATGACGATTCCCATTTTGGACATTTTGAAAATTTATTCAAAAATCAAGATGAGTAGTATATTCATCTTTGAGATGATCAAACCCTACTATAGTCGTGTTCATGGAATGTAATGTGGCGACAATACAACTTAGTGCAGCTGTTGGTTTGTGATCCACGCCAAAACGATGTTTTAGAACAGAAGTATACTCTTGGAGGACCTCAAACCACCTAGCATGTTTAGCATTTAATTTCTTTTGAGTTGAATGAAACTTAGCGCTTTATGGTCTGAATGGAGAATGAACTCATGGATCAATAGATAATAGATCCATTGTCTCAAGGCGGCATAAAACTCTATGTGATAGGTGGAATAATGTTGTTAAGTCTCATTGAATTTTTCACTAAAGAATGCAATCGGGTGTCCATCTTGACTTAGTGTGTCTCCTATACCTACTCCTGACGCGTCGCATGTTCCCTTAAATGGTTTGGAGAGGTCAAGATGTCTAAGAATAGGAGCCTTAGTCATCCTTTCCTTGATCTCTCTAAAGGTTGTCAAAGCAAATTTAGTCCATTGAAACTCCCCCTTTTTAAGGCAATTTGTAACAGGACTCATGATAGTGCTGAAATCCTTAATAAAGTGACGATAGAAGGTTGCAAAACCATGAAAGCTTCGAGCCTCTTGACCTTGAGCCACTCCTAGATTATCCTAATCATTTTTGGATTTGTTGAAATACCTTCTGCAGAAATAATAAACCCATGGAAGAGAATCTGAGGTTGTAGGAAAGAATACTTTTTCAGATTGACAAATAGTTTTTCAATCCACTCCAAGATGAGACAAATGCGCTTCAAGTGGTCATTGCATGTTACACTATAAATCAAAATGTAATTTGGTGATATCCACAATGCAAGTCAATCTTGGAAAACCAACAGGTTCCTACATCAAGTCAAGCATGTCATCAAGTCTCAGTATGGGAAACCTATATTTAATTATGATTTTATTGATGACGCGACTATCTATGCACATTCTTTAAGAGTCATCCTTTTTGAGGACCAATAAGGCGGGGGCAGTATATCGACTCATGCTTTCTCTAATAAACCTTTGGTGGGGATGGCACACGAACTCATGCTTTCTCTAACAAAACCTTTCTGTAAGAGTTATTTAACTTGCCTATTCAATTCAACACGCTCTAAAGGATTCTGACGATAATGTGGTAGGTTGGGTATTTGTGACCTTGGGATCAAATCAATGGGGTGTTGGATCATGCGTAGAGGCGAGAGTTCATTAGATAATTCATCACTAGTTATATCATTGAACTCATTTAATATCTCTTTGACTTCAAGGGAAAGGTCTTTTGGTGAATCTTTAGAGTCAACTGTAAGGTTTTGGGTTACTAATGCAACCATCACTCTTGATTCCTTCTTTCTCAAATTGAGATTGTGTGAGTAGGTGAAGAGGTTGTGTTAAAGGTTAAGTCAATTTGGTTGTCAACTTAGGTTTAAACTCTGGCTTTCTAGGCTTGGCTGGGTATAATCGAATATTTTGATTATTATGCTTAAAAAAATAAGTGTTTTCACGTCCGTAGTGAGTAACAAAGAAATCATAAAGCCAGGAATGAACAAGGATGACATGAGCTACACTCATGAGAAGAACGTTACACCATATGTTATCCTTATACGGATCCATCTCTATAGGAACTAAACACCTTTGTGTTATAAGAAGGGAAGTCTGATCTACTCATACCACCTTATATGGATTTGGGTGTGGTTCAATGTGGCTTTAATCCTAGAAATGACTTGTGTGGAGACTACGTTCTAACAATCTTACATGCCTTACTCCCACATTTGGCATGTGTGAAAAAATGCTAGTACGTTTCCATGTGTCATCTAATGTGGGTATTGAAAGGATACAACACACTACATTTAGTCTTATGATTTGTTCTTCAATTTTCTAATTTTCATAGTGTTGCTCGAAAGGGTCAACTTCCTCATCACTACCTTGAATCGGATTATATGTCACTTCATCCTCAAAATTGTATTCTTGTTCTAAGGCCAAGACTATATGGGCATTTGAATGCAACATGACCCTTATGGCAGTTTAGGATTTTCTACTTTCTTAGGAGCTTGTGTATCCACCTCTACTCGTTATATGGCAGATCTAGGATGGGTAGAACCAATGGGTTTACTTGATTTTAGTGGTATTCTATAAGTAGGAGTACAACCGCTAAGGGGATTGATGGTCATAAGGTAGATGTTTTCATAAATTGCTCAATCTCTTCAACCTTTTGGCATGCTTCTTCAATTGAGGTTAGGGCAAATAATTTTACTTGTCTTTGAATTTCAAGTCTCTACCAATTAATAAAGCAGATTAGGGTTTCCTTAGGGTCTGATTTGGGGTTGCAACGCATTTTTAAATTTACTCAGATATACAATTATGCTAATGTTTGATTGTTTTAGATTAATCCAGATAGTGTACTGTTGACTTTTAAAGTATGTTGGAATATATTTTCTAATTAGAATTCATTTTCATCTCTACCCAATGTGTAATTGGTACTTCCCCATTTGCGTGGTATTGATCTTGGATACTCTGCCAATATTTCTTCGTTGAACCTACAAGTTGGCAGTGTTCTAAATGGCTGTTGAGATAGTCGCCTAGACGGACATCAATCGTACCGCATCACAGATAGGCGGTGGTTCAGGCTGCGGTCAAGGTTAAAAAAACTTTAAGGTGCGTTAGTGATTTCAAAACACTTCCGCCTCCTTTCGCCTCAAACTGCCGCTGCCACCATCACCGTTGTTGCCTGCCGTGGCTGCCGCTGCCATTGATTGTCGTCGTTAGATCAATTAGGTCAGGCTTTTATATATTTCGAATTCAATTTCAACATTTCGGCTTCGACATTTCAACTTCGAACTAGTCGTCAGGCTCAAGCAAAGCTTTCGAGCCCGTCTCTGGTCTCCGACGACTCTTCCAAGCCCATCGTGAGGCTCGGGAGATGCGTCTAAGCTCGTGCGAAGGGTCCGGACTTGTTGTCGGGCCCAAGTGACATATCTAGACTCGTTGTCAGGCTCAAGCAATGCATCTGAAGCCGAAGAAACATCGTTGACACGCTGAACACACGAACAGAGACTAGGTTTTTTTTTTAACTTAGGATTTAATCAAAACTTTATATTAATAATTCTAATTAAATCCTAGCTATGATTGGAATAATTTAAATATGCTTAATTAAAGCCTAATAAATTATCATATTAATTTAATATATATTATATATATTTAAAATTTATTTTTTTATTTTTAAATATTTAAATTAACTTTTTTATTTTTAGTTAATACTTAATATATTTTATAATAAGTTTTTTTCCTAATTCTTGATCCTTTATTTATAAAAATAGTAAAAAAACAACCGCCTAGGTAACTGAAGCAGTAGGCGGTCAATGACCGCCTCGCCATCGCCTACCACCATTTACAACACTACGAGTCTGACTTTTGGGTCATACTATACCAATCAAAATAATCATCAACCTCAGCGATCCAGTCAAGAAAAGTATTTGAGTCCAGTCGGCCATCAAAACTAGGGGCATCTAGTTTGACTTGATGGGTAGTATCTATTTCAGGTCTAGTTTCAAATCTAGGTCTAGGCCGAGTTTGAATGTCTGGGAAGTGGTCTCCTTCGTCAATAACTGATTGATAGTCTCGACGTGAATGATGTCTAGGTGATTGTTGGGTTACACACTATGTGATCTATAAGTTCAGAACTCGTGTCCTTTACCAGCTTGTTGATCATGCTTTCAGCAGCAACTTTAGACTATTCTAGGTCTTCCACTTTAGATCGCAGTGTTTTTAGCTCATCTTCCAAAAATTCAGACCTACTATTTACCTCTTTGATTGTGAGTTTCTCATCATAGCCGACATGGAGGTTCGACAAGTAATGAAATTTATAAATTAAGAAGCACAATAATTTTAAGGAAGCAAGTTGAATTTGAAAATAATGACAAAAGAGGTATGTCACTAAAGATAATGATAAGGATCAGAAAAAAAAAGATGATATGTGAGTTAAATTGGGAATGCTCAAAAATTAACCTGCAAAATTTAACAAAAATTATTTTCAAATGAGAACAATGTTACCGAGTTGATGCGAGCCCTTTTCGTGGAAATTTGCACAAAGTAGGTTACTAATGTGTGGTGGATGTGGACAAAAGCAGAAAATAACAAGGAAGGTGGATGGGGAGGTATTGAACAGCGAAATAGGAATTTGGCTCTGATAGCAATTGATGCAGCACAACAGAGTGAACAAGAATACGATCCTCACTCAAAGGAACGTTACCAATTCTCACCCAGAGAAAAGGAAATTGCAAATTGCGTTAACTCAAAAATGTGAAGAATACATGAGGTCCTAACCCCTATTATGATTTGAGGACTCGACCTATTCTTTATAAAACATCAAAAAAAAAACCTAATTTTTCTAATAAAAATCTAACAGACTTTTCTAAAAAAACTAAACAACTTTTTAAAATATCCCAACTAATTATAAAAATTAACAACTTAGACAAATTTTAATAAAATTAAATTTTTGACTGCATCACCTTATCTAGGATCTCTAGATTCTATTGTTCATCTGCCATTTTCAAAATTAATCACTCTTAACTATGATCCTTGACAAAGATTCTTCATCAAGGAAATCACTCATTCATATGACAATCACAAGTATGATAAATTAGAATGCAACCCTTTATCAATAGCATTATACTTCATTGTTCAAGTGTTGACAACATAACATCATATTATATGCAGCAAGTGTTTGGTCATCTTTAAATTTGTCATTTTCACAAGGATTGTATTGGCAAAGCCCAATCTGGGTCACCCTAAGCATCATTGTATGATGATTAGTGACCAAACCAGTCTCAGCCAAAGCACATATGAGATGCGGCAGATGCCCAGGAATTTCTGACTCATTGATAATACACATGTTGATGTCTTCCAATTAAAAGAAATGTAAAGAGTAGCACACCTCAACATTTTCAATCTCGCTAAGAAGGGACCTTGATGGCTTATCCATTGTATGCAAGATATGAGAGCGCTGCAAAACAAATAACATTATTCATCACATTAACATCAAAGCATCCAGTAGTGAACAATTTTGATACATTTATATCACAGCATAGAAGACTGACATAAGAATCGAAAAGATTCTGCAGCTCAAACTGTGCTTTTCCCATCATCATCAAAGACCTACCTGTAATCAAAGTGGATCTAGTAGTTCAAAAGCTTGAATAAGCTAGAAGAATGATATATATATATATATATATATATATATATATATATATATATATATATATATATAAGTGAAACATACTTTAATTCATTTATATTTGTATACTTAGTAGCTAATCCTTGTTCTGGAATAAAAAGATTGTTACGATGGTATCTAAATCATGTGATAAACCTTCAGGTTGAATGCAATCCATTTTACACATATCTCAGTTATAGAAGACTAGGTCAAGAAGTAACATAAGAGTAAAGAATCCATAGTAAAGACAACAAAGTCAAGAAGAAATAACCAGGATCACATCATCTTCTGCTGAACTATCATAGTATCATAGTACCAGTTCAACTTATCATGCATTTTCATTGATATTGCTTTAAGTCGGACCATTGACTTTTAAGATGGTGGTGATTGAAGTAGGGTATGGGAAAAAAGAAAAGATGGAACTACTCACCACCATCCTCGTCATCATTCAGTGCAGTTTTCTGAAGTAAACATGTGCCCAGTTCCTCCAGTGCCTCAGAGAATTCTGAAACAAAACAGAACTTAAGACTAGGTCAATATAGCAGTAAATTATATTCATCTTCTTAATACAAGAGTTCTCCTTTAATGAATGCTACCATGTACATATAGTAGTATAACACATGTATGGTTTTAATCTTTCAAAGAAACTTCTGCAGTTCTACGACAACAACCAGCCCTCTGCTGCCCTTTTGTGTAAAAATTGCTATCTCATTGTTTTCTCCTCTCAAAAATTATTAGCTGGACTAGGACTACCATTTTCATCAAACTTTATGCTACTGTAGTCTTGCTTAAACCTCAACTAGTAATTAATAGGGGAATAATCACACACATGCCTCAAACTATGATATGTTATAATCTTGTCCCAGAATCTCATTAGAACCTAAATTGCAAATAAACAAGCATAGTTTACAATAAATCATTCCACAGATCACAAGCTAAATATCTGCTCCGAACCAGAAATAGACCATGGAGAAGTACCGTGTGCATTATTTGCAGTTGTAGCTGCTGCAGACAGTAAACTATCATAGCAGCTTCGCATCTCATGCATATCCTGCCAACAGAGAACATCAGGTTGCCAACTTTTAATGGTTACAATCACATGATAAGGAATAGATTATTTTCTCTTACAGATATTTTTTGAGTTATTACAATTTGCAACATTGTAATCATCAACCTAATCATACTTTATATATAGTTTACTACAATTTCATCTACTTGCCCCGTCAAATATGTTATAAACATGTTCCAAGTCTAGAATAAATTTCAAAGCAGAAAATTATGGTTTAATGACAATGTAATGCTGCCCGAGTTGTTGAGACTCAAAAGCCTGATGTTTTTGTAGCACAAATACACCTTTATTCAAACGCTACTTGTAGGTGAAAAATCAGAGAATGCTGGAGTAGATATCAGGAGTTAATCCATCTATTATTCAAAAGCAAATTCTTTAACCGAAAACTGAAAATAAAATTCTAATGGTTTCTAACAAAAAGAAAAAATGCAGAAAAAGTGAACACTTTGCACGGAATCGAAGTGAAAAATCACAAAATTTCCCCGCTTAGCAAAAGGACAGCAAAAAGAAAAAAAAAAACTTCGAAGCATATTCGGTCGAAACCCAAACGAAAAGGCCCGAACACTCACCTGCGTGGCCCGGATCAGCTCGTCCGGCTTCGTTGAGGGCCGACGCTGCTGCTTCACCTCCTTGCTCTCCGCCTTGTTGAGCTTCATCCCTCGAAACATCCTCAGCGGCGACTTCATCTTCCGCCCCCTCTCTCTTCTCCCAAGCCCTCAAAACCGAGCACAAATCCTAAAACTTTCCGATCGAAAACCGCAATTAGTCCCAGATTGCAGCCGGAACGACAAGAGGAAGATCCTTCGTCGCAGCGAAAGAAGAAACCAAGCTCCTTCGCTATTCCAACGCGTCGGAAGTGGAAATTGGAATGGCAGATTGGAAGAGCGTTCAAAGACTCGATTGTTTATTTATTTTCATGTTCAGGCTGCAGTCAAAACGAACTTGAGGTAGACGTTTTCTTTTTTATATTATGCAATTTAATCAAAGATATTTAGGTCAGTCAAAACTAGATCGATAGTTTAATGCTAAAAAACAATTGATGATAATTAATTTTTTAAATCAGGAAGTGTGAACGATCACTCTGTCGTAATTGTTTTTTCTAAAAAAAATTAATTCACAGTTTGTCTATCGTAATAAAAAAATCAACCTATGAATGTCTTAATTACCAAAAAAAATTTATCATTGCATTATAGAAGGCACGTTGATAGTTCACATGATGGTCAATTCTTCAGGTCAATCATCTTTGTCTAATTCCATTAGCAACTTTTGACTTTTGACTCGCCAAATTAATCTTCAATTATTTCATGACGTCTTGACTCATTGCATCAATTATAGATATTAAACCGTGTGAGTGTGTGTGGTGTTATTGTAGTTTCTATCGTGTAGTAGTTGCCGATCATAACTGTTATAATATATTTAGTTGTGATCCTAACTATTATAATTGTAACAACTATGATTGTAAATACTACGATGCTTAGCAAACTATAATTGTAACTATTACAATATATACTAGCTATCATTATATATATTGATAGGGAAGTGAATAAAGGTCTTATGTGGCACGACCTTGACCCAGTCAACGTGGCACAAGCAGTCAACATAGATGCTATATAGTGTACTGTGACAATTAAACTATGATAGCCTTTTTTAAGGATCCCAAATATCACAGCAAAGACAAGTATATAGTTATAAAGTATAACTTTATAAGGGATATAATTGCTAAGAAAAAGATAATTTTTGAGTATATCCCTACACATGTTATGCTTGCAAATCCCTTTACTAAGCCATTGACTAGAGAGTCATTTCAAAGATATGTGAAGTCTTTGGGACTTCGGAGAATGTAACATATTATAAGATTATCAAATATTATAAGATGATTGTTTATGAAATGTCATGATCTATTTAGTGTATATGTCTTTGTAACATTTTGAATAAAGTCTCAGTGAGCATATTGGCATGTTGAGATTGGTCCTCTCACATGGATAATCATTTCTATTTGTTAAATATAAATAGAGGTAAGAAAAACTATCACTTATGGGGCAGCTAATGAAGTTGTGAATAGAGACATACTTGTAACTTAGAGTCACCTTGATAGTTGTATCAAGATGAGATCATTTGTGAATTAATAATCATCAGAGTAATGAACCCACCATTTACTAAACCTGCAAGAAGCTAAATTAGAATTTATGAGTTGAATTCAGGATTAGGCATTGGGAATATTTAGATCAAAATATGTACGATGTTTGAGAATAACACACGCTCTTTATTAGTAAAGAGAATAACATCGTAACATGTGATTCATACTATATGTGCAATAGCGATAATAAAGGTAGTAGGAGAATGGATCACTGCTTCTCTACTATGTGAGACCTTTGAGATTACAAGTTAATCTTGGTTTTACCCTAAGTGACAATTTAGTTGTTTTCTTGAAATTTTAATTAGGGTCTGCTACTTTAGCATGTATCTTATTGATTGCATATGATTTGGTCTGTGGAACATGACTGATTAAAATGAATAGATTTTAGCTAAAAAGGAAGATTAAAATAGATTTACATCTTTGACATTTATTCACTGGTCGACCAATTACATTTTTATTCAGTACATAAAATATAATTATGAATAATTGTATTAAATGAAGATATTGTGAATATGCTTTTAATATAATAATCATTATGAGGGATTAGAGATGTTCATATTGATGTAAATGATTTAATCTAGGGTAAATGCAAGATGTTGACGTCTCCAATTTGTTTAGAAGAGTGTCTCTGTAAAGTGTAACAACTTTCTTAACATTAATTGCTCAGAATACTTGCTGTCACACGAACTATTTTTTCTGATGTATGAATTGGATGTTCTATTTGCTCTTTGTGACTGATTAGTCTTTGTGGCTATATGATCTTTGTTGTTTGACTTGGACGAGTGGGAGATGTTAGTAGCGGGGGTAGTGGAAAACATAGGCAGTTAACAAAACTGTCCACTTGCCTCATGAGTTATCCCACTACTCCCTTTTTTATAATAGACTGCGTCCAAGTTCCAAAGTCGAGAGCATGTAGAATTTTTCAGAAGTTGTGTGTTTTGTGGAAATCTCTTTGGAGGAGGAATATCCATTGTCGATAGGGATTTGGTTTGTGAATAGCGAAGGATTATTCAATCCGTAACATCCTTCCGACGACAAGTACAAAAAACAAGATCGAGAAAGAATCACTGTAAGTGTTTACCATTTTTATTTGCTAATTCATGCATTCGAAACAATAAACATTATATTCTGTTCAAGAGAGTTATTGATCGGATACAGGTAGACTTTACTGAATTCTTCCTGTGTCAACCTCATTGTTCGGATTTGCAAGACATGAAGTTCAACCACTAGGGCAGAATACTCTATCTCTCTCACTAGGAGAAGAACCCCTATGGTGAATCCGAACCATTATTTTCATAGTGGTTGATGCTCCTTCTTCTTATAATATCATATTAGGAAGACCAGCAATAAGCTCATTCCAAGCAGTGGTATCCCTATCACTAGAAGATTAATTTCCTTATAGGAACTCGGGTATGCGAGATCCAGGGAGATCAAAATGCAGCTCAGATGTGTTATGTAGAGATGGTACGTGTCGACTTAAAACAGTCTCGACTGGATCAAAATCGATATCACAAAAGTGTTGAAGTGTAAATCTTGGAGGAAGTACCCATATTTAGGCTATCAAAGCAAGAGCAAGAGAAAGTGCAAATTAAACCAAAGTGGCAGATAAAACTACTCTGATAGTTGTTGATCTTCTTTTGGAGTTAAAGGAGAGTTTGGTTACTTGCCTTACAAGAAATGTTAATATCTTTGCTTGGTTGGCACAAGAGATCAAAGAAGTATTTCCCAGTATAATGGAGCATAAATTCAATATTGTGCCAGAAGCTCGACATGTAAAGAAAAAGAAACAACATTTTAGTCCCGAGAAAGATAAAATCAGCCGGGCAAACATTCTCAAATTATTAGAAGTCGGACATATCATAGAAATCTAGTTCTCGAGCTGCTTGGCTATGTGGCATTAGTACTGAAGAAACAAGGAAGTGGCAAGTTTGTGTAGATTTTAGAGATCTCAATTGGGTTTGTCCTAAAGACTATTACCCTCTTCCTAAGATAGATCAACTAGTGGATTCATCTTTCGGCTACTAATTCATTTGTATGTTGGGTGCTTACCAAGGATATCATCAGATACCCTTGTCTAAAAAATTTGAAGAATGTCAACTTCATCACTTCTGATGGAATCTTTTGTCATGCCTTTCAATCTCAAAAATGTTGGAGCCACATATAAGAGATTGTTGGATTGAGTTTTTCAAAAGAAAAAAGGAAGAAATATTGAAGTTTACATGGATGACATCCTGATCAAGTCGGCTATAATTAAGAATTTTATTGAAGATATTGAGGAGACTTTTAGTACTCTGAGGAGGTATGATCTTAATCTTAACTCAAATAAATGTATCTTCGGTGTCGAGAGTGGGCGTTTTCTTGGCTATATAGTAACGGAGAACGAGAATGAAGCTAACTCTTCAAAAGTACAAGCATTACAAGAGATGAAGACTTCATAGAATATGTGAGAAGTGCAAAGATTGGCATGGTGAATTACTATCTTATCTCGATTCATCTCTAGGTCAGCTGATCAAAGTTTGTCTTTCTTCAAGGTGCTTAGGAAATCAACTAAGTTCATCTAGGATCAAAAGTGCAAGCAGACTTTCGTTGATCTCAAGATATATTTACTGGAGCTACCAACTCTCTCCAAGCCAATGATAGGGGAGCACTATGGCTATACCTATCTACCACAGAAGGATGGTTAGTTTTGTTCTTCTTTGTCAAGAGGTAGCAATACAACAACCTATCTATTTTATCAATCATCTGTTAAAAGATATCAAGAGCTAGTATAGCATGTTGGAGAAGTTCGCGCTAGCTCTCGTCATTGTAGGATTTAAGTTAGGAAACTTGCATTCATGCTTTGGCATGAGAAGAAGAATGAAGAAGGAAATTAGGCTAACTCAGCCCAACTTCCTTCTTCATCTTTCTTTTCATGACAAAACATGAACAAGAGTTTCCTAACTTAAATCCTATATTTTCTCCCTTGACACACATCAAAAATCTCTTTTGAAAATAAACCATTCGTCTTCTTCCAATCCTAACCTCCAACATTACAATGGAGTTCCTTATCTTCCATTGTCTTCAATGCTCAACCTTGAGCATGCATCCATTATCTTTCTTGAATTGCTTCACTCTCTCCTTTTCATGTCAAAATTATGTCTTTAAGGTGGACCTCCCTCCTTAAATCATGCCCCATCTTTATGTTGGGAAGTATACCAGAATTCTAGCTATGTAAATAAACATTCTGAAATAAGAATCATATTTGGTCAATGTTTGCATTTAGTTTTTATGCAAATGTCCATTTAATCTATATTGTAGACGAACATGGTGTGCGGAGTCACACACAGAAGACCATGTTATCAGTTCCTTATAGATTATAAACAGTGTTCACAACCAAGATGGATTAGACAAATCATTGGAGTGGTTGTAGTATAATTTGGTCTTAGTCTGTCTTGACTATAGAATTACACTAGTACACTAAGTGTGTATTGAGCAGGACCATCTGAGGATTGTTCGATTTATACTGACTATATAATCGAACTAAACCTCTGTTACTATAGATGTACATGCTCTTAATCCCGATATAATGACAAACACATGTACTTAGTATGTACTTCTTTGATTCATCAAAGGGTGAGATTTAGAACGATAGATCGAAAGGCCCGATGAGTTAGGAAGTAGTATTATGTACATGGTGTGTTGTTGATTATAGAAGGAAACTGTGTCCTATAATCTAGGCTGATGATGTCCCCTTGAGGAGCTCATAAGGATTATCATGTAAACCCTGCAGGTGGACCTTGTCCGCATGATAATAAGGTTGAGTGGTACTACTCTTATATTAGAAGTTGATTAAATTCAAGTTATTAGTAACTCATTTAATTAACGGACATACGATATCTTAAACACAGGGAGATTAATGTACTTATAGTAAGAAGGAGCTCATACTATAATATGGAATTGGTGCGGTAGTGCAATAATAACTCTCTAGTGGAATGAGTTATTATTGATGGGCTTGAAGTTGAGTGTTCAGGGAGAACACAGGAAGCCCAAGTCCATCAGGAGGCCAAAACTAATTTCTCCTCTAGGTCCCTGTTGTAGCCTCTGGATAAAACCTCGTATCCACTTAAGAAAATTATATGAAATTTCGGATAGGAAATTTTAAGAATTTCTGAAATTATTTTTCTGGAGAAAAATTTTGTTAAGAAATTCCGATTAAAATTTTGTTACGAAATTATTAATTTTCTTCCACAGAGAAAATTAATTTTTTTTCTAATCAAATCTAGATGAGATTTGATTTGATAAGAATCAAATCTGGATGAGATTTGATTTCAAATCTGATGAGATTTGATTAGAATCAAATCTGAATGAGATTTGATTAGAATCAAATCTGGATAATTAGATTTGATTTGATTAGAATCAAATCTGGATGAGATTTGATTTGATTTGAATCATAATTTTATCTCTTCCGCAGACAAAATTGGTTATGATTTTTCTAATCAAATCTGGATAAGAAGATTTGATTTGATTATAATTATACCAAGTTTATGATTTAAGTCATACTATATTTATGATACAAATCATACCAAGTTTGTGAGATGGCTAGGCTATAAAAGAGGAGGCTTGCAACGGGGTTGAGAACACACGAAATAAATCCTTTGGTGGTCGAAACCTCTCGGCAGTCATCCTCTATTCTTCTTCTCTCTTCTCCAATATAAAGAGAAGGAAAGAAAGCTTGATAGCCATCGGAGAGGAGAATTCTGGTGGAAAAATTCTCGAAGGATCGTTGTCGACACAACGTTCGAGAAAGAGGAGAGGAATACAGCAGAAGATCGAGGGGTTATCCACATCCTTCACAACAGTCCGAAGAAAGGTATAATTTAATGTTTCCGCATAAATTAAATTATCCTTTTTATCTTGGATCCTGTAAACCAAACACAATAGCCCAATGATCTAAATGCGTCTATCGAGGGCAACTTGAGATCGTTTCTGGGAAAATTTTTGTTCTGCAAGAATCTACCGGAACGGTTTTTCAAGACTTTCCCATCACTTTAATCATTGCACTAACAATGATTTGCCTAAACATTTAGGAAGTTCCAAAATCTAAATCGTGAGATTAAAGATTCAACCTTAAATCTAAATCTCCTCCTTAATTCTTCATCTTTCCCTTTTTAATATCCCATTCTCATTTTGATCAAGAAAAACCTATTAGAATACTCATTCAAGTATATCAGAGGGTTAGAGATAGTTAGAAACCTAGGAGTTTGCTTAACCGACTAAAATAAACTGATTTCAATCAAAAATACAACTATAAATTGATTGGTGCAATTGATTAATATAGGAAGCAATCAATTGATAACTGATATAACAATCGATTACTGTGTATGAAATTGCAATTTCAATTTTTAGATCAAAATTTAGAAATCCATAAGTAATTCTATGTTTCTTGAACAATCATAAAATTTTATACAGATATTACTTCTGTCAAATACTATCAGAAAAAATAGTATTTTTATAAAAATACATCTTATTTCCAAAGAATTGTACAAAATTAGAAATTATTAAAAACTTTAATGTTTCACTCTAACTTGGTATTAACCTAATTAATAGTGAGTTCTATCAATAGATATGTTTCACTAATGGTTTCTCAAATACTTTTAAAATCATTTTCAAAACTAATTTTTCAATCATGATCTATGGGTTAAATGCATATTACTTGCACATTAGTCTTTCCCATGATTAATCATGTTAAATCTATTTTGATCAAACTAAAGTTCATTTTTATAGATCAAATTGCATTTTAAACTTAGTTAATCATCATAACAATCTCATTGTGTCTATGATGTCTCAATATACACACAAGTCAATCCTATGATTTTTGTAAGATGTGAATATTTGTTTTTTTTTTTTCTAAATCATGGGATCATACATCTCTATCTAGGCATTCTAAAATTTAACCATCCTATCTATGATCAAGCAATGCCATCTTTTATCCTTAATTATAGGGAATTAAAATTTATACATGTAAATGAGAATGATATGCATTAAATATAACTTTAAAATAGGAATTTATCATAACTTAAATGATGCATGTATGATATGACATTATCAAACAACATGTTACCAAGACAAGTAAATGCATGATATGACATGTGATATGACACACAAAATATAGTAAATAAAGCACGATGATAAATTTACCTAGATTTTCAATCTAACTATTTTCAACTAATCTTTATGTCCAATACTTGATTTGATATAGACGGCCTATTTCTCTCGAATGTGCCAAAACCCCAGATTTGGCACACTTTTGAATTCTATCATATTTTGTTCCAATTTGATTAATTTCAAGATCTCAATTTTTTATTAGCATACTATAAAATCCTTAAGGATAAATTTTAAATTTTCATTCCCAAGATATCACAATTCTTTGAAAATATCCTAAAATGTCAACTTCACATGGTTGAATTAACTACCATTCCAATTTGGGTTGGCACATCTTATACCACCTAGTGTGAAGAGATCACACGCTTAGAAATTCAATACCTATTGGAGCTCCTTGGGTGCATTAGGTATTCACTAGAAATAACTTCCCTAGATATATTCGTAATGACTTTCCTATTCTTCTTAAAAGCTTTAGTCATGCTAGTCTTCTCAAAGTCAATACCAATGATAACCTCCCTTGTAACTTTGACTTAACACCTAGACTTAAGGTTAGTTTCATAGTTATATGAAACTCTATGGTATGAAATCATACTTTCCTTGGACTTGAGTTTGTACTCCAAACCTTTTTTCCCTTAAATGGATCTTGTCTACCTAAAACTTAAGTTTTGGTTCTTGGACCTTTTAACTTTATTTGTCATTTTCTCAAGGGTCTTTTCTAATTTTTCAAGTCTTGACCTCAAGACATGATTTTCTTTCTCTAAATCATTAATCTATAATTTTTCATTTCTAACTTGATCATTTCTTTTTCTAGACATGTGTGTAGTCTTAGGATTTTTATCAAGATTCTTCCTATCCATATTTTCGGTAGGCGTATCATGAATGTCCTAAAATTATATTTAGGTCTATCATATTTTCTATTTTCATGATAATTAGTACTAAGATGATAAAATATATTACTAACATGCTTATTTTCTTGAAATAAAGAAATAATATTAACTAATGATTCCTCGGATCTTGCCTCAAGTGATCCCCTAAACTTGAATTTCCTCTTTTATTCTTACTTGAAAGTCTTCTCTTTGGACATTGATTCCAATAATATCTTTTTTGATTGCACAAGAAGCAAACTATGTGCTCCTTGCCCTTTCATATCATGAGGCTAACTTTTCTTAGCTTCTCCTTCACCTTGGGTGTCACTTGAGCTTTCTTCATCAATTTAGGACACTTGCTCTTATAGTGTTATTTTTCTCTACACTCAAAACACAAGATATGATCTTTATTTTTAATAAATGAATTTTTATACCTTCATGATTTGGGCTTTTTGACTTGTAGAGGTGACATGATCTTCCTCCTTATCACTTTCGAAAGTTGAGAGTTCTTCTCATTTGGTGTCAACGGTCTTAGATCTCCCTCTCATTTCTTAAAGTGGATGCTTCTTCAATTTCATCGTTGGATGTTGAGTACCTTTCAACCTCCGAATCCTCAAGTTTTTGAGCCATTGAGTCTCCCTCATTGTAGTCATCATCTTGTGTCGATAGGGTTGGATCTTCATGAAGCTTAATCAATTTGCTCCATAGCTCATTTTCATCCTTGTAATTTCCTAATTTACATAAAATATCATTAGAAATAAAATTAGTTAAAACTAAGGCTATGTTTGGTAGGACGTAATGCAATCACGCTTGTAATGTAATCAAGTTTGTAATGTAATGTAATGTAATCAAGATTACATTACTATATTTGGTTGAAGGAATGCATGTAATCTTTGATTACAAAGATGATTACATTACAGTGTTTGGTGTCCATTATTTTCAGTAAGGAATATAATTTTTATTATTATAAAATACCAATAATACTCTTCCTCCCTAACCGGGCTCGTGGAGAGGGATCACCTGCGATAGTGCCAGCAAGGCAGGGGCAGTTTCTTTCCATCGAAAATTCATATGAGAAATGCGAATCAAACAAGTTGAAGAAAAGCAAGAAAAAAAAACTTAATTCACAGAAAAGAAGAAAACAATTCAATAGTTTACCCGCCACTTGTTCTCTATCAAATTCAAAATAAGCTTTAATATTTTCCCCCTCAGTTTATTAACAGCAACTGCATCCACTTCCTTGTCAACTGCAGTGAACCACCTTTAATCTCTTTTCGCGCACCCCCTTCTGTCAGCCACAAACCAATTGCATACCACCTCGGCAATTGCTAGAACATACAGCCCACAGTCGTACCCATTGGTCTGCTGCGGTGTGAAACCCTTGACAAACTGAGGGGGTTCGTCGGCACCAACAAATCCACTAACTATGCGGAAGAGCCATTGTGCATGCAGAGGTTCATTCCGGTGCAACTGTTGTGGTGCACGAACTCGTTGGTCTCTCGGCAGTAGACGAGAAGGCTCCAGTGTGAACCACCCTCGGCGGCGGCGACGTTGAGGTTGTCATTGACGGTGAAGAGGACGAGGGAGCAATAGGGGAGGCGGAGGGGATCGGCGAACTCGCGGAGGGATTGGGAATCAGAGCAGTTGGCGAGCCAGAAGTAAATGGAAGGTGGGACGAGGAGGATGGCTCCGGAGGAGGCGAAGGAGGAAGCCAGGTGGGAGAAGTAGAACTTGATAAGGCGGTCGTTGATGTAGGATCGATGTGACATGCTAGAGGGGGTGAATAGCGTGTCGTTGCTTTTCAAAATCATTCGTTACTATCAAAGAAAACTCGCAGCAGAATTAGAAAACAAAACACAGGAGACTCACAGATTTTTAGTTGGTTCCTAACCCCCCAGGGTTAGTACGTCCAAGGCCTATGTACGGGAGGCGCCCGTCCACTAGTGGTCTCCTTTCTGAACCTTGTTCGGAGGCGGAGAAACTCGTCTTACAGTCCAAAATAAATAATAACAAAAATAAGAACTTTAAAGTAAGATAGAATAATAAATTAAACCAAACTCACCGTTCCGAAAGTCCTGAGCGCTGCGCACTCCTCTTGGATCTTCCCTAGTTGCAAGTGTCTGGCCCCGTTCGCATTTAGAAGCGCCATTAGTTGAGCAGGAAAGTTTCTAGCTTGAATATCCTTGTTTGTGCACGTTCACCTCCTTTTATACTGCACCTGAGTCAACTCCAAACTTATCTGGGTCGACTCCAGCTGACGTGGCAGATAAAACTTCATTCTGTTCGTTATCCACTGTCTGAGTCGACTCCAGCCTTGTCTGAGTCGACTCCAAGCTCACTGAAGTCGACCCAAGCTACAGTTGAGTCGACTCCAAATATATTTTTGTAGAGCTCTGAAAGGGCTTCGAAATGCATCCGACCGTACCTCGTTCTGAGTCCTGAGTCAAAAGTTATGACCGTTGAAGTCGGACTCCTCATGTATTGCCCCTGCATCAAGATTCCTGCAACATAAGCATGCAAACAAAGCAACACATCCTACCCTTATTTTGTGGGTCTAACTTCAGATTTCTACCGAAATCCTAGGTTAGTCTGACGCCTACTGTTCCACTCCGGGAACGCGTCCTTACCCACTTCATTTTGGATAATTTTCTTGCCAACTAAGTCCTCTTGACTTGTTGAACTTTTGCTCGGTTCTGTCCTTAGCCCCCAGGATTTGTGCTGCGGTTCGGTCCTCCTGACCAACCCAGACTTCTACTGCGACTCGATCCTCCAGATCAACCCAGACTTCTGTTGCGACTCAGTCCTCCTAACTAACCCAGACTTCTTGCTGCAGCTCGGTCCTCCAGATCAGCCCAGACTTCACCTAGTACTTCGACTTTGCCAAAACTTCTACCTGATTCTCCAAATCAGGACTTTCCCTTTGCCTAGCCTACAACTAGGACTTTCCCTTGCCTAGCTTCACTCACTAGGACTTCCCTTGCCCGATCGTCCAGATCAGGACTTCCACTGCCTAGTCTAACCGACTAGGACTTCTCACTAGTCATCTGACTAGACTTCACTCACTTCCACACATCCAAACATCAAGTCCTGTTTGGATTAACCCTTGGTCAAACTGACCAGACTTAGGTATATTATCAAACATCGAAATCCTAGAAAAGATCTAGTGCTTCTTGCACCAACAGTTGAGGTAATGGGGGCCGCGGAGGATGCCGAGGTCAGATCGACGGAGGGCGACATCGTTGTACCTCAGAATCTGGTTGTCGTCGTCCTTCCTAGAAGCCATGGCGGTGGGTGAAATGGTTTCGACTTCGGGTTGGGACGATGTCGTCGTGTGGATTGAGACGGTGAGGAGCGGAAGGGTATATTTGGTACGATAAAAATAGAATCCATAATGTAATCAGATTCCATACTATTTCCTTTGTAATCGAGATTACATATCTTGTCTCTTTTTTTGTAATGCAATTACATTACATTATATCTCTAAAATGTTACCAAACAAAGTTTTGATGAATGACAAATAAATTAAAGTTAGGTTTATTGTGGGTTTAACCTCTTTACTAAGTGTGCAGGATCGAAAGACTTAGAACCAGACACCAGGCTGAAGTATAGGATGGTTGAGCCCTGGCAGGAAGTCAAATTGGGTCCGCAAAATCATCTTGTAATGTAATCCTGATTACATTACAAGCCTGATTACCCCTTACCAAACATGCCTATTAGCTTACTACTAATAAGTGATTACAGGGACCTCGGTAATGCTTATCAAGAGTTTGACAACACTTATGGGGGGCTCGATGGTATTTAGAGCGCTTTAACAGAGTTTAGCAGAGTTGGGGGCCGAGTCATTAGAGACTTCACCCAATAGATTAACTTCGTCAAGTTTAAACAAAAAGGCACATCAATTGTAGAATAGGCATCAAGTTAAAAGGCTTGACGTTTATCTTGACGGCATCAATGGACAACCGTTACAGATGCAGGAAAGGAGACATCGGGTACAAATGCAAGAAAGAAGGCATTTACAAGGAAAAGAAAGTTATGACAGTTACAGTATAGGCACTGGAATTATGCAGCCACTAGGAATTATACAATCGCTAAAAGTAAAGATGCCAAGTAAAGAGATATTGCCGCTAGAGGAGAAAGATGTATGTTCCTCTTCCTTCTCTATATATGAGGTAGATAAACCTCCGGGGTTTCGATGTTTGACAATACACCTTTTTTTGATCAAGTTTGGCCAAGGATTGATCCAAATAGGATATGATATTTGTAAGTGAGCTAAGTCTAGTCAGGTTAAAGTTGACCGAATGACTAGCAAAGAGAAGTCTAATTAGGTCAATAGTTGATTGGGTGATCAGATGTTTGACAAGGGTGAGAAGTCTACCAAGTGACTACCAAGTCTAAGTAGGTCAAAGGTGACCAAATGCTTAGCAAAGAGAAATCCTGAGGGAGTGAACCTTAGGTTGTGAGAAGTCTTAGAGGAACTCCAAGAATGAAGCCTAGTAGCTCAGTACATTTATAGGAGTGCGGCTTAATCCTAGGAGAGTGATCCTTAGATGAGAAAGTCTTAGAGGCGTGAACTCCAAATAAAAGATAAGTCTAGTAGATCAGGTAGACTTACAAGATTATGTAGGTTGTTTGTTTGTATTTGTATGTGTGTCTTGCAAAAACCTAGAGCTCGAAGCAAGACTAAGAGCAGATAGACACAAATCAAAGGAAGGCAGACCAAGTCTGGAGTGAATCAAACTTGACTCAGGTCGAACTGGACCCAAGCTAGTTTGGTAGATCGATCCCAAGGATTGGTTGACCAATCGGGTTCGATTTACCAGGTTCAGGTCAGAACTCGGATCGATGATGTAGCACCTAGTTCAGTAGACCGATCTTATAGATCGGTAGACTGATAAACTTGATAAAGACAATATCGTGAGACTTGGTTTAAATCACGAAGAGCTCGATCTTTTGGATCAAGTTTTATTCAAGATCGGTAGACCGATAGGGTTTATCGGTAGATCAAAAAATGCATATAAAAAGAACCTCGAGCACGACATCCATATATCAATTTTCTATTACTCTCCTACTCTATGCTCAAAGAAAACACGTTGTGAAGCTCTATAACCGAGAAAGCTCTAGGAGGGATATGTTGCGCTTAGGACTTCTAGATTGGCTCGGTAAATTTATTTGTATTTATTTAAGTACATGCATATTATTTCATTATCTTTTGATTGTACTTAAATTGTAATCAATTTCTTTACTGTCGAAAAAAATTCTTGAAAGAAGATAAAGTTAGTGGACACCCAACCTCTGGTACATAGGCCTTGGAGTAGCAACCCTAAGAGGTTGTAAACCAAGTAAAAAAACTTGCATGTCTCTTCTCTTTTATTTAAGTTATTATTTTGTATTTCCCTGTGACTAACTTTGATAGAAAGAACAAAAAACAATGAAATGCGAACGATCGATATCCACTCCCCTCTATTGATTCCACATGTCCTACAATTGGTATCAGAACCGACTCTCGATAAGACTAACCGCTAAGAGAGCAAAGAGGCTAGGGATTGAAGGGGAGAAGGTATGAATTTAAATTCTTATTTAAATTTTATATTATATGTTTCAAGTGTAGGGAGAGATGATATTATAAAAATAAGTGTCTTACTCGTAAGATTCGGATGACACAACCAATGGTAAAGGAGGAACTTATGTTAGGAGCTCGAAGGAACAAATAGCACAGCGTGTGCATCAAGTATTGGAGATCTAGGCATTACAAGGACCCGTGTTCGGAGAAGAAAACGAATAAAAAGTCCATGGAATTATGGGTTGTGAAAAAGGTTAATGCAGTTAATTTCGCATGATAAATTAGTTTCTTCTTGCAATAAATTAAATTACTTACATAATAATTTAGATAATTTCAAATTAAATTTAATTAATAAAAATACTAATTTAAAATTTTTAAATCTAGTTAATTTAGATAATTCAAAATTAAATTTAATTAATAAAAATACTAATTTGAAATTTTTAAATCTAATTAATTTAGATAATTCAAAATTAACTAATTCAAATCTTATTAATAATTTAAAATTAATTAATTTTAACAATAGACCTAATCTACAATATGATCAAGTCAACATAAATCTAGATCTAATTAATAAAAATCTTCATAAGATATTTAATTTATTTAATCAAGATAAATCTGACTTAAATAATTCAAATGTAATTAATTTAAATAAATAATCTAAATTTAATTAATAACTCAACTCATCATCAAGATAAAATTAATTTAAATCATTCAAATTTAATTAATTCAAATAATCTAAATTTAATTAATAATTCAACTCATCAAGAAAAATCTAATTTAAACAATTTCAATTTAATTAATTTAATAAATCCAAATTTAATTAATAATCAAACCAATTTAAAGTTGAATAAATCAAATTTAAAATTAATTAATCAAGATAATTCTAAAATAATTTGATCAATTCTAATATTAAAAATTTAAATAATTCAAAATTAAGTAATAAATTAATTAATCAAGATAATATTAAAAATAATTTTTTAAATTCTAAACACAGTTAGCAATCGATTGTTTGTTGGACTCGATTGTTCATCATCAATCGATTGATCATGAATAAATTGATTATTTTGATTTTCGATTGAATTAATTGATATTTTATCAGCTCAATTTATTCGATTTTTATTTGAAAGATCAATCGGTTCGATTAATTAAAAAAATTCAATTTGATTTAAACAGTTTGATTATTAATTGATTGCTCACGGAGTGCCCTTAAGCTCTTCTGCAATAAGGTAGAATCTGCGACCCTAACGGGGTCACACGGTCGACCCTACGACCATCTGTAAGGAGATAAATCAAGAAACTATAGTTAGTCACATCGAGATTCGAACCCTTATCCTCTTCTATAACTCTGCTCCGTCGTAACCAACTCAGTCATGCCCCAAGGGCTAAAAATTATTTTGGATAAACTTTTTATAGTGACTGATCCACCGCCGAAATGGTCCCATAATCAAAAAACCTTCTAAGGAATTTTTTAGAGACACAGTATCACTATATTGATAGGAGTCTAGTTCAGATATGCCCCAAGGGCTAAAAATTATTTTGGATAAACTTTTTATAGTGATCGATCCACCGTCAAAACGATCTCATAATCAGAAAACCCCCTAAGGGATTTTTTAGAGACACGGTATCACTATATTGATAAGAGTCTAGTGTTGAAACAACACCTCAGTGAACAGGTATATGTTTCTAAGAGGACTCGAACTCGAAATCTTAGGCAACACATGTCTTCTTACTTACTACTTGGGATAAGTCACTTTAACAAAAAAATTATCTTGGATAAACTTTTTATAGTGACCGGCCCCACCACCGAAGTATAAAAAATTATCTTGGATAAATTTTTTATAGTGATCGGCCCCACTGCAGAAACGACCCCATAGTCTAAGGGATTTTTTGGAGGCACGGTACTAAAAGTCTACTGCCTAAATAGCACGAAACAACACCTTAGTCAACAAGTACATGTTGCTAAGAGGACTCAAACCCGAAACCTCAGGCAACACATGTCTCCAAGCTTAGCACTTGGGATAAGTTACTTCGACTAAAATTATTTTGGATAAACTTTTTATAGTGATCAGCCCTACCATCGAAACGGCCCCATAATCAGAAAATCTCCTATTAGATTTTTTGGAGGTACGGTACCACTATCTTGATAAGAACCTACTATCGAAATATCACCTCAGTCGATAGATACATATTACTAAGAGGACTCGAACCCGGAAGCTCAAGTAACACATGTCTCCATGCTTATCACTTAGAGACATGTGTTGCCTGAGGTTCCGGGTTCGAGTCCTCTTAGCAACATGTACTTGTTAACTGAGGTGTTGTTTCGGTAGTAAGTTTTTATCAATATAGTAGTACCGTGCCTCCAAAAAAATTTTTAAGGGATTTTTTGACATGGAGTCGTTTCGACAATGGGGCAGCCACTATAAAAAATTTATCCAAAACAATTTAGCCTTAAACTCAATACGGTGCGGAGGAGGGTGCGGAGGAGAGGAAGCGTGACAAACAATGTATAGAATGAAAGGAAATCAGGCACATTTTATTTTTATTAATGATCATTTCTTTGTATAAAAAGTTTAAGACTATGAGGTATGAGAAATTTAATTAACTACAAGCTAAGGACTTCTATATATATATTAGTTAAGGTAATTTAGAGTATGTCCATATTATCAATTAGTAGTGGGAAGTTTTTGTGTTATATAGCTATATGTAAGTCTAAAGTAAAGGAGTCTAATTATAATTTAAAGAATTCTTACACATCCATTCTTTCCCATCTCCTTCCTTGTACGTAGAAAAAAAAGAATCATTTCAACGCCTTCTGTCTCTTCTTTGCTCTTCTTCCTTTTGATATTTCCTATACTTAATTTTCCTAGTTCTATATTTTTCATCCTCCTTCCAACTCTATATATATATATATATTATGCTCCTGCTCTTTTCTTTTTGTTCCTTTAGTACTCTTTAAGAATATATCTTTGAACAAACGTCGATCAATGTTTCAGTTAATAATTTAAACGTCAGAGTGGTTTATCAAGATTTACCCTCAACGCTATTTTAATTTTTTTTTGAGTACTTTTTAGATCTTTTCATCTTTCCGGACTATTCTCTTAAAAAAACGTACACATCGTAGTTCTGAACTGATATTTGAACCATCCATATACTATATATTGACCAAAATAATCTCTAAAAAATCACCTTGGCCAACACTTTCCATTGCCTCAACGTTCACCCTATCTAGACTAAACTTTTCCATCAATGCGGTCTGTGACAGTTGGTGCTTGCAGGCAGGCAAGCAAAGGATCTCATGCATTGTCCCATCTGCTATTTTGTCAAATGCAGACCAGAAAAAATTAAGACGGAGGTCTACCCAACGCCGTCAAGTGGGGAGGGACTTCCTAATTACATTGCAAGTGGGAGCAAAATATTTCATTCACTATTTCAAATCAAACTACATATTCAGTTCTTTCTTATTTACTACAAATTAAATTAAAGCCATATCAAAACTTACCGACCAATTCGAACGCAAATGTTACGGTGAAGGTATTAAAGTTTTCAAAGCGGATGACAACCTCTTATGTAAGAAGGTAGAATTTATTACCTTAATGGTATTACATGGTCGACTTTATGACCATATATGAGGAAGTAAATTAAGAAGGTGTAATTGATCACAACGAAGGAGAATATTATCTCGACTTCGTCAAGATTCGAACCCTTGTCCGTGGATGACAACCTTGAGCTTGTGATCGAGGACCTCTATTTTTTTTTCCATTAAGTGTGTTAATTTCATCCATGGTTGGATGAGTACGGAGATGATGCAGCGAGAGAAGAAATGCTTAGAGTGTGAAGATCTGTCTAGGTTATCAAAAGTTCGATTAAATTAAATTTTCAATTAATTTAAATTTTTATTTTTAATATTTAAAAATATTAATTAATCCGACTCGATCTTAATTTTAAAATTTTAAATTTAATTAAATCAATTAAATAGTAATCGATTAGTGTAACAGTCAATAAATATAAATCATCAATCGATTGTTAGACTTAAAATATCAAACTGAATATTTAACAATTGATCATTGATCTCATCCATCATCAATCGGTTAATAAAAAAATATCAATCAAATGCTAACCGGGTTAGAAGACGAACCTTCAATTCTATGGAGCAAGTTGATATTCTTGAAATTTTAAAGAGCGTTTTGTAAAAGTGAGGAAGTGGAAAGATCTAAAATTTTGACGTTGCTTGTCTTTTCTTTCTTGGTGATCAAAGATCAACTGATGAGACCGGGAACTTGGACCGTTGACTGGATTCCCAACTTAGCTGGTCAAACAGGCACGTGGTGGTCAAGGCAACACCGAGACTAGTCCACTCCTGCTCGTTCATTCCAGTCACCGAATCCAATACAAATCGAATTAGATCTGTCTAATTCAAGCAAGTTAGCTACTGGGTCCGACCTGCTCAACTCATATTGTTTAATTTGGCCCTTCAAGTTTGATCGCCCCACTCAGCTTGACCGACGAGGCTGACTTGCTCATCGTAATGCACTCATTCTATTTACTTGGTCTGTCTAACCAATTTAATCACCTAACCTACTCAACAAGCTAAATAATTTGATAGATTTAATCAAAGTAGAGTGAATCTATAATATAAATGATAAAAATAGATAAATAAAAAGGACACAAAACTCCTTTTAGTATGAGATTTCAAAAAAAAATTAGATCACATTTAATCTATTTAAATAGATAGATAATAAAATTAAAAATATTTACTCTTCATCAATTTTAAATTATTAATTATTCTACTAGAATGTGTTAGGACCCGTGTGAGGTAGAGGGGATAAATGACTCCGATATCGCTTCTTGTCTTGATCTTATACTCATCGTTTGTCCCTGGCCATGGTGCCGCGGTAGGACATCCAGATTGTCATCCAGGCACCCGCGGTTCGATCCCCAGCTATGACGTATTTGTAGAAATTTTTCTCCAAATAGGGAGCGCAATCAAAGGATGTTGGGCATTTGGGTTGGCCGCTGCGTGAACTTCCCAATTTACCTTGGTAGCCAGTGGGAAAGTCTAAGGTTTCGGGTTCAAGTCCTCTTAGCAACATGTATTTGTTGACTGAGGTGTTGTTGCCTCCAAAAAATCTCTTAGGAAGTTTTCTGATATGGGGTCGTTTCGACGGTGGGAAAAAGGGCAGCTCGGTGCACGAAGCTCCCGCTATGCGGGGTCCGGGGAAAGGATCCATTGTACGCAGCCTTACCTTGCCTTTGGCAAGAGATTGTTTCCAGGATTTGAACCCGTGACCTCTAGGTCACATGGCAACAACCTTACCGTTTCGACGGTGGGACCGATCACTATAAAAAGTTTATCCACTATAGTTTTGTCCCCGGGGCATGGTACCACGGTAGGACATTCAAATTGTCACCCAAGCACCCGCGGTTCTATCCCCAGCTACGGCGGCGTATTTGTAGGAATTTTCCTCCAAATGGAGAGCGCAATCAAAGGATGTTAGGCGTATAGGCTCGCCGCTACGCGCACTTCCCAATTTACCCTGGTGGCCGGTGGGAAACTTCCGTGGAGCTAGGTCGGTCACCCTCAGGAATAGTCAATGAGGCTAACTGGGATTTATCATTTTTTATACTCATCATTTAAATGCGTAGCTAGCGGAAATCTTGATTCAAACGTCACTCCAGATGCACAACTCTTGGATTTTACTTGGTATCCGTCTCCTTGAGACGACTAATCCAAAGGTCCGCTCGGAGCTATCTACCTCCACTATAAATTCCTCCTCTTCAGATACTTTCCGGAGACAGAGAAGTCTCTCACAAGTTTGTTCTTACAAGAACACAACAATACAGCAAGAAATAGGAATATAAATACAAATTAAAGCAAAAACACCTTTACAAATGAGATCTTGTTTTAGATGACTTCTTGTTGTTTGGAATAGCCTCTTGTTGGTATAGAAATGCAACAGCACTTCATCCTCAAACCCCCAAAAACTTGACTCCTTCTTCTTCAAATAAAATTCTACTTATACAATTGATGTTAGAGTTGATTTTTACTTATCAGTCGACTGATATCTTCTACCAATCGACTGATTTGATCAGCGGCTAAATAACGGCTTCTAAATCTTTTGAAATCTATCTGATTTTGTTGATTTTCAAATATCAGTCGACTAATTTTTCAATCAGTCGAATTGATTCATTTCTGTACACTAATCAGTCGACTGATTACCCTAATCAGTGAACTAATTACCTTGATCAGTTGAATCGATTTGCTTTTGTTCAATTTTGATCCAAATCAGTCGACTGATACACATAATCAGTTGAATTGATTTAAGTAAAAAGATATATTTCTGAACAAGCTTCGTTTCGCACCAAAGATCGTCCTGTTCTGATATTCGAGTCAAAAGTTATGACCTTCAGAAGTTTGCTATGTCGTTTTCAACTTCTTTTGCATGACATCTGGTCATCCTTGACCTGTCAAAACGTCCCGTTGCCTAGTATATGGTCAACCTTGACATGTCAAGACTTCATCGTTGTCTGACATCCAGTCAACCTTGACTTGTCAGGACTTCCTCGTTGCCTAGTATCTAGTTGACCTCAACCTACTAGAACTTTATTGTTGTCTAGCATCCGATCAACCTTAACCTACCAGAACTTCAAATCATCAAGTGATCGGTTAACCTTCACTTGGAATTTTTTCTTGCCAACTTCTTTATTAAACTTCTGATCATCAAGTGTCCGGTCAACTTTAACCCACTTGGACTTTTTATCTTGTGCCAAGTGTCCGGTCCTCCATGACCCATTTGGACTTCCTGCTCGTGCTAAGTGTCTGATCCTCCATGACATACTTAGACTTTCCACCATCAAGTATTCAGTCAACCTAGATCAACTTGACACTTAACCAACATATTGATCAAACATTAAAATCCAACTCGAGTCAAACTGAATTTGATCAACTTTATCAATTTTGATCCGAAGTTGATTACACCAACAGAATGGATAAATAGTCCATTATTATTTTGAAGACAACTCTAATAAGGAGAAGACATATTAAGGGCATCTTCCCATTAACATTTGAACCATCTTTGTTTTAGCTATTTCTCTCTTTCAATTCGAAAAAAAAAACACATTTATTTTTAATTTGGTTTTTTAGTTTACAAAACAAATTTTTAATTAGAATATTTTTTATTAAATTTAAAATATATTTAAGAAACTATAAAAATGTATTTTTTATCAATGGTATAAAAATGTATATATTATATTCCCACGGATATAATATAGCGGTAAATTATTTAAGGAAATAAATAAGATATATTAAAGTTTGGAATTCATTAAAGATGAATATTTGAGAGGTTAGTTGTGCATTGGCTTTATCTAGTAAGTCAATCAAAAGGACAAGTCATCTATTTCTAAAATTAATAGACACGGTATTACACAACAATTAAATAATTTTATTCCATGTTAATTTTTTTCTCATCTAACTTTCTATTAAAGTAAACCCTAAACTCAGTTAATTGTTATTTGATACTTGTATAATGGTGAAATTTTATTCCAACTTCTAGCATATGTTACACTTGAATAGAGAAATATATTAAAGTTTTAGATAGACTTTTTTCCATTTTAATTAAAAAAATTTCTCAAATACTATTTTTGTTAAAAAGGCATATTTTTTTTATTTTATTGCCCTCTTGATTTTTGAAATAACCCTCCACCAGTAATAAATTTTTATCACAATACCCTCTAACATTTGATTGGTATTAAATTGCTCTTAAAATATTCCTTTACTGTCAAAATAGACTCTTCTATGTTAACAAATCAGTGAGAACAGTTTCGCAAGGAAATAAAAAACAAGAGCGCAGATGAATTTTTTTTATGCTTAATATTATAATCCAACCCCTAAACCTTAAAAATAAAATCCTAAATGACTTCACCGTAAGCCATAACAAAAAATAAAAAACAAAAGAAAAATGACACCGTTCTTAGTTTGGGCGTCCAGAAGTGATCTGAATGTCCGGCCATTTCTGTCACACAGGCGCATGCCTATACAAGTACGTAAGATATCAATTATATATTGATCCGGCTAGTTATCACCCATCCAAAAGAATAAAGATGACGACCAAATTCCCAAACTTGGCCCCCTAAAATCCTGCACACAAGGGCGGATGTATTAAGGGGCCCGGGGGGCCATGGCCCCCCCAGCCCAAGTTGAACCTTTAATGTGTTTAGATTAAACCCTTAGGGTTACTGGTTAATAGGTTTTAGGGTTAATGGGTTGTTGATCTATTGGATCCTAAACCAACCCGATAAGCCGATAAGGAAACCTAGAAATCGCGAGTCTGCCTTCGTTGGGTCCCGATCGTGCCTCCGTCTTCTTCGTGTCTTCGTCGGGCGCGGCGGCAACAACTTCAGCTTGGATTGCCGGCGATCTGCAAGGTGGCTGAGGACGCTGGTGAGTGAAGGGTGGATTGGGCAGTGTCGGTAACAGGGTCAATCGGCGGCGGCAGTGGCGTGAAGGGCAGACCAGAAGAGTCGAAGAGAAGAAGTAAATCGGGTGAGTTTCAGCCGAATAGCTTGATCTCTAGGGTTTTTCGGGCTGTGATTTGAGTTCTTTTTTGGTTTCCACTTTCCAGGGCTTGGGTGGTTTGATCATCGAATCAGAGAGATTGGTGGGTGCCGATCACAAGGAAGAAGAGAAACGCCGGTAAGGCCTCAGGTACTCTGTCCAGGTAATTCTTTATTTTTTTATATAATTATTTAAGTGATTAAGTTTGTACTTAGGTCCTTGATATGTATCTTTGGGCAATTCTTTTGTTCAAATGAGTATATCGTTTTCATTATATGACCCCCCCAAATATGAAATCCTGAATCCGCCCCTGCCTGCACATTAATGCACAAGACCGTCAGATGAAGATTAGCAAATCTGAACCATTGGATATTTAAAAACCCTCAAAGATTATCCTTACCATATTAATAGCGCATCAATACCTACTTTGAGCCGTGCCCATAGGCACGCCCGTGCCTTCATCCAGAAGAATTCAGTACATGGCCGTCTCACAGACACGGGCGTGTGTCCTCACAAAGCCATGCCAAGACATGGCTGTGTCCTTCAAACACGGCCGTGTTTTCCAACAGAGAAGGGCCAGCTTCAGCCCGTGCCTCACAGGCACGGGCGTGCCTCCCAGCCGAGTCAAGACTTGCTTTGGCCGTGCCTCACAGGCACGGCTGTGCCTCAGGGCAGAACATTTCTACACTGGGTCGTGCCTCACAGGCACGACCGTGCTTTATCCACTGCTGGGCGGCCACTTCCGGCCGTGTCTCCCAGACACGGCCATGTGACGGGGGCATGCCTGGCTGATTTCTATGGTCTTTGTGGGGGCCTATAAATAGACCCCCTTAAGGGCCTTAGAAAGGGGGGAGACTTGGAGAGAGCCACCGGAGTGCACTTGAGCCACCGACGCCTCATTCCGGAGCCAGATTCGAAGATCCGTTCATCCGCTTGGACACTCCATCACCTCTTCATTCCATCTTCGAATGGATTGCAGTCCGGAGAAGAAGAACTTCATTGATAAGTCTTATTTCTCGATTTCTCTAGATTTCTTGGAATAGGATGTATTATTTCTACTCTTCTTTGTATTGTAACCTCCCTGATATGGAGTAGTCCTCAAGATTCTAGGATTAGGAAGAATCGGGGTTATTGGATGATTGTAAACTTGTGATTTGATAATCTACCATGTTCTATGATGTTATTTGACAATTGCTTTGTGGATTTGTGCTCAATACTTGTTTGATGATATACTTGTGAATAGTATAAATCTATGAGGGTAGAGATTATTCATTGTTTGAGGAATTCCTAGGATCGTACACCCGGGATGCCTCGTGACAGGAGGAGAGTCATAATCGGACTTTCCGAAGAATTGTTTAAACCATGGATAAGATCTATGAGGGATAACTAACGGTTGCCTAGCGTTGGGAAGAGATCTCTATTGGGATACCCTGTGACAGGGGGTAGGAATCTAGTAGTACTCTGGGACGCCTGCGTGACACAGGAAAGTCGTGAACCAGGCTATCTAGAATCATTTCAAACCAACCTAAGTAACATTAGAACACCAATAATTTATTTCAAGGAAACCTGACGAGGTCTAATTGGATAATTTGGTTAGAATCCCTACAATTTTGTAATAATTGAGGAATGATAGAGGATCCAAGTCAATCAATCAATACCCCGAGGAATCCGAAGTCCTAGAGTCGCTTCCCATACATTGTCACAGTCGAATTCTATCTTCGAATTAAGGTCTAGGAACTCTAGAACACTCCATCTCCCCACACCAAACCAATTCAAACAATCTCTCCACTCTTATTGTGCCAGGATAGTAATTAATTCCACAGTCCTTGTGGATTCGATATCTTTATTACTTGACGAAATTCGTATTCTTGCGAAGGCCTATCAATGATCAAAGTTGAATTCTGCG
>NC_133861.1:22883397-23040580 GCF_044706935.1 Curcuma longa | reverse complement strand
ATTGTCATACCTGTGTGATTTATATAGGGGTGGAGGGAGCGATATCCTCGGACTTGAGTGCTTGTAATTGGCGATGAGGGCGGGATCATCGAGTCGTCCGTATGATAGATTCTACATATCTGACGGTCTAACAATGTGAGTTATCTTCTTTGGATGGTTGGGATTATGCAGGATCAGGTAGGGGGACTTGGTCTATAATCCAACTCTCAAAGTAGAAATTGCTGAACTTGATGAAAATGTTAGCATGGTGATCCGTTGATATCTACTCTGTAACCTAAGGTCGGGAATGACTGATTTATATACACGGCTGCACTGCGCAGGTATATGGTAAGCTCAGACAGGCTGATAGCTGAACTAGGTATACGCCGAGCTCCTTGTGGGAGTCGTAGCTGAAGGAAGTGATGTCAGGACGGTTGAACGTTGGATCTTCCGAAAAGAACCGGCTCTAATACCACTTGTTAGGATCGGTGCGTTCGCTAGAGGGGGGGTGAATAGCGTTTTTCAGCTTTCTCTGTAAATTTGTTAGCGGAAGCAAAAAGATAAAGATAAATTGCAAATAACCAAACGCTAACCCAGTTGATTTACTTGGTATCCACCTCTACGAGGTGACTAATCCAAGGATCCACATACACAGCCGACGATTCCACTATGAGAAAAACTCTCCTTTTCGAATCACACTTCGAAGGCGGAGAAACCCTCACAATACGGTGTCTTCCTTGTACAAGATCTTTAATGAAGTATGAGAGGAAGAAAAGAGCTTTTACAGATGTCAGAGAGCAATGAATAAGATGAAAGAATGATTAATTTTTTTCTACGACGTTGACCGCTCTTTTTATGAATTTCAGTGCCCCAGTCGACTGCTCCTAAGGCCAGTCGACTGATGGGCTTCAACGGGAATTAAATATGCATTTAATTCGCCAGTTGTCACCCCAACGGCAGTATATCAGTCGACTGCTCCACGGCCAGTCTACTGCTCCAGTCGACTATCAACTCGATTGATTTTTCTGTTCTTGTCTGTGTGTGCTCCGGATCAACCCCAGTCGACTGCTGGCAGGGCCAGTCGACTGCCATAGCTGAAAACTTCCCTTTTCAGCTTCTCTTCACCCCTTAGCCTTGATGCAAGTCTTCAAATGTCTTCCACAAGCCTCGTGCTCTTCCTTGCACTAGCTTGAGACATTTCCCTCGACTTCATCGTGCTAAGACATCCTTGCCAAGAGGCCACGCCTCCGAGACTTCATCCTTGCCAAGAGGCCGCGCCTCCGGGACTTCACCAATTGCCAAGAGGCCGCACCTCCGAGACTTCACCAATTGCCAGGTCTCCACTCCTGGGCTTTCCTGTGGACTCAAACCACACATGTTAGATAACAACACATTGTCTAACTTAAACCCATTTTAGCCAAACATTAAAATCCAATCACTTGGGGCACGATTGCATCAACAGTCATGAGGTCGGCCTGCGATGCTAGGACCAAGTCATGAGGTCGGCATGCGATGCCAGGACCATGTCATGAGGTCGGCATGTGGTACCGATGCCTCTGAGCTCATTGTGAGAGGACGGGGCTTACTCACCATTGTTTTGGGCGTTGTGGTCCGTGGTAACCTTCTAGAGAGGTTTATATGAGTTCAGTGTGGAACTACGGAGGTTGTGAGGAATGGGGGTCTATGCACCGAGGTCTAGAGGAGCTCGGCTTGTGTTTTAAACCTTGTGCTGACCTCTTAGTGAGGTCTGCCATGGGGTTTTGTAAGGGATCGAACTTGGTATGGGATTTTGAGAAGGAGATCCAATCTGGTAATGAGGTCGGATTCTAAAGAGAGTATCATTATTGAGAGATTATAGTCTATAAATACGAGCCAAGAGTTCCCCTTAGATAACGAGGTGTGCACTGTCCTCTGACTGAGGTCGGTGTTTTGCTAGATTATCAAGTGCTGACATCGGTGAGAAGGGGGGGGTATGGGTGTTTTGTAAGAGGTCTGTACCGACTGTACTGAAGGATGAGCTCGTCTCTTAGGGAGGGCGATTTTTCTTGCCTTTCTCATGATTTTGAGAGAATATTGCCTCGTGTCTACTCTAGGTTTTACTCCTTCTCCACGTCACCATGCCACGTGTTTCCACATCCCCAGGCTTAATCTTTGCCGGATCACAAGTCTCCCGACCCTGTTTAGTCGAAGGAGACGTAGTGCGACTGACTGAACTCAAGTTTGACTCAAGTTGTCCCCGTTCCTTTGGCTTTATCTTAATCGAAATAGTTCTGATAAGGCGTCCGCCTGATTTATTAATTGCTACTGTCCGCCGATCTAAGGCTCAGTATCTCAACGGCTGAGATCAACCGACCGTTTGACTTAACTCCCTTCTCTCCTTCATCTTCTTCATTCGCTTCTCCGAACCCTAACACCCGCTTTCGCGCCCTCTGTCGTCTTTGCTCCAACCTCCTCTGCAAGCCCCGCGCTTCCCGTAAGTTTTCACTCCCTCCCTTAAGTGTTTTTGCCGCATTCCCGACTGGTCTCCGTCTCTTCGTCTTTGTAGGTTTCTTCGAAACCCTTGCTTTTCTCCTCGGCCGTCTCTTCTTCCTTCTGTTGTTCCTGTAGCTTGGCTCTCCTCTGGTTGTCTTCCCTTCCCTTTCTCCTCTCGATTAGGGTTTATAGTAATCTTTCTTAGTTTGGTCAATCGTTGATTCGTTAGGGTTTCATCGTCGCCTCCCTTTCCTTAGCTTCTCTCTGTGTCTACCCTAATGTCGGCGAGGGCTCCTTGGTATGAGAGTTGTAAGCCCTCCCGATTTAGCGCGGATGACGAGATCCTGCTTAAGGCCCAGTATGGTATTCCTCTTAATCATGAGATCTTAATTCCGACTAGGGCTCAGAGACCTCACGAGCCTCCCCCGGGGTACATGACCTTCTTTTGAGAACAGATAGAAGGAGGCGTACGTTTTTCTTTGCCCTTTTTCCTGCAAAGCCTTGCCACCTACTTTCAATTCTCCCTTTCTCAACTTGTCCCGAATTCCTTTAGTTTGATTTGCTGCGCCTCCATTATATTTGACATTTACCAAATTCCTAGGGATCCTTCCACTTTTAACTATTTCTTCTACCTTAAGAAAGGAGGAAGAGGGGAGATTTATCTAGCCGCTCGACCTGGCCACAGCTTCCTGGATAAATACCCGACCTCTCACAAAGGTTGGAAGGACAAGTACTTCTTCCTAAGACCTCCCTGCCCTTACACTTGGCCGACCTTCTGGCGTCTGGAGCCACTTCCTCCACCAAGCTTGGATCAGTATAGGTTTAGTCATACCTTCCTCACCACTTCGGCGATCTTGTTGGATCTTAAGTTTGATGTTAATATCTTGATAGCCAACGAAGCCCTCCAGTATAAAGCCGGCTTGAGTCTGAATGACATCCCGATGGATGCTTCTCTGAGTAAGTTTTCCTAGCATTATTTGAAGTTCATTTTTAATACTAACTAATTTTTCCTTTTCTGATGGTGTTAGTGGAAATCATGTTGAATGCTTCGATCAAGAAGAACCTAAAGTGGGAGCTCACCACCACGGACAGCTGGTGGGTATCTGATGATGCTGCAGGGTCTTCAGCAGCTACTCCTAAGCAGGGTGCTACTGGTGTTACTACGGAACTGGGGAGTCCTGTAGCTGTTGGCGAGCCTAGGACTGACATTGCTACTTCTGCCGAGATTGGGGATGTTGGTGCTGTTGCTGAACTGCAACCTTCTGTGGTTGCTGCTGATGAGGAAGGGGTGAGGCAGCCTACTCCTTCAGAGACACAGGTCCACATATATGCCTCTATCGGTCCCTTTGAAGGGGAGACCTCTATACGGTCATAGAGCTGGATAATTACCAAGGGACTGAGCCAGTGTCTGATGAACCAGCGCTGGAGATCCCTGTTTTAGAGATGGTTCTAGAGACTAGATCCAAGAAAAGGAGTAGGGAAGAAGGGGAGCAAGTTCCTGAAGCCCCCACAAAGCCGGAAAGCATTGTTTTAGATACTCCTGAGGTCGATACTCCAGAGTTCTAGGTTACCCCCCTCAGCCGTAATTCCCTTAGTAGTCTCTCCTCTATGATCTTTACCTTATGAGGCTCGGACCAAGCACCGACACGATAAAGGGAAATCCACAGTCACCCTCTAAGACTGCCCCCCCCCCCTCCAGTGTGCCAGCAAAGCGGAAAAAATCTTGAGCTACACGTCCTCCTCGTGCCCTTGCTAATTCAGAGCCATCTTCGCAAACTGACTCTGCCAGTCGAGTCGACAGAGCCTGTACTTTGGTGGAGGACTACCGTCGATATGAGGCAGAAGTCCTACCCAAACTGTCGAACGACTTACTGTGCCAGCGTATCAACAGTTCCTTGGGCATGGTATATTTGCACTTCTTTTCCCTGTACGAATTACTACTAACGCGGTAGTTGCTTTATTGGGTTTGCCTTCAGGTATTGAAGGAATATCAGGAATTAGAGCGCCGAGTTCCTTTGTTGGAAGCCAAGAGTCATCAGTTAGAGACCCAAGTGGTCGACCTCTAGGCTCAACTGAAAACCCCGGTATTTGAGGTGGAGCTGGCTAGAGTGAAGGCTTATGCTGAGACTTCGCGCTTGGAGGCTGAGGGAGCTCATACCGAAGTTAGGAGGATCTCGGCAGAACTAGTGAAGATGCACAAGGATGCCGAACTCAGAACTTCCCGTCTGCAACAACTAGAACAAGAACTGCAGACCTCCCAAGCTGCTTTGAAGACTTCTCAAGGGGGGTTAGCTTCAACACAACAAGAAGCAGGTCGGCTGAAAGAGAAGGGCAAATTGGAAACTGACCTGGCCGTTCAACACAACCAGCGGGAGGGACTTCACAAGGAGCTCTTAGAAAGTATCCAACAGAGGCAGGCCCTGGAGCTTCAAGTAACCGAGGAGAAGGAGCTACGAGCACGGTTGTCCTCTGATCATGAGAAAGCCCTATCTGGCCTCCGCGAAGAGATGGCCAAGCTGCAAGAGGAGGAGGAGCAGCGCTGGCAAGAGAAGAAGGCTGCCTTTTTGAAATCACTGTTGTTTTATGAGCTGCTAGGGGCCCGGGACCAGTAAAATGCTGAAGTATGGTTTCGATGGGGCGGGGAAACAATTCGTGCAATTGGGCCTAATACCCAAAGGCTCCGACCTAAGTTTTTTGGATCCAAGCAAAGTGTGGGATGAGCTCTCGGAGTCAGAAAAACAAGATTGAAAGACTATCCTGACAGTTTTAGCTAACTTTGTAATATTGCTTTTGGAAACTTCTTTGTGTGATATTTGATTTTTATTTCGAATCTTTTTCTATGAAGTATGTGGCTTAATTTTTGAATCTTCTTGATATAGTATTTGGCTTCGGGTGTGTTAGTGGGGATTGTTGATGGGCATAGCCATATCTGCGTTTGCATGCTTTTGCGGTTGTGTTTCTGAGTTAAGTGCTAGTAGAGCTCATTCTGAGCTTGCTCTATCTCATTTTATTTTTCCTCTGAGCTTCTCTGGAGGTTAAGGTGCTTCTCTGCTTATTTTCCGGGCCCTTGTCATTTGATACGGCTCTCTAGGCATTGGTCGTGCTCCTCGTGCGATGGTCTTAAGTTCTTTACCTACACACCGGACTTTCTGCTCGTTCGCTTGGCTCCCCGAGGTGTAGGTCGGGCCCTTGTTTAAGTCCGTGGCACCTTGTAAGGTGTTTGCCGAGCTCTGTTAGCCACGTTTGGTTGTGTGGACACTGCTCGGCATGGGCTTGTTCTTGTTCCCCGGCCTGCTTCTTGGACAGGTCCAATCTTAGGTTTGATGGGTCGTATGACTTGATCCCTCCGTTTATCTGGGTGTTACCAAACCGAGTCTTCCGCAAAGGTAACCTTATTATGACTGAGGGTGCGTACTTTTTCTTATAACGGAAAGGGTGTGTTAGAATATTTCCAACGCAGTTATAAGTTTTTAGTAGGGGGAGGCCACCGTCGCCTTATAATTGCGCCTATTGTGCTTTCGGATTCCCTTAGGTCTTTTGGCGCCGCTCCCCTTAACAATCTATCTTCCAATCTTGCTACTTTTATCAGGCACTCTCGCCGGTATATTTACTATCTTTGATACGCAGGTGTCTATCAAGTCACCCTGTTTGCTCCTTCGGCCTGATTTTATCTTTATTTTGCATGGCTTCTTTGCCTCCTTCAATTCCCTGGTTTAAGACTTGTCGCAGTGTGTATGATCAGGACACCGTGGGCTTGTTCAGGCATTAATTCGAGGTTCCCCTTGATCATGAACTCTACGTCCCCCTTTCTGATCATAGGCCTTGTCGACCTCCTAACGGTCACATAACTGTTTTCTACGATCAGATGACTAGCGGTCTTAGGTTTCCTATTCCTTCCTTCTTTTTAGAATTGGCACGCTACTATAGTCTCAACCTTTCCCAACTCGCCCCAAATTCTTACTGTCTTATTTGCGGTACCATCATTGTATGCCGGCTGTATCAAATTCCGCTGACCCCTGCCTTGTTTAACGTCTTATATGCCTTGCGTCGGTTTGAGTGCGGGGTTTTTTACTTCTCAGCTAGGCAAGGACTTAGTTTTCTGACTAAGTATTTGACTTCCCATAAGGGTTGAAAAAATTGCTTCATCTTCCTCAGGCCTCCACAATCTTATGCCTTGCCTACTGCTTGGTCGACCGACCTGCCTTCAGTTCTAGCTTTGGGTCAGATACGCCGATCTCCTGCTTTCCTAGAAGCCTCTGCTAGATTAGAAGGATTAAGTTTTAATGTTAACGATCTGGTGGAGAACGAGGCCTTGCTGTACCGAGCAGGGCTTAGTCCTATCTCAATCCGGCTGGGGGATCACTTAAGTAAGTGACTAACTCTTCTCCTTTGTGGATTGTAGACTCAGGAGCCACAGACCATGTAGCTCGTGATAGGAGTGCATTTGTGGAATTTCGCCGTCTTAGTTCCCAAACGAGAAGGTTATATGTGGGAAACGGAGCATTTGTGGAGGTGAGAGGAATTGGCACTTGCAAGCTGTTGCTGCAAAGTAACCAAGTCTTGTATCTCCATGATGTGTTATATGCTCCGGAGATTAGGCGAAATCTTGTTTCTGTTCGTTGTTTAGATCAGTTAGGATACAGTGTGCTATTTAGAAATTCTAAAGTTTCCATTTCGTATGACAGTTCTTTCATTTGTTCCGGTCAAGTCCATGAGGGACTTTATGTACTGAACTTGATTTCATTTCATGACTTTTATCCTGTTTCTTCTATTGCTTTTGCATCTGATAGTGTAGTGGATGATGTGAAAATATGACATAGTAGACTTGGCCACATAGGGCAAGAGAGAATGGGTCGGTTAGCATCTAGTAGTCTGTTAGGCTCTCTAACCAAAGTCGAGTTGCCCTTGTGTGAGTTTTGTCTGGCCGGCAAAATTATGAGAAAACCATTTGGTAAAGCAATGAGAGCTGGGACTCCATTACAGTTGGTTCATTCCGACATTTGTGGACCCATGAATGTGAGAGCCCGAAACGGAGCCGCGTATTTCATTACGTTTATAGATGATTACACACGTTTCGGTTACGTCTACCTGATCTCGCACAAGTCTGAGACACTAGAGTATTTCAGAAGGTTTATTAGTGAGGTTGAAAATCAGCTAGACTTGAGGGTGAAAACTCTTAGAACCGATCGTGGGCGTGAGTATTTGTCTGAACAGTTTAAAGAGCTTTGTTTTGAAAAAGGCATTACTAGACAGCTGATTATTCCTGCTACTCCGTAGCAGAACGGAGTTGCCGAGAGAAGGAATAGGACTTTATTGGAAATGATGAGGTCTATGATGGCGCAGGCCAATTTACCAATCTCCCATTGGGGAGATGCATTATTGACTGCAACCTACGTCCTCAATCGTGTTCCAACGAAGTCCGTAGTCAACACTCCATATGAACTTTGGACAGGGAGACAACCTATCCTTAGTCATTTGAAGTGATGGGGTTGTGCTGCGTATGTTAATGATTCCTTGCACAAATACGGCAAGTTAGGCCCGTGAGGAAAGAAGTGTATCTTCATTAGATACTCTGAACACTCCAAAGGATATGTGTTCTTAGGAGAACATACGGACGGGACTGTAACTGAGATTGAATCTCGTGATGCCATATTTCTCGAGAATGATTTTCCTAAGAGAGGAGAAATTGATCGAGATAACACCTTCTATGAGATGGATGAGTTTAATGACTCAGTTGAACCCAGCGGCAGGATTCAAGATCATATTATGGATCTTGGTCCTAGTGGGAGTGGTCCATCTAAAGGTGTGGGGGCTCTCTCACCTGGCAGGAGTAGTTGGGGAAATGTACTTCGTCGTCGTTTTCCAATTGAGGATGAGATTCTCATGGTGACTCTGGAGGATGATGAAGAACCAAGGACCTTCACGGAGACCCTTGAGGGTTTAGCAAAGGACCAATGGTTAAAGGCCATGCAAGAGGAAATGGAATCAATGAAAATCAACGAGGTCTGGGACATAGTTGATTTACCTAAGGAAAGAAAGGCTATTAGGAACAAGTGGGTTCTTAAAATCAAGCGGAAAGCTGATGGATCGATCGAGAGATATAAAGCCCGTTTGGTAGCCAAGAGTTACACACATACAAAGGGCATTGACTATGAGGAGACTTTCTCTCCTGTAGTCAAATTTACTTCGATCCGTTTACTTTTGGCAATTGTCGCGAGTATGGATCTAGAGTTACACCAGATGGACGTGAAGACCGCTTTCCTTAATGGAAATTTGGATGAAGAGATCTACATGGAACAACCTTCTGGGTTTGTTCTAGTAGGTCAGGAAGATAAGGTTTGTCGACTTCGGAAGTCGATATATGACCTAAAGCAATCATCCAGGCGGTGGTACCTAAGATTTCACAAGGAGGTGATATCTTATGGTTTTACAATGGTCGAGGAGGATCATTGCGTCTATTTGATAAGGTCGGATAACTCTTTTGTGATTCTGTCGTTATATGTGGATGATATAATGTTGGCTGGAAATAACATCCAGTATTTAATAACCATTAAAAGATGGTTGTCATCTACTTTTGACATGAAAGACATGGGTGAAACTGAGTTCATCATCGGAGTACAAATCCAGAGGGATCGTTCGAGAAAGATGTTGGCTCTTTCACAAGAGACTTACATTAAGAAAGTTCTCAAGCGTTTTGGGATGAGTGATTGTAATCCTATAGATACTCCGATTGCTAAAGGTGAAGGCTTAAGCTTGGAAATGTGTCCTAACACTCAGGAAGAAATAAGGGAAATGAGAAAAGTACCTTATTCCAGTGCAGTTGGAAGTCTAATGTATGCAATGTTGTGTACACGATCGGATATATGTTATGCAGTCGGTCTGGTATGTAGATATCAAGCAAATCCTGGAAGGGGTCACTGGAGAGCAGTGAAAAGGATTTTTCGATATCTCAAAGGAACTGCAAACTTCTCTCTGTGTTACAGAGGAGGTGATTTGCGCCTTATAGGTTATTCAGATGTTGATTGGGGAGGTGATCTGGATAAACGTAAATCGACATCAGGTTTTGCTATCTTGCTCAATGGCGGAGCCATCTCTTGGAGTAGTAAGAAGCAAAGTTGTGTTGCTCTATCAACTATGGAAGCTGAGTTCGTGGCATGTTCAGTAGCAGTGCAAGAGAGTATTTGGCTCTGAAGACTATTAAATGACTTAGGGATTGTAGAGGATAGTGGGAGGTCAGTAATGATTTATTGTGATAATCAGGCCGCTATCGCTTACTCGAGACCCTAAGTTTCATAGTATGACCAAACACATAGATACCAGATATCATTTTGTAAGAGACATCATTGAGAAGAATGAAGTGGCTGTCAAGTACATTTCAACACACAGCATGGTGGCTGACCCCCTTACCAAACCCATCACTAGAGACTCCTTTGTAGTACATAGAGAGTCATTAGGTTTAAGAATTTCATAACATTATATGTACTTAATAGACAATAGTGATGCTTAATACAATATATAACTCTTGTGCATTATTTTGCTACACTTAGATTTGCACGTGTTATATATATTCTGTGATAATAGATATGTCAGACAGGCAAGGTTAACTCTCTCACATGAGTAACCACCTTTAAGAGTAAAGATGAGACGATTTCTAGCAGTAAGAGGCTTTGAGAGTAGCCCTGCTAGAACTTAAGTCACCCTGATATGTGTTCAGGATGAGGTCATGTGTGACATGACCAACATGGATATAGTCACATCTATGTTGCTTGTAAGAAGCCAGGTTTGAGATCTCGGATATCATCTGCGATTGTGATATAGTCTCTGAGATACTCTCTCTAAGATCTCTGGGTAGAGTCTTATGTGTAGACTGAGTCCCATACCTGTACAGTGTTAGAGAAATCTGACATATGCCCTTCTGACAGATGGGGATTAATACTGTGGCACGTGTTTCATACCACGTGTGATATCAACTAAAGATAGTGGGAGCTATTTTATTTGAGACAATAATATGTTAACCCCAAGCCCCATTTTGTGAGACCTGAAATCCTCTAGGTGGGATTTCTTGTACCCTTATTACTTTTGGCAAGTTTCTTAAGATCCTAATTCAGTGTTTGCTACTTTAGTCTGTTTACTGATGGCTCGGAAGATAAATTGAGGTCGGAGGGACAGGTCTAAGAAAGCAGCTGAGTTGAGATTGAAAGATTCAAGTTTGGAAAAAGGAAGACCAATTGACAGTACATCATTATCTTATATTCACCGACTAGTCTTTTATGTTTATCTATAAAGGAATTAACATATTAGTGAATATAATATCGAGCAAAATTTGGGGATTACTTTTGATGAGGAAAGTAGCTCGATGGATGTAATTAGTCTTGGATCTGGGGTACAGCGAGTTTTATTCTAATGACGACTATTCAATCATCCTAACAAGTGTATAGAGTAGTCTTTGTTTTGCAGGTGTACTCGCTAGTCGCACGATGTCCAATCCTCCTGTATGAAAGCCTTGTAGAGTGATGTAATAGATTGCATGAGTTGTAATCTATTGACGGAAAATAATATGCCCTAGTGTGTGCAAGTGGGAGATGTTGATAATGCCCACATAGGGCATATGCATGGGATAACCCATGATCCCACTTCCTACACCCATTATCTCCACTCTTGAATCATCCTCTCCCCTATAAATACTTGTGAGAAGTATTGTAGGGGAAGAGCATCAAGAATGCATTGAGAAGAGGCTAGGGCTTTGTCACATCATTTGGCTAGAGGGTTGCGACGTTGTGAAGCTGCGGTAATAATTTGAGTTCGTGTAATTATCATCTCGACTGCGTGTTGTTCGAGTTCAAAGTTCGCGTTTCAGATATTCTCAGAGTCAAACAACAAGAGGTATATTTCTTTTAAATTTCCGCAAATGAATAGATGTTCGTTTGATTCCAACACGAAGAATATTGGGCTGATTATGGGAAACAAGAGACCAAGATAAGATAAAGGCTTCATCCATGTGATCGGGTTTATCCATCCATGACTAAGCTTTGCATGCCATTTAGAATAATGCTAAATAAGTATGGAGACTCGTTCATGCACTAAATAAGTATAGGGAAGTGTGTATTTTGGGTTGCTAAGTTGTTTAATTGTTTGCATGAATGCAATGGATTCCTAATGGCTTGCATGCATGCATTTTGTACTCTTAATTGTTTGCATGCATGCACATGCATGCATTTTGTACTCTCACTTGCTTACTCTCATTATCTAAGGGAGGGAGATCGAATATGAAAGGAAATTTTTTTGTGAGATATATTTGTGTGCTATGATAGTTCTTGAAAGAACTTCTAAACTTATCGAGTTTGTCTCGTGGCGTTCAAACAATCGAAACTTATCACCCTTGTGGTGTAGCGTTTATTTTTCTTTGTAGTCTTAGTTTGTTCTAGGTTTTGGCTATGAGTCAAGGCTCAAAACTCTTGTCTTCTAGTTTCTGGGGTTCTATTTATCGTTGTTCTCAGATTCCATCATAATTGTTAGTGGGGGTCGTGTCATCTGGTATCAGAGCTTCATTTCAATGGTAAGTGCTAAATCTAGCTTTACTTGCTGTTTTCCCAAAAAAAAAAGAAACATCAGCAAAACAAAAAATTCTTTGTGAAAAAAAAATCAAAAGAATAGGAAGAAGCTGCGTGTACAAGTTGAAGTTTCATGGTGGTTTCGACAATTCATTTTTTATTTCCTTAGACTCTCAATCTTCTACTCTTTTATTTTCTCTTAAAGTTTCTGCTATCATAAGTTTCGATTAGTTTCTCTTATTTTGAATTATTACGTGATATCCAATTTGTTCTAGAGTTTGATTAAGAGCTAAAGAGCTATCCTTGAGTGAAAGCCTAACAGTGAGCAAACACAAGTGTGAGTGCCTTAATCTCGAGAGAGAGAAAACATGTGGGGGAGTGCTTGTGAGATTTTTTTTCATCTTTGCACAAATGTCCGACAACCAAGAGGATTGGTGTAGTTGAGGAGGCTAGACAACTTCCAAATCTTCAATTGCAAGCGTTGATAGGGGGAAATGTGGCGGATAATGAGGGTTGAATTAGAATCCATCCATGAGAGACTGGATTGAGTGAAAAAGGGGACACCTGGAAGACATTAGCAAGACTGTTCTACCTTACCACAACAAAGACGTGTTCAGGGGGTTGATGTAGAAGAGGAGGTAGAAGAATTTAGTGAGCAAAACTACAATTGGAGCTGGATTGGATATAGAGGAGATAGGAATGGTCATAGAGAGGATAGGATTGGTGGAAATAGAAGGGTTAATAATGATTTAGGAGGTGTAAAGTTGAAGATTCCATCCTTCCAAAGAAAATGATCTAGATGTTTATTTGGAGTGGGAAACTAAGATGGAGATGGTGTTTGATTGTTATGATTTCTTAAAGCTTAAGAAGGTGAAACTAGCTGCCATTGAATTCACTGATTATGCTATTGTTTGGTATGATCAAGTGGTGACGAATCGAAGAAAGAAAAGCGAGCAACCTATGTTGACTTGGGAAGAGATGAACACGCTTACGAGAAGGAGATTTGTACCCAACTATTACTATAGGAGCTTATATCAGCAGCTACAAAGATTATCTTAGGGCTTCAAAAGTGTGGATGAGTATTTCAAATGGAGATGTCCATGATACGAGCTAATGTAGATGAAGATCGGGAAGCTACCATGGCTAGGTTCTTGCATGGTTTAAACCCAGAAAATGCTGATATTGTTGAATTGCAGTATTATGTTAAGTTGTTAGACATGGTCCACCAATCACTAAAGTGGAGGAACAACTCAAGAGGAAAGGATTGGCTAGGAGGGGACAACCAATGACAACTAATAGCACATGAAGGGCAACTCCAAGATAGGAGGAACAACTACAAAATAAGCCAAAGTTTGAACCCTTTAAGAAGCCCAAACCAACAACATCCGCTACTCAAGGTAATAACAAGTCTACTTCTTCCAAATCCCATGATATCAAGTGTTTTAAATGTTAGGGGTGTGGTCACAAAGCTAGCCAATGTGTGAGAAAAAGGATGATGGTGATAAACACCGAAGGTGAACTTGAGTTGGGAGACGAGGATGAAGTAGCTGATGAAATGCCACAAAAGGAGAATGACTGGAGACTGATTGGTGGTCAGACGAGTTCTCAATCTACAAGCTAAGGAGGAAGAAGACAACCAAAGGGAGAACTTGTTTCATACTCATTGTTTTGTGAATAACAAAGTTTGCAGCGTTATTATTGATTGAGGGAGTTGCACCAATGTCACCAGTAAAATAACTTCTATGTAAAAAAAGTGATATTAAAAGAGCTTTGTTTTCAAATCATCTGCCTCTTATACTTTTGTATAAGGAGGCACTCATGAACGATCTTAATGTTTCTTTGCCAAGTGTTATTGGTTTTCTCTTATAGAAATTTGAGGATGTTTTTCCTGAAGAGGTTTCACATGTTTTGCCTCTGACTTGAGGAATTGAACATCAAATTGACTTCATACCTGGTGTATCCATCCCAAATCGACTAGCTATTAGAAGCAATCCGGACGAAATAAAGGAACTTCAAAGGCAAGTTATTGAATTGCTAGAGAAGGGGTATGTTTGGAAAGCATGAGCCCTTATGCAGTTCCTATGTTATTAGTTCCTAAGAAGGATGACATGTGGAGGATGTGTGTGGATTGTTGAGTTATCAACAATATAACAGTAAAGTATTGCCATCCAATTCCTAGGCTTGATGACATACTTAATGAGCTATATGGTTCTTGTGTGTTTACAAAGATTGATCTTAGGAATGGATATCATCATATTAGGATGAAGGAAGGTGATGAATGAAAGACTCGTTTTAAGACCAAGCATGGCTTATATGAGTGGTTAGTAATGCCTTTTGATTTAACTAAGCTTCAACCACTTTTATGTGTTTGATGAATTATGTTTTACGTGCTTTCTTAGGAATATTTGTAGTTGTGAATTTCGATGATATTTTGATTTATAGCAAAAGCTTGTGAATTTTGATGATATTCATTCAAGTGGGGAGAGGAGCAAGAGAGAGCATTCAATACTTTGAAAGAAAAGCTAAGTTCCATTTCTTTACTAGTTCTACCAAATTTTTCTAAAATATTTGAAATCGAATGTGATGCTTCTTGGTATTGGTATAGGTGTTGTACCTACGTAGGAGATTAGACTCATTGCTTACTTCAGTGAGAAGTTGAGTGGAGCAACTCTCAACTATCCCACATATGACAAGGAGATGTACCAGTTGGTAAGGGCATTAGAGACATGATAGCACTTACGACCGAAAGAATTTGTGATTCACACATATCATCAATCTCTAAGACATTTGAAGGACTAGCATAAGTTGAACCGATGTCATGCTAAATAGGTGAAGTTCATGGAGATATTTTCTTATGTGATCAGATACAAGCAAGACAAAGAGAATGTAGTCGCTGATGCCTTATCTTGGAGGTATGCTTTACTTCCACTTTAGATGCAAAATTACTTGGATTTGAATATATCAAGGATTTATATGCTAACGATGCTGATTTTTCTGATGTGTTCAAAGTATGTGAAAAGGTTGCATTTGGTAAGTTTTATAGGCATGATGGATTTTTAGGTTGCCTATGTGTTCGTTATGTGAATTATTTACTAGGGAAGCCCATGGTGGTGGCTTGATGGGGCAGTTTGGTGTTACTAAAACTTTAGGAATTTTGCAAGATCACTTATTTTGGTTTCATATGAAACATGACGCAGAGAAAATTTGTGACAAGTGTATCACTTATAAACAAGCTAAATCTATGTTGAAACCATATGACTTGTATACCATTTGCCTATACCTAATGAACCTTGAATTGATATTTCAATGGACTTTGTTTTGGAATTACCCTGGACTAAGAGGGGGAGAGACTCGATTTTTGTTGTGGTAAATAGGTTTTCCAAGATGTCCCATTTCATTCCATGTCATAAAACCAATGATGCCTCGCATGTAGTTGACTTGTTCTTTAGGTTGTTAGGTTGCATAGCATGCCTAGAACCATTGTCTCTGATAGGAATACAAAATTTTTGAGTTATTTTTGAAAGATTTTATGGGAAAACTAGGAACTAAATTGTTGTTCTCTACTATTTGTCATCCCCAAACCGATGGTCAAATTGAAGTTGTTAATTGAATTTTATCTTTCTTACTTCGTGCTGTCATTAACAAGAATAAGAAAACATGGAAAGATTGTCTACGCATGTTGAATTTGCCTAGTATAGAAGCATATATTTTACAACTCAGTTTTTTCCATTTGAAGTTGTTTATGGATTCAATCCTTTGTTACCATTGAATTTAATTCCTTTGGCTGTAAGTAAGCATGTAAACTTAGATGGTAAATAGAAGGTTGAATTCATGAAGAAGATTCATGAATAAGCACAACTAAATATTGAGAGAAAAATCCAACAATGTGTTCATCAAACTAACAAGAAGCGCAAGAAAGTTATGTTTGAACCAGAAGAGTGGGGGTCTGGTTGCACCTACAGAAGGAGCGATTTCTAGAGAAACGACGTTCTAGACTTTTATTTCGAGGTGATGGTCCATTTCAAGTGATGGAGCACATCAATGATAATGCCTACAAACTTGAGTTGCTAGGCAAGTATGGTGCACATTATACTTTTAATGTTGCTGATTTGTCCCCATTTGATGTAGGTGATAATCTGATGGCAAATCTTTTTCAAGAGGGGGAGAATGATACACATCAAGGAGTTGTTCTCAATGATGCACATCAAGGGAGTATTTATCAGCTTAAAGCTGAAGCTATGAGAAATCATTTGCCACTTTTAGAAATTCCAATTACAAGACTTTGGGCAAAGCATTTCAAGGAAGCACTAAATGGCCTAATCGAAGAACATTGGGTTGATTATGGGAAACGAAAGACCAAGATAAACCCAAGTGCAGATAAAGACTTCATCCATGTGATCAGGCTTATCCATCCATGACTCAGCTTTGCATCTCATTTGGGAAAATGCTAAATAAATATGGGGGATTGTGTATCTTGGGTTGTTAAGTTGTTTAATTGTTTGCACTAGGCCTAATCCTCAACCTTGAGTTCCTTTACCTGAGATGGCCGAGTCTCCCATGATCTGAAACCATAGGTTAGACTCAACCATTTGCTCTTCTGAACTTGGTTAAGGTTCTCTAATCCTTGGAATTCATTTGCTAGGGTTAGATCATTACTCAACCCCAATTATTTGAGGTTGGCCGAACCCTTCATGGGCTTGGAACCAATGAGTTGGTTGATGTCTAACCACTTGGGACCTTAACCCATTATAAGGGTTCATTAGTTAGCCTTTCTTTTTAAACATTAAGTTATGTACTTCATGAATAGACGGCTCCCCGGGGCTCAATCTACTCATCAAGCATTTAACATATTTTCCTTTCATAACAAATTGATTCCCTACGTGAGTTAGCCTTTATACATTTGGTTTGTGACTTAACCCATGTGACCCTAGCAACATGTTAAGTTATCTCATGGCATGTTCAACATTTTCTAAGTATTGGAACACAAGTACAATTTTCCAAAACAACCTGATCATCATAATTTCTTAGCCAATTAACATGCTTGACAAAACATTACTTGGGGTTCTAATGATTAATCACAAGATAACAACTAATTTCTTTAGGACATTCTCATGAATCATCTATTCCAAAACTTATCAAAACATGCTTAGGGGTCCTTGATAGGTTTTCATGGCCGAATCTAGGTTTACATGGTGGAGCCTTAAATTCGCCCATATGGTAACCAAGCAAGTTAACATTTACATGCATTACATAAAGCAATTTCATTCAAGCATGTATTAACATCTAGTTTATCTCATGTACGAATCTTCCATCCTATAATTTTATGCTTTCTCAATCCCTACTTTAAGACACCAAAGAGTCATGGAACCTTCAAGAAACAATTACGTTGCAGGGGAGGGGAAACTTACTTTGATTTGGGGCCTTTTTACCCGTAAGGAAAAAAACAAGAAGAAACTATAGTTTCTTAGAGCCTTTAGCCTCTCTTGGTGCTCCTTCTAGACCTCTAGAAGAGCTCTCCCTTTGCACTTCCTTTTTGCTCGGTGAAGAGAAGGAGAAAGAAGCTTTCTTCTCCTTGAAACTTTCGGTCACTCAAGAGGTGGAGGTGTCTCCTTTCCTTTCTTCAAATTCCGGCCACCAAGACAAGGAGAAGGAGAGGAGAACTTGGTCTTCTTCCTTTGAAGTTCCGGCCACCAAGACTAGGCTTCTCCCTTTGAAGTTCCGGCCACCACTCTTCTCCCCTTTTGAAGTTCCGGCCACCAACACCAAGGAAGAAGAGAAGAAGAGAGGAAGGGACCTTGTGACTTCCTCCTCTTGCAAGCTCCGGCCACCCAATGGAGAAGGGGGTTTCGGTGGAGAAGAGAGGAAGGGGGAGGAGTGCTCGGTGAGGAGAGGAGCTCTAGGGGGAGTCTCGGCCAAATGAGGGAAAGGAGAGAAAGAAAGAAGGGAGAGGTGTTTTATAGGGCTAAAGGGGGAGAGGGAATGGGAGTAGTGGGAGGTAGTGGGGATAACTACCCAATAACTACTCCCTCCAAAATTTCCCATTTGAATTATCACTCCCTAACACTTAGCTAGATGGTTCCCCATCCTTGTTTCATCAATTCATTCTATCTCCCTTGGTTAGTCTTGGCTTGCTTCATGTGGGAGGTCCAAGGATCAATCCCTAGCACCTCCACATATTCATTTATTTTTTTTTTTTCTTTCTTTTTCCTTCTCTTTATTGCCAAGTCTCTAACCCATCATGCTCCCTTATTTGAGCATGGTTAATCCCTATTTTTATTTTAAATTTATCCCTTATAAGGGTAGCCCTTAACAAGGCCTTTAAACCATAGGGTCATTAGAGAAACTAGCTTACTCATGGTCCCTTAAAGTTAAGGGTCCTCTTGTCATCAAGGGCCGTTTAGAAAATATTCTAAATCCCTTGTTCAAACAATCATTCTTTATTTTCCAGAATTATGGAAGAAAATTTACGGGTATTACAGTCCTCTTCTAAAAAACTCCCGCCTTCCAAGTCCTTGCGCAGCCGACGTCTCTCGATTCCTCGATGCCGATCATGGAGGCAACGCCCTCGCGAGTCCCGAATGATGAGATCGCTGACTTCCCCTTTTCGCCTCGATGCGCGAAACCCAAGTCCTTTGTACGCGGCCACCGACTCCCCTTACTACTATCGAATTCTTGAGTCGCTGTCGACTCCTTCGAACGCGACACACCGGCTTCCTGAGTCCACCACGCGATATGCGTGCACTGCTCTGGTCGCTACTAACCTCTCGAACTTGTCGTCTACCCTTGCCGACTGCTCAAACCGCGTGACCGAGTCTATCACCGCCTTTGGCCGAGGCTACCATTTGCTGAACCGCCTTGGCCGCGCCGCAAGGAAGATCTCCCTGACGTCAACTCAGCCAAAACCTTGCCGAGTGCTTCCTGCCGAGTATGAGTCTGTCGTGCTTCTGCTCAACTCCAACTGCGTCGACTCAGCTGCAATCGGCAGCTGCTTCACTCGCGCCTGGCGCATGCTGGCAAAGCCCGACCACCCTCGGTTGCCGACACCGAGCACCCCTGGCGGCTGAGTGCTTAGCGGACCGCCCAACGCAAGCTGTTTCTTCCATCGCCTATCGCTTTAGCCGGCTGATCGGTGCCCAACATGCCATGGCCGACCTCCCGCGTGCTCATCGCCATACCGCGCAACTGACGTGGCGAAAGGTACAAGGTCACGTGTCCTTCGCTGATCGCTACTTCTCCACTCATCATGATTACCCAGCTATTCGAGTCACTAAACCGGACTTTGATACGGATCAGACTCGAGCAATGACTCGGTCTAGTCAGTCCGACTTATGCTCCCTTCGACTAGACTAGCGGGGAGGCTTATGTTCCGGGAATAACCCATGGGGGCCCCTGGTTTGACTCGAGTCCGATCCTGGTCCCTCCCGCAAGTCCGGTCAGCCACAACCACAGTCTCGATTGACCCGGTTCTCTTCCCCTACTTCAAAAGAGCCGAATCACCCCTCCGTCTCCTTCATGGCCGAATAGCCCACTCGGCCATTCGGCCATTCGGCCATGTCCCCATTCGGCCACCATTAGGCCATTCGGCCACTTGGCCATTCGGCCACTTGGCCATTCGGCCACTCGGCCATTCGGCCATGTCCCATTCGGCCATTCGGCCATTCGGCCATTCATTCGGCCACTTGGCCATTCGGCCACTCGGCCATTCGGCCATGTGCCCATTCGGCCATGTCCTCATTCGGCCACTCGGCCATTCCCATTCGGCCATGTGCCCATTCGGCCATGTCCTCATTCGGCCGAATCTGCCACTCGGCCATTCCTGCCCAGGCTCGGCAGCACAGCCTGCCCATTCAGCTCGGCAGCACAGCCTGCCCATTCGGCTCGGGCTCGCACAGTCTGCCCATTCGGCTCGGCAGCACAGCCTGCCCATTCGGCTCGGCAGCACAGCCTGCCCATTCGGCTCGGCAGCACAGCCTGCCCATTCGGCTCGGCAGCACAGCCTGTCCATTCGGCTCGGCAGCACAGCCTGCCCATTCGGTTCGGCAGCCCTACTCAGCCCACTCAGCAGCTCAGCCCTATCACAGCCCACTCGGCAGCTCAGCTCTGCTACAGCCCACTCGGCAGTTCAGCTCCTCAGTCACAAGTCAGTCTCGCTACATCCCTCTGCACTCATACCTCCGACTGTCAAAGGAGAATAATCAGATTTAACAAGTCTTAACTTGGATGTGACTTGTTAGAAGCGACCTTCTCTCTCTATTAAATGACTTTGTCAAACATTAAATGAGGACATGATTTGTCAATATCAAGATCTTTTGGAGGACTGTGTCTTGGTCTTATCAAGATCTTCTCAAGACCATATCTTGTCATATCAAGATCTTCCCAAAGACCATGTCTTGTCAGCATAGATCTCATCAAGATCTTCTCAAGGTTATAAAAGAGGCCATAGAAGGTATTCGGGGCTCTCTCTCTCTCTCTCTCTCTCTCTCATTCTCTTTTTTGGGCTGAGCATTTCATTACAGTATTTTGATTTTACTGTACTTCTTCTTCCTCCGTCCGTGGGCTGACTTGAGCGTCGGAGTGGCCGTCCGGGGGCTCCCCGGCGCTAGGATGACCTCTGTTTTCCGATGATGGTTCAGGACTCTCTCCGGTGGCTGATCGGCGTGGTGGCCCTTTCTGGTGGATGCACCCTCCTCTCTTCCCCTGCATGCTGACGGGTCCGGTGACGCGTCCGGAAGCCGATCTCGACAGGAACATCACCTCTATTATTTCCATTCATAATGGAGTCTATTTCCTTTTCATCTCTATTATTTTCATTAACAAAAAAGGAAGGGAAGGGAAGGGAAAGAGAGAGAAAGTAAAATATTTATGTTCTCCTTGTTTGGAAGGGATGGAAGATTCATTAACAAAATATATGTTATGTTGTTTGAGAGGAAAGGAAGGAGAATGAAGGTTAAATATATAAAGTTACAAAAATACCCTCCTTTCTTAAAATAAATCTGCATGTAAAAAAAATATGTATAGCTCATTAAACTTATGGATATAAGATTTTTTTTAAAAAAAAATCTATCAATATTGCACGTAGAAGTTGAAATATAGAAGGTCCTAAAAAAGATAATGCATGTTGTTTGGGTAAGTCCCTATTCCTATCCTCAGAGAAGGATAAGAAAAAAAATTAGGGTTACCTATTTCTATTCTCTTGAGTCCTATCTTCAGAAAAATATGTGGTGAGGGCTGACGCCGACGTCGTGGAGTGTAAGCTATTGAACACTGGGCGGTGACAACGCACGTTGTATGAGGAGCTACGATGGAAAGACGAGATACTTAAACAGACAAGTTAATTTAAAAATTAATATTTTAAAATAGGGATAAAATTAAAATAAAATATTTTTGAATTCCATTTCTCCTTTCTTAGTAAGAAATTATATCGAATTGTGAGTATGCAAGGGTGAAACTTATCTTTCTCTCCCCTTTCCCTCCTTAACTCACTTCATCCCAAACAAAAGTCAAAATTCTCCTTCCCCTTCCCCCACCTTCCGACACCGCCTCCCAAACAAAATTCATTTGAATAGAATTCCCCTCCGTTATCTGTCTGTAAAATCTTGATTTTTCTACACAATTCCCCTTCCATAGTTTCCTTGAATTCAAGAAATCTTGAAAATACCTTTGATTTGTGTTTCACAAAATAAACCCATGTGAACCGCGTATAATCATCCACAAACAACAACATATAGTGAAATCCAGAATAAGAAGCAGTTTGAGTAGGACCCATCAAATCACTATGGATTCATTCCAAAGGAGTTGTGCATCGTGAATTTGAGCTTTTAAAAGGAAGTCTATGCGCCTTTCCAAACTAACAGCCTTCACAAATTTTTCCATCCTCAATCTTTGATAGATCGGGCAAACCATCAACTAATTTCTTTTGAACCATAACCTTCAACTTAGTCATGTTTAGATGACCAACTCTTGCATGCCATAAGGAGGAATTATCATTGCTACTCATCTTTTCAATGTATGAATTTGATATAGATAGAACAAATAAATCATTCACACACATACCAGTATGAACAACGTCAGCTTTAATTTCTTTGATGTTTCAAAGAAACTTCACATCTCACGGTTCGAAGAGCATGAAATTTCCAGCATCCATCGCATTTGCAACAGAGAAAAGATTCTTTTGTATCCCCGACACATGATATACACTTTTTAGTGTTATTGATTCTCCACGATTGTTGTTAATAATAACGGTGCCTTCTTTCTGAATTTTATGAATTGTATTATTAGCGGTGATAATACCCTTACCGCTATCATGTAACTGAGAGCATGAAAAAGTCAATTCATCTCCTGTAAGATGATGACCACAACTGGAATCTACAATCCATTCATTATTGATTGGATGCTTTGTATGAGAAGTTCCTTCTGCTATTAAGCATGCTCCCCGTTGAGTATCAACAATATCAGTAAGAAAACAATTCTTTCAATCATCTTATTTTTCAGACTTTTTTTCCACATCGGCCAAATTTGCATAATTTTCTGAGCATAATTTTCTAACTTTCATTTAACTCGATAATTTTTTCTAATATGACCGAGTTTGCCGCACCTGTAACATTTGAACGTCTTCTTAGGTGCATTTGAATGGTCTGGAGTACCTTTTTCTGTCTTACCTTTAACTTTATAAAAATTGTCTTTTTTAACAAACAAGGCACTCTTTGACTCCTTCTTAATACTCATTGTAGTCATTTGCTTGGCCAACGATTCCTGCGACGAGAGAAGATTTTCAAGTTCTTCTAGTGATGATTGTTGAGCTCATCCTTGAATTGAAGTGATAAATGAGGTATACTCAGGTTGAAGACCACGAATAATGTATCACTTTTTTCTTGCTTCTGAGATTCGTTCTTTAGGATTTAGAAGAGAAATTTCTGAACATAAATTTTTTACTTTGAGAAAATATTCAGAAATAAAGAAACCTTCTTGCTTTGCAACCGCCAACTCATTTTCGAGCATTTGCAACCAAGCCTCATTCATTTTATTGAATAATCGATCGAGAGTTTGCCAAATTTCACGAGCAGACTCACATCCGATTATATGCTCAAATATTCCATCAGAAATGGATCTCTTCAAAACAATTTTTGCCTTAGCATTTTGTTACTTCCATTTCTTAAACGCTTCTACGTTCTCGATGATATTTGCCGGAGCGACAACTCCATTAGTGAAACGACATCCCACAAATCTTCACCGACTAGATATGACTCTATACACGTCTTCCAGATCCGGTAGTTGGACTGATTCAACAATTCCAAACCAAGTCCCGCTACACGACCAGTGCATTTCATATCGAGAGAGCAATAACCTTCTTCACGAAAATAACCGGAGCTCTGATACCATGTAGAGAAAACCAAAATCGATGAATCTCCTGTCACTCCAAGAATATTGAAGTGACTAACCATGAAGAAAACTCTTGATATGAAGAAATTTGAAGAGATTACAGAAAACAAATATCTGGAAGATGGAATAATAAAAACTCTCTTACATTATTACGAGAAAGAAAGAGCCTATAAATATGCTTTACAAAATCTATCACTAGATTCTATAAAATAGGATCATGTAAGATCAAATCCTATAAATTAGGATCACACAAGATAACGTAAGACCAAATCCTATAAATTAGGATCACACAAGATAAGTTCTAAACACCTAAAAACTTGGACAAAAATATCCTAAAGACTCGGACAATGATTAAACTTTCAAATTATAAAATAAAACATTAAAAAAATGAACCCAAAAAAAAACATCACTTTATAATTCAACAAAACTATCCACCAACCTCACACAACATTTACAAACATCACAAAATGACATAGTGTATATCTTTTATTGCAAAGCCGCACTTCTCATGTACTTGTTGTTAGTACCGATGGAATCAAAATATCTCCACAATGGTATGATATTGTCCACTTTGGGCCTAAGCCCTCATGACTTTGTTCTTGGGCTCTCTCATGGAGATACTTTCCATCCTTTTAACCCCATGATCTTTTCTATGTACTTTAGATGTGGGACTATGTTTGCACCCTTGCAACCCAACAATCCCCCCCCCTCAAATAAAGGACCACAAGCCCCCCAACATCGTTTTGATGTCTGAATCCTCGATCCATCAAGACTTTTTGCCCTTCGGTCCACCCGACCTACTAAGACTTCCCACCTAACCGCAGCTAGAACTTTTTGCCCCTCGGTCCACCCGACCTACTATGACTTCCCACCTAGTCGCAACTAGGACTTTTTGCCCCTCGATCCACCCGACCTGCTAGGACTTCTCACTTGGTATCTGGTCCTCTTGATTCAGACACGGGAGTACCCACTTCCTTTGTTTAAGGTTCAAATCACATGGTTAGATCTGGATCATGCCTCATCCGGCGGTTAGTCCGGTGAAGAGCGGTCTTGCTCTGATACCACTTGTTAGTACCGATGGAATCAAAATATCTCCACAATGGTATGATATTGTCCACTTTGGGCCTAAGTCCTCATGACTTTGTTCTTGGGCTCTCCCAAAAGGCCTCATACCAATGGAGATACTTTCCATCCTTTTAACCTCATGATCTTTTCCATGTACTTTAGATGTGAGACTATGTTTGCACCCTTGCAACCCAACACTTGTCACCAGAAGACTCTTCTTCATTAGATAAAGACATACAAGGAGGTAAAATGCTAGTTACTGTGTTACAGTGTTGTTCAGTCTCCATCTCTCCCTCTGAGATGCTGCAGATGGCATCACTATCAGTTTCATCTGAGTCCACTGAAATAATATCAAAATCTTCCGGCAAGTCCAGCTCTTCCAACATTGCTATTCTTTCCTTATTTCCCATTTTGCTTCTGCATTCCCTAGCAAAATGGCATTCCTCATTACAAATATAACACTTGCATTTTCTGACTCTTGCTTGGTCATTTTGATATTTCTTCTTTATTACCCGCACATGGGACTTATGCGGCTTTCTTTTGTAGTTATGAGTTTTTCTTAGCCCAAACTTCTTCCTGCTCTAGTAGTATCTTGGAATAGGAATTTGAGAGCAAAACTGTAGATCCTTCAGACTCCTCTGGAGAGTGGTCTGCTTGCACATCTACTAGCTCCTTGTATGCATGATGGATTCTTGGGAGGACTCCAATTGTATTTCTAGGGAACCTAGCTAAAATTTTTTGCTCCAGATAACTACCAATTAAAGGAGGCATTTTTCGATAGAACTTACTTGATAGTTCCTCGTTTATGAACATCCTTCTGGTCTTTGCAGCGAGCTCCTTATATTGGTTCATATAGTTGATCAGGTCCTTGGTGCTTTCACATGTCAGCCTTTCAAGATCAAGGTATGCCTGATTCTGCTCTGTAGTTGATTCTGCTGCTGGATCCTCCAAGGTTATTATTCTTCTAATCTGGGATAGTACATTCTGAGTTTCATCCGCAGAATTTATGAGTTTGTCATATTGATCAGGATACATCATTCTCCATTGGATGAAAGTTTTCTTTTCTATTTCTCCCAGTAGATTTTCAATGAACTGTACCTTGATTCTGTATGTTTCATCTTCATCAGAAGACTCTTCTTCATCAGATGGAACTTCAACATCCACCTGTTTGCTTACTCACGGCCATGGGATAATGTAAGTTCTCAATTAACATTTTCAAAAGCTATATATATCTAGACAAATACTCCACGTAAATCTAACAAGTAAAGAAAGACACATAAGAGCTAATTATGATATAACTAATAAAAATAATAATAAATCTTTCTATCGGAATCCACCATGCCATAGAATTATGTGAAAATTAGTATGAAATTCACTAAGCAAAACTGAAACATAGAATTTAAATAAATACATGTTAAATACAAAATCTGCAAATTGTGTGAAAAAATTATGGTAAGTTGAGAATATAGTCACCTCTTCTTCTTTCTTCTCCCAATCTAAAAACTCAGCATGAGCTCTCTCTCTGCCAACATTGCCTGCAACATTTTACCAAAGACAAGATGAGAAGGCTGAACTGAAGTATCCTAAGGAAAACATCTCCAAAGATTCAAATAAATGTATTCACAAAAAATTGAGAATTTGAACAAACCATTTCTTCCTCACGTTGTGCCTTTTCAATTGCCCTTTCTTCCCTCCTTTTCTTGACTTTTTCAATCTCAGCCTGCATCAAAACTATATATTAGTATGCAACAAACAAACTTTGGAGATGAAGCAAATAAAAAGAACTAAGTAAATTAGACAAAATTCTAACTCCTGTGCAATTTTAATAAGTTCTTTATCAAAAAGAGAACATAGAAGATTAAACTGAATTACTTAACAGAGACAAATCCAAGAAAATCTACTTAGGTATATGAAATGACATTACCAGATTAGAAAGATTTATCTTTAAAAATCAACAATAACCATCATTTATTTCCCTTGAGCACATATCTCAGGCCAGAAATGAAAAATCATGCTCCAAATTATAAATTCAGCAAATATAGACAAACGAACGGTCTTAGAAGTTACGATGTAGTAAAATTATATGCAGATGGAATTAAAAGTGTATATTATCTAACAGGAAACAACTCTGCATTTGATGCAACCATCTTAGTAATAGGTGGAGCAAACCTTAAACGCCACTATGAGTTTTAAGTCACATACTCATGAGTATCCAAACAAGGAATAGGCTTGGTGGACTAGGAAATTATACTTCTTTAGTTGCTAAAGCCATATGAAGATCATGAGATCTTCCTTGATCAATCCAAGCAAAATGAAATATACGATATAAAAAAATCTAACTATGCAAATTATACCACTATATATGATAATTACATACCATTTTTTCTCTTTGCCTCTTCTTTTCAGCCTCGTTTGCCTTGAGTTTCTTCGCGACCTTCAAAGCCTAAAAGAAGCAACCAACAATTTATCCAACTGAAAACGTCCACAAACCCTAATAAATGCCCACAAAAGAAATAAGACAATACCTTCTTTTGCACCTTCTTCACCATGTAATCTATGATCTTCCTCCTTGATATCCTGCTTAGCCCTCTTACCCTTACGTCGGTCTTCCTCGGAGTCTGAGTACTCACTTTCATCGAGCGGCGACGGCGTCGATCGCTTCTCTTACTCCCCTTCCTCTCGGTCATGGTGCTGGGAATATCTCCAAGTTTTGAATTCATCATCGTAGTGCGATCTCTGCCGACGATCGCCCATGCTTGTGTTCACGCTCAGCAGAAAGGTACGCACCAAAGGAGGAGAAAAGGAGGGATAAAGAGCAAGATCACGAGAGAGGAGAGATGATTTCTCCGGCGTCGCAAAGAGAGGATAGATGGGAAAGAACCCGGTGGTTTCTCCGGCGTCGCCGGAGAGAGGATAGATGGAAGGCTGTTCTCCGCGTAGCGAGATTAGAGGAGTGAAATCGGGGTTAGTAGCCGCATTTTCACATTTTTCATTTCCAAGCGGTTTATTTTCCACCTAAAATAATATTTTTATTATTTTTTATTATTTTAAAAAATAATTTTTTATTTTCTAAATAATGAGATTGAAAAACATAAATTAAATAATAATTTTTAAAAAAAAAAATATAAAAAGATCAAACCAAACATCCACTTATCTTTCTCTCCCCTTTCCTTCTTTAACTCATTTCTACCTCTACATCATATTTTAATTTATTTATTGGCAGTTTACCTAACTATTTTACTTTTTAAATTAATAAATTATGCACTAAATTTTTTAAATGCCCTTTTCTTTCTTCATCTTCTGTCCAATCGACAACTTGTTGAATTAGCAACAGAAATCATTTGACTAGTTCTATCTCAAATTTATGGGCGCCTCAACTGACGATGAAGACAAAGGATAATTTAGAAATTCGATTCATGTTTTTATAATCTAAAAAGATAAAATAGATATTTAGAAAATATAAGTATATGGTCTAATAAATTACCATTTTCAAATTAACAAACAAGCATTTCACTATAAATAATGGGTAATTTTTTTAAAAAAAATCCTTTATTTATTATAATTAAAATAGTGTCGTAATTTTAAAAAATATTAAATTATCTATTTTATTTTTAAAATATTCTTATTTTATTACCGTTGTAGCAATTTTGATAAAAGCATTACAATATAAAGTCAAATTACTTCTACTTAATTTTAAAAAATGATAAACTTTTATAATAATTTTTGAACTCAATCCTTGAGATGATTAAATCCAACTCAATACTAATCTAGTAATTTTTCACCGACCACCAGGGGCAATACTGTCCTACTTAATTTAAACTATTACACTTGTAGCACTTTTATATTATTTTTTTAGAATTAAACAAAAATCGATGCAAAGTGATTAAATCCAACTCAATACTAATTTTTTTAGTAATTTTATTTAAAACTATTAAAATATGTAGCGATTTTTTTAAAACTGCTACAATTCTTATTTTTTTAAAAATAAAATTATTACAGTTACTGAATAAATTATTTTTAGGAAAGATGAGGTGCTATGTTGATATTTTAGAAATTAAGATGTTTTTTTTATCAAAAAATTGATAGTAAACGTTTTTTTATTTTTGCCCAATATAAATTACATAAAAATTGCAACACATAATAAAAAAATGAAGTAAATAAATATGACATGAACTATAATAAAGATATTTTAGGTATATATTTTAATCCAACATTACTCATGTAATTTTAGATAAATTAGTAATATTTATAAAAGAGTTACATATTTACATATTAGCCACTTTGTTTTTTTTTGCCCTCCAACCCTTTTACTTCAATAAATTTGCACGGAGGACCCTCGACCTCCGACAACGCCGTATTCCCCTCTCCATCCTCGCAATCTTCTGGTTTTTTTTCCTCCCCTTTCGAGAGCCTCCTGGTGCGGTGCCGAGGATAGCGAAATCTTGAGATCACGGTGGTTTGCTATCTCCCCTCCCCTTCCCGAACCCTGCGACCTTCTCTGCGTGGCGCTGCGCCAAGGGTGACAGCGAGAGGGTTTCCTGTGTGGTGCGGCGCCGAGGACGAGGGAGCGAGTGCGGTAAAGGGCGGTGACGAAGAGGAAGATTGGAAAAAGGCAGCGGCGTAGGTTTGTCTTTCCCTTTCAACGTGAGATCTACGGTCTTCTCTCCTTTGCATGCATGTCGATTTCTATGTTGCTAGGGTTTCTCATTTCCTGTCATTTTTTTTTTCATTATGTGTTCTATACTATGACATTATACCGCTTAGTATCGTGATCATTCATAGGCAACAACTATGTCACTTCGACATAGCGTGTAAGTGGATAAGAACACTTCAGTAACAGCTGGATTCTGGTTCTTCTATAATTTTTTTTTTAAGAAAGAACAGGTTTTGTTTGAAGGTGTAAAAGACATCACAATAATGTATGAAATATATAGAATGCTTAATGCTTGTACATAGGAAACCTGACTTAGTCGTTATAGTCGAATCAAACTCCTTATTTAGGCTCATTTGTTAAACCGCACCATGCAATTGGTAGATTTTTCATGATTCATGGCGAATAAGAAAACAGTTTGAATCTGAACATAGATGCTCAATCTCTGAGCAATATAATCCCTTGCATAAAATGTAGGTGGGACTTACAGTTTCTTACTCATTCCAGTTTGAAGTAACTTATTTGTCAATTATGTGGATCAAGCAACTTACTCCAATGAGTCAAGTTTGGATAGGCACACACTCCAAATTGAAGTAATCTACTTGTGCTCATGCATCAATCATCGTTCTCCTTATCTGTCTCTTTTGTTCATTTTGTCCTCTCTCAGACACAAACTTTAATATTTTCCCATCCTTGCTCCCTCCAATTCATCATATGATCACTTCTAAGATCGTATGGTATTGGTCGATCAGAACCCTCCTCACCATTACATTGCTTCATAGTTTCCTTCATCAAATTGATATTTTCATTTACCTTTTTTTGTTTTAAAAATTCTTTTACTTCATGATCCTGATATGGCCGTAGATTTAGCCTTTTTTCCAAGCTGCATGAGAAAGGAGAACCACAAAATTGAACCTTGTCCTGTTTTTGGTTTTTACATTCCCTGCCAGTTTTTGTTTTGAGATTTTCTAAGTAAGAACAACCTAGTGACTCATCTCCTGTCTTCTTTTTCAGGTGGCAGGATCTTCTTGCCAACTACAGGAGCTTCATCGAGGTTACTATCAAAGAAGGAAGGTAATAATCTTCCAACTCATTTTAGTTTATTTCCAGCTTTAGTAGACAGGATATGGCCTAACTTACCCTAGTTTTGATGAGTTGTTGTTGACCAAAGGGCAATAAATTGATTTACCTGAAAAATTTTCCTTTCTCTTCCAGTAAAAAACTCTCTATGGCATGAAGCATTTGTTAATGAGTATTGGTACCATATATGACTTAAAGTGAGGGCGAGCATATGAGCAATATTATGGTTTCTTTGTAGGGGACCTGGTTGTCATGATTCTTAGTAAGGAAGGCAACCTCATTGCTGTGAACATTTTAGAGAAATCTCATTATCAAGGGTTCCTTTCATTGGCTTTGTTTCCTAACATGAATAACTTATCTCGTCCTGCATATGGACCTAGAGGTGTGTCCAATCCTTTCTTATCTTTCCTATGTGATTGATGAGAACACCAAACTTCTTCGGGTGAGGCTGAGTATGCCGACCCTCCCCAACCCTCACATTGGCAAGAACCTCATGTACAGAGGATTCCTTTTTTTTACCATATGAAGCCTAGGATGCTGGTCAAACTGTACATTATAGTTGTCAGAGGGTTCTTAGTGATAGTATATGAATGTGTATCTACATGTTGTCAATTGAAGTGTTACAGAAAATTATTGCCGTGAAAGCTATAATTGACTAGAGAATATAGTTTATATTAATATACTATTTCCCCCTCTTTCCGTCTCTCGGATAACATTAGTTTAATGAGATAATCATATTCAAGATCCATGCTGAAGATGTGGAACAACAACTTTATCCATATTTCATTGCCTTTTTTTCAAGGTTTAAGGGGGTTAAGAAGCATTATTTTTTTTGGAACCCCCTTAATATTGTACCTGTGGGTGTTCAAAATTTCAAATAAATAACTGCACTTTGTGTTTTGCTTTTGTTATTTTTTTTTTGTACTGCTACATTCATGTGACTGGAGCTGAGTTTAATAAACATTTCTTGTTCCATCGTCTTAGAACCCAAGGTTGAGAATGAATTCTCAACAAGGTAGGGTATCTACTAATGGGTATAGCCGCGGAAGAGTTGATACAGTTACAGGATCTAGGATGGAGAATAATATGCAATCAAGGAAGTCAGCCTCTCCTAACTTTGGTAATGTGAATTAAGTGTAGATGCCATACTTGTTAAATTCTTCAGTCCTAAAAGCTTATGACGATTTGCAAATGGTGTAATAGCAGGAAAGATTACAACCCCATCACGTGATCGGCTAATATATGTTTTGTCCTTACTGATTGGTCGCCATGTTGAAGTCCATGTGAAAAATGGATCTATAATTTCAGGGATCTTTCATGCAACAAATGCTGATAGAGATTTTGGTACTTTCCATACTTGATTTGTCTTGAATTGTGATATGCTTATGTACCACCATACCCTCTTATTCTAGATTTACATGTCTGGATTTGATAACAGAAATTGTTCTGAAAATGGCTCAAGTGGTTAAGGATGGCTCCGTGAGAGAGCAGAAGTCTTTTCGTGATAGTATCACATCTTCTCGGCTAATGATTGTACCTGCACGAGAACTTGTTCAACTTCTTGCAAAGGTTTATTGGATTTGAACTAAATTAGCTTCCATTCAATGTGTTAGCAAGCCTTTGCATGTATTGATTTATCATACACTGGGTCTCTTATAGATCATGGCTGGCATGAACATATTTTGCCATGTAATTTCTCTCATGCCAGAATCAATCTGCATGTTTGTTGTCCCTGAATCAAACTCATCCATGCTACTGCATGTTTTATGATGCTACTGTTAAATATTAAATAAATATATACAAGAATGCCATGCAGAATGTATTGACTCTTTATCTTGTTGTCTGTTATCATGCATGGTGTAGATAGCGCCAGGAAAATGTTCCTTATGTTTTACTTCTTTGTCAGATTTACATTCTTTGACATACTCCTGAATTGCTTGAGATTTATCCTTTATTTTTCTTGTTTTGCTCTTATATTATGAAAAAAAATCCAGGGTCTTGATAGTTTGTGTATATAGGATTTATTCTGTTTCTTTTCTCCCAAAATATCAGGATGTGTCACTTGATGAATTCACCAGTGGGCACTCAAATGAGAAGGGCAAAGACCTCTTGATTGATTCAGTTATTTCTCATTCACATCCAGAGACAGAAAGAGAGCTGACGCCTTGGATCCCAGATGAAGATGATCCTGAATGTCCTGAACTGGAGAATATATTTGATGGAACACTGGATAGGTATCTGTTATAACATTAACATTCTATTTGTTTATTAGGGTTGAGTGGATTGCATTGCCATATGCAACATGTATTTTGGCTCATATTTCCTTTATTTTATTCTGGAATCATTTTATCTTCTTTATTTTTTCAGTCATTTCTTCTTCAGTGCTTATATTCTGGAGTCTTGAATTTCTTATAATTAAAACTCCTTATTTCAGTTATTTACTAGGTATTAGTTCATTTCAATAACATCAAATGCACACACACACACACACACATATAAGTTTTAGTGATAGTTTTGATAGCGTGATCTTTCTGATTTTTTTTTTTTAATTTAAATTGTTCATCTTCTTTTTTCATATTTGTGTTTTGTTTAGATTTATATTCTGTGACTAAGCTGTTAGGATGGATTTTCTATTTAGGAACTGGGATCAGTTTGAAACAAATGCTGCATTGTTTGGAGTAAAGAGCACATTTAATGAGGAACTCTATACTACTAAACTTGAAAGAGGTCCTCAAATGAAAGAGCTTGAAAAAGAGGCTTCAAGAATAGCTAGAGAAATAGAGGGACAGGAAGCCCATGATTTTCATCAGGCTGAGGTTCTCTCTTTTTGAAATTATATGTAGTGATACATTCTAATGGGCTATAACTCATAAAAATAACAAATTCTAACAGGAAAGAGGCTTCAACTTCCATGATGATCTTGGCCTTGATGAGGAGAGTAGATATTCGGCTGTACGTAGGGAAAACAATGACACCAGATTCAGAGAAACTGAGAACACCTACAAACGTAGGGAAAACAATGACACCAGATTCCGAGAAACTGAGAACACCTACAATTCTGAAATTTTTTCAGGATCAGCAGGCGGTGTGACTTCTAGATCATCACATGAACCTTCAAGCACTAAAGTCAGTAATGAAGTGCAGGCAATACAGAATGAAACTTTGGCATCATCCAAAAGTTCATCACTGGTAACTACTAACATTTCTGTCCAGGAGTATCTTAGAATAACATGACAAATGTCAGGAGCAGTAAAATGATTTCACAATATGCTAATTATTGACTATTTGACAATTTTTCCATGTTGAGTATTGCTATTTCTAGATATCGCATCCAGAAAGCAACAGCGGAGCTACAATTTTTGATTGATCTGAAAAAGATGAAAAGATGTTTGCCTGAACATTCTTTTTACCATTCATAAATTGTGCAGGATGAGGATAAATACTTGCATGCTGACAAGGATTCAGGTCTCTATCCTATTAGTCATGATAGTCACCAAGCATCTGACTGCATTACCCAGAGTTCCCCACCCTTGGATGGTGAGAGCAGGTTTGTGCGCTGTATGAGCTGATTAATCATTTTTTGTTCCTTCAAAGTGGAATTGTTTGAAGGCTTGGTCATATGATGGCTAAGGAATCTTTGTCCAAGTATCTTGATTCATGTCTGTGGTATGCCTAGGTTTGCCTTAAATCAGCTGAAAGATCAAAGTGACAAGACTGAGAATACAGTGAGATAATTTTAAATATTTTATATGACTACTATTCTGTTTCTACTCGCTTCTGACATGATCTTTTCTACAGGTTCAGGAATCTCGAGCATCTGAAGGTCAGTATTGACTTTGTGATATGAACTGACTAAACTTTCTTGACTTACCTTGAATGTTTCTTTTCATTGATGTCCACTTTTCAGGAGAGTTGGAAGGATTATCTACAAATGGAACATTGTGTAGTCCTTCATCTTCTAGTCAAGGAGATCTAATTACTGAACCTTCAGATTCTCAAGTCCTTGTCGATGTGTCTACTTCTATCAAATCAATTAGTTCTAGGACAAGACAAGGTAGTTCTCCAAACAATGTGCCTGCTGACACATCAAATCGTCTTAGTGTATCCCCAAGGTCCTGCGGATCACTTTCTTCTGAAAAATCGACTCTTAACCCGAATGCTAAGGTGATTTCCTGACAGAAGTAGATTCCCCCCCCCCCCCCCCCCCCCCCCCCCCCCCCCCCCCCTCCTTTTTTTAAAATCATTGTGGTTTTGACTTTTGATTAACAGGCTAGTTAATTTTTCATGTGCAAGTTAGTATTTATCCTAGTCCCTTCTGCTGTTATAATCAGGAATTTAAACTGAATCCAAATGCAAAGAGTTTTACTCCTTCAACCTCTGAAAGGCCACATGCAGAAGTATCCGATGGCCCTTTCTATTATCCTAATAATGTAGCTTCTTTTCAGCATATGCATGGTCTACCTGTGGGAATGGGGGTAAGATTTAAAACTTGCTTTCCTGCTTTTCTTTTTTGGGTTTCTGTTGGAACATTGGTGAATGGATTCTGCAGTTAGCTCTACTTTAGTTTCCTTTTATAATTTATCATGTTCGATTCTCCATAATGATGCTGCAATTCTATGCTTGATTCTTAAGGTTAAATGGCTACTTGTGTTAAGTTAGTTTTCTGTTTTATTTCGTACTGGTGTAAGTGCATTATTAATCTGCATATACATACAGCTGTGATATGCCTATATTTAGTATGTGATCCACTGTTCTAGGAATACTGACAAACACTTAGAACCAATATTCAACCTCTTTCTTCTGACTAAGGAGATATTGTAATTCATAACAGTTTTAATAAACTGCATATTTGTTCTTTCAAACTAGTCTATGTATTGCCTTTTTTTTTAAGTAATTAGCTTGGTGCTCATGCATCAGAAATGTTCAAACTGTTCCGAATCATAATGTTGTGCTAGAATTTGCTAGTAGGATTAAAAGTTTAGAGTAGTTATATCAGCCTTCCATTTATATCTCTGCTATCCTGTTGCATTAATTTTTTCAGTTAAGTTGGAATTGCAAACTTGATAAAATCTACAGCAAAGTATTGATACTTTGGAAATTGCCTTTTAAAATTTGTCCAATGTATTGCAAGTCAACTTTAGTTGGGAATCACTAGAAAAAAAATTCATTCAGATGTGCAGAGATTTTTTTTTATCCTTCATGGCTACTGAACTTCTAGGAAAAGAACCCCTTGGATTAATTGATTAACTAGTGGTGTGAAAGTGACTTTACCTGATTTGCTCTACATTTTTATTTTCACCTTCTTGATTATAAACTTTACTTACTATCAGTATATACTGACTTGTGAATACAGGCTGCTCCATTTGGCCATCACCCTGTTTTTTACAATCCTCACGCTCCACCAATGCAATCCTCCCAAGCATATATTCACCCTAATGGGTCAATGGTATGTGATTTTCCTAAATTTACTTTCATGGACTATTCAAGAGTAATTTTGTTGTGTGTGTGCTCACAATTTTTCTCATGTCATATATTTCAGTATGGACAACAAATGATTGTTGGACAGCCTCCACAATTTTATTATGTGCAAGGCTATCCACCTGTAAGTTAATCTGTCTTGAGTTTTAGTCTATGCTATATAATTCTGCTTTTTTAATGTATATATTTTTTATTTTGTAAGCATGTTAGTTTTTTGGAGCTGGTTTAATTATAAGTTCTATTTGAAAATGTTCTCATTGAACTAGCATTCACTTGCCTTTTCAGGTTAATCCCAAAAAAATGTATTGTATTACATATGTTAAGTTCCAATAATCTCCTTGCCTTTCTGAATTGCTACTGTTGCAGACTGTTCAAACTGCTACTTGATAAATCAATGCTGTATAAGTTGCTAAAGTTTTATTCTACTTTATAATTCACTCTATACTCTTTGGCTCATGTATCTTGTGTGATTTGTCTTTATTGCTAGGAGTTGCAATCATTCTGGTTTCAAATATAAAATACTTTTTAATCTGGTCAACCCTACATTTCACACATTAATATATGTACTTTGAAAATACTAATACTAGAAGTACTTTTTTGTGTTTTCTTTTAAAATTTTCCTATAACTTGCAACTGCCTACCTGCGGTATTTGATGCATTCACCCACCCTGTTTTTGCTTGCATTCCACATTGAAGGATGGTAATGCAAATCTGCATGTGTATTGCTCAGTCTGAGAGGGTGGTAGGAAGCACAGTCACTGCATACCTCTGTAGATATTGCTAGAGACTGACTATTGTTAAGTGGTGGTTCTTGTTATAGTACACTACTCAAGCTGGAATCTGTAATGAATTTTTAAAAGATTTTGACTGTTCCTGTCTGACTTGTTGGAATCCGGCTAATTCTAAACCCGGAACAATTTTGATTATTCTGATCATTTCCTTGTTGGGGTCTTTCCATCAATCTCAGTCAATTCTTTCTGACTGAAAATTTCCTCATTGGTCTTTTGACGGTCTTGATTTATTTGATTGCTAGCTAGTTGTTTTGGAAGGAATTGTTTGTGAACCATGCAATTTTCTTTCATTTGTAACGTGTTTAGCATGGTCCTTTGCCATATCAATGCATCATGTCGTTACCTGGATTCTAGTGGCGAATGGTTTATTGACCATTAATAAACCATTCGAACATGGAGAAATGATATTCTTTCTGATTGCTTTATGTATTGGTTGTGCTTCTCCCTCTTGTTTTACTCTACTGATTGTTTTGCTTTCTATCTTAACTCTCAGGAGATGCCACACAAAGGGAGGAAATATTAAAGCGTTCTAAATCAGTGGTAACCACCTAACCTTCAGTGGATTTCACCTAATCTGCATTTGCTGAAAGACGAACCATCATTATGGCGTGTGATTTCTTACTGGCCAGCGCCGCATGGCGGGCATTATAACCATTTTAAATTGCAACAGGTCGCAGATGCTTCCATGAGTTGGAAATGGAGTTTGTATGTAAAGAATGAATATGACTTAGGCAGCAGAACAATCTTCTCTTCTGAGATGCACTGCTGTTTTGTGTACTGGTTACGTTGTTGGCTGTGCTGATCTAAATAAACCTAACAAAAAAAGGGGCTTAAATATGTATTTGATCGAACACATTTGTCAGATGTATTGCTGACCTTAGTTGGATTGCTGCCCTGCTAAATTACAAGTACCTGTGTTTTCTAACTCCAATTGCCCAAACACAGGGAGAGGCGGTTCCAGCAATGATTTTCGAATGTTTCTTAGGGGAGTGAGTTCCTCATTGTGGAACCTTGGAAGGAGCTCATTCTTGTGAAGCTGACCAAAGTATTCAAAGACGGTGCTCATATACAGCGATGTCAGGTGGTTCTACCCACATTTTCTTCCCTCTTACTTAATATTAACTGAAAGAAACCATTTGAGATGAGATGAGTGCAGTAACTTTTTTTTTTCCTATTTTTTTGAAAATATATATAGTGAACTAGTGAGGTTTTAGAGACACGTGTGCACAATTGGACGGGCGGGTCTAGCACCAGTTGATAAATTGAATGAGTTGGGTCTGGTAGATACGTCCGATGGACTGTGAGCTGTGGATTGAGGGAGAGATGAGACTGGCCAAATAGACGGATTGACGGGTGAGGTGGGTTTAGGAAAGAAAATTTGACACACACAGATATATATATTTAAAAAATATTTGAAATGATATTATCCCTGATAAATAAATTATGCAGGTAAAAAAACAACTACAAGAAGGGTTATTAATAAATCAAGTCGAATTAAATTTTATAATATTTAAATTTATTTTATTTGATAAGATTAGTGAGTCAAATTAAATTAAATCATTAAAATAAAATTAAATTTATTTTTTATAAATTTGAATATGATTTATTTAGATGTAATTGAGTTTTTAATTTAAATTTATTTGTGTAATGTTAATAAATATAATTTATAAAATTTTTTAAAATATTATGTATAAATATTATTCATCAACACTTTATAATTTTCATTCATTAACATTAATAAATTAAACATATTTGAATATATATATATATATTCATATTTATTCATTTAATTTAATAAATTATTTAATATTTATTTAATTAACTTTATATATTAAACACATATAAATAAATTCTTACTAATCTAATATCCAACTTACTTATAAATATTTAATTCATTTAAATCCTATCTTGAAATTTTGAAATAGATGCCTTAAATGATTAAATCCAAAAAAGATAAAAAGAAAATTTATATTTCAACATTCCATAGAGTATTCACTAACATTTAACCGGCTGTATATATTTGAACATAACTTATTCATTCAATTTAATTTAAATTTATTTATTTAATTGATCTACATTGAAAAAAATAAATTTTTATGAAATGGAATATAAAACTTACTCATAAATATTTAATTCATTTACAGGCTATCTAGAAGTTTTGATTCAGAGTGTCAATTCTCATTTTAGTTTCTTACCAGCTTCTGCGCATGGCACAGAGTTATTCATCTACGGATAGTGTAGCGATGAACCCATAGACAAAAATAACCTAAACCTGTAAGGACTGACTTACATTTAATAATTTACATATCCAGCCTCCATGCTATGGATGGTTAAACAGCTAAGAAAAAAAAACATCTACCAGATCTCAACTCAGACCCCGCATGCATATTTGAGGAAATAAACCACTTAACTGTCGAGATGCCTATTGAGAAGTTCATATCTTCACCTCGCGAACATCATTCTGTCCAAATGCGGTGCCACACCCAGGGCATTTGCGATGACGAATTTCCAGATTCCTCTGGATGCATGGATAGCAAAATAGATGAAAGCATTTGGTGATCACAACCTACCAAAGGAGGAAGATAAAGCCCTGTTATCAAGAGTTCAAGGAGCGTAATTATGAATAGAGGCATTGGATAACTACCTCCTTTGGTCTGTCAAAACATACACCGCATTTGAGAATCGCCTTGCACTCCTTGATCTCATCCTGGAGCTTTTGGATTGTGACTTCCTCACTTTCAGAACTCATTTCCAAGACTTCAGCTTTCACCTCAGTGAGTTCTTCCTCTAGCTTTTTCCTCTCTTTTCTGAGTAAGAATTCAAATGTTGAATAATGAGTGTGATACATAGGACAGCTATCAGCATTATCTACACCAATTCAATAAAGGAAAACACCACCTTTCCTTCTCTAATTCAATTCTCAAATCAGTTATCTTTTTTGGTTCCGTTCGTATTCTTTCTCAACGGAACTAACTGTAGATCGAAGCCACTTCAGCTCTTTCTCAGCATCAATCAACTCCAACTTATTTTTTTCCATATTTATATTAATGTGCCTACTTTCTGTGGAAGCTTTAACAGCTTGTGCGACGTGTGCTTTCATCTGTTCAATTCAACCAGTGAACAAAGAAGCCTTGCACATAGTGAAAATTGCCATACGAGGAGCCATAGAGGAAAAATCATTGAAATAAAAAGAGCACCTGCTCTTCACCATTAGTTACTTTTGTCTTCAAGAACTCTAACGAGCTGTTTACTTGTTGCAGTTGCTTTGATATGGTTTGCTTTTCAGAAAGAAGTGAACTATGGGTTTGCTTCATCTTCACACTATCTGAAACTAGCTGGCATATATAAAAAGAGTCATATAAAGATACCAAATTTCCACTTGTTGGGGATAGAACAACAAATCTTCCAACTGCTAAAATGGTATTGGTTAACCACTGTTTCATACTAGAGACTAAAAAGCACATGCACACAGCATAACCACCTTAATCTACATATATGATAAAAAACCAGAAGACAATCCAATCTGTAAGTGAATTTTGTATGCTTATGCCGCTTTAGAGTACTAATAGTTAATGCTGTGTAATGCATAGCAGACGGCATTTATAACTCTAATAATAACAAAAGGCCTAGTCACAGCATTGAATAATAAAAAAAGTTTAATGCATATTGACAACTTTTTGCAATAGAAAAACTCTATATAACGGTGGAAAAACCTTGATATTGTAGGCATCTCTATCAGCCACTAGTTGAAGCAAATGCTGGTTCTGTGTTTGCATGTCTTCATATGCTTGGCCAATTGTCTATTAGCAAAATAGTAGAAAACGAAGAATATTTAGTACACACACATAAACAAATTAAAGAGCAAATTTTACAAACCATGAGGATTATATGACCTCTATTTCAGAAATATAAGCCTCGCCTTCAGCTTCTTTTATTCTTATGGTCTCTTGAAGCTCTAAGACGTCTCTGGACAAAAAATACAAGTCAAACGACTGCAATATTCACATTTTAGTGTATCAACTCAAAGGTAATGGAATCTATCCGACAAACAAATATGCTATTCAAGAACCATGAAAAATTACCAAAAAGAACACATTTCTTTATCTTTTTTTTTTAAAAAAAAATCTGTAAAGTAAAACACGTCATTATTTAACAACAATATGCTACATCAGAAGTTAGTTGTTCTTCGTAAACAAACTGTTGGCATAGAGAATATTTCACATTATATTCATATTCAGAAACTTAGAAAATCAAACTTCATGAAAACTTTGCAGCATAGTAAAAGCTGAATATAACAATGATCATATTTCAGAACTGTTATTGGTGAATAACAGCAGACAAGATTCAGTTGGACCATGACAACTATCAAACCTCTTAGCGGCATCTAATCTGGCCCTTAGTTCTGGTGTTTCAGCTTCTGCAACAGAATGTCTTTGATTGTAAGTTGCCTCAGCATCATTTGCTGCTTTCACTCGTAACTCAAGACTGTTCTCAGCTAAGGTAGCTTTTAAGAGATCAGCTTGTACACGAGCTCTTTGTTCTGATTCCTTGATTTCGGATATTGTCCTGTGCAAAATCAGAGTTTCAAATGTAAAACCAAAATTTGATAATTAAATCTACATAAAGAATACCATACCAAGACCAGATAATTTAGAATACTAAAGATACTACCCATATCATTCAGGTTCACTATGATAATACAACCTAACAATATGCTCCTAACATGATGTCAGAACAAGACCATGCCATGGAAATGTAGACAGTGTCAGCTACCACAGAAACCATATTGGTAGGTACAGACCTATGCTAACCCAAACAACTATGGTACAAGAGTAATCTGGAAAGATGCAATTTTTTTTACAGCATTTGATATCATTGGCATGAGCAAAGGTTCTATACTTTAGTTTATTAAATGCAATTAATGGTTGCCCAACTCATTGAATGGGTTGGGTAGAAGATCCTTAAAAGAAAAATACTAGCGCTGTAATCATAACATGTATAAGGTTAAATCATTGGCATGAGCAAAGGTTATACTTTAGTTTATTAAATGCAGTTAATGGTTGCTCAACTCATTTAATGGGTTGGGTAGAAGATCCTTAAAAAAAAATACTAGAGCTGTAGTCATAACATGTATAAGGCTAAATCCCAGTTAGCATGTACCATACAACCATGATGAGGCCATGCCAAGGAAATGCAGACATAAAATCAGTTACCACTTACCACAGAAACCAGTTAGTGTGTACCATACAATCATGGTATCAGAATGAGGCCATGCAAAGGAAATGCAGACATAAAATCAGTTGCCACTTACCACAGAAACCATAGACAAAGATCCATGCTAACCCACTCTACTATGATACAACACTAAATCTTGAAAGGTACACTTTCTTTTTCCATTAGATATCACTAGTATGAATGAAGATCAAGAAGAAAAATTATTAGTCCTAAAACAAAATATTGATTTCCCTAAGAAAAAATGTGTTAACTTTTAAAAGGACATGTTCTTAGACTTAACCAAGAAGGGGCATAGATGCACATTTACATACTGGACAATGAACAAGGAGAAATGTAATATGAAGAAATCATTTTTCTCACTCTGCAAATACATACCGAGTGTCATGATATTCTTTTCCATGCATATCTAAAATGATTTGCAACTCCTGTTTTTCTTTTTCCAAATTCTCAACCTGAAGTATGTTTCAAGCAAAATTGATAAATCATAGCTGGAGTTAATCAATTATAAACATCCTTAATCATGTACTGGGAGGCATACCAGTTCTTTAAGCAATTTTCTCTCAACCATTTCTTTGGCATATTTATCGGACAGAGTTTTGTGTTCAAGAATCTAGAAAAATTGAGACTCAATAAATCAATAATAGAACATTGCTATATGATAAAATCTAGGAAGACATACAACCAAACACAAAAAAGATTCTGAACTTGATGACTACGAATGATTCAAACCATACAAAATCCACCATTCCAAGCAAATTTACAAACATAAAGGGTGGGTTGGTTCTCAATGGTATTACTGACTAATAAAGCTTCAATGATATCTAGATGAAAGAGCAGCTTGGTGCACAAGTCTCCAGGAAATGCAAGGTATAGGAGAGGTCCATATGTTAAAAATTAAACTTGCACGTGCATGCTGCTTCTATGCCCAATTCATGAAGAAAGAACATGTACCACAGAGCCGATGTCTCCCTATCATTTTTTTTCTCTGTATATGTAGAATAACTACTCAAAACAAGGATGCCATTTGCGAAAAGCATGCTGTTGTATGGAAGATCATTGACTACCAGAAATAGCATATTGGTATACAGAAAAAAAAAAGGCTCGAAGATCAAGACCTTCCTATTGAACAGGGACCTCAATGACTCAGCTTCTTCACGCAATGCAAGTGCTTCAGAAGCTGCTTCTTTTGACCTATTTAACTGGCTTTCCATCATTTCCATTTCCTTAGTCAAAGCGGAAGCCATGACATGAATTTCATCCTTGATATCTTTCCTACCTGTTGAAATAAAACACTAAGTATAGATTGTTTAAACAGTATCCACACTATTGAAGAATATGGGAAAGCCCACCTAAATCCTGCTCAGCTTCTTCAAGTTTACTTTCAAGATTATTTTTTTCGGCAATAAAATTCTGAATCTGAATCTCGAATTCTGCAATTTTTGCCTCATGATTTCTAATAGAAACCTTAATAGAATCAGCTGAATCTGCTTTAACATTTAATTCATTCTCTCTTAGCAAGTAGTTGGTCCTATCAGCCTGAATATAGATATACTTGTAAGAGGGAATCATTCATAAATTGTAGAAATTACTACCAAATCCAAAATTACCTGCAAGGATTCAATCAGACTCTTGTAACGAGCAAGTTCTGCATTCAGATGCTGAAGTTGATCATTTATCAGAGAGTACTGTTTTGATGAGATAACATAATTCTCATCCTTCAATTGGCTCTGCATTAACACAGTTGAAAGAATGTGCAATTAAGGAAACAAAAAGAGTTATCTAAGAGCACAAGGACAAATTGTAGTGAAAATAAGAATATAACTTGAAGATCTTCCAATTGCTTTGAAACAATCAGGAAATCTTCCTGGGCTTCCTGAAGCTCCAAAAGACGGCTAGCAGCCAATGTCTGCCATATTTTAGGAAATAAAAAAGAGTGACACATTCACATGAGAATGAATAAAGGATGATTCCTAAAGACCGAATCTCAAGTTACCATGTGTGCCTTAATTATACCTTAGCCTCCTCGATTGACTCTTTCAAATCCTTCAATCCCATGGTTCTACCTACACATTTATCTGGCGAACTACTTCCATTTGCAATTAAAGCATGTGTCGTAGATGCTCCATGAATATGCATTTGCATAATTGCCAACTTGCGTCGCGTTTCCTCGAGCTCTGCCATGCTCTCCTCTAATTCACCTACATAAATGACGGAAATTTATTTTAGCTTTAAAATAAAGATACTAAATATGAACAAAAGCAACTGAAGGAAACATAAATATCTTGTTCACTCTTGTATAATTGCAAGATTGTGATTTTACAATCTCTATTCAGTCTAAAAATTAACTTAAATCCCAGGTATGTCCACACTGGCTAACTTCAAACACTTGTTATCAACCGTAGTGCAAACAGGTGTACACAGGGTAAAATGAAAATCTCATTTAGTTGGCGCTATGCATCCACACTTCAAAACAATATGCTATTTTCTTGTCAGTAATGATCACATAAGGTATACACATTAGCATTCTTGATTTCAACATATTCCATTAGTAAATATTGTGTCAGTGAAGTCTGTCAGTTTAGTTAGTATAGAAATAATCTCTAAATTTATTCTTATTTCTTCATTCAAAAGAACATGACACATAATCAACACCAGTAGAAAACAAACAACTCTGAACTGTACTAGTTTTTGGTTCCTCAAGCACTTTTTCCATCTTAAGGTCTTCCTATAAATCCCATGATTCACCATAATGGCACATTGAGTTCGTTTTACCATAATATTTAACCATATCCATTACTCAACAATAAATTTTAACATTCTAGTAAACCTTGGTGCCAATTTTGATACTATACTTTTCCACCTCCGGGAACATTGATCATTTCTGGTAAGCATTACTAGTCATCCTTGTCTTAACATTCTGTATCCACCTCAACATCCTCATTCCTTAGTATCACACTTAACACCATCTACTCCTTTATGCCACTTCAATCAAACACCTTCATCACCATTCATGATGTAACAGTAGTGTGAAAAAACAGATTCGTAGCATCTATGAGAAAAAATGATTCAGTACCTGAAATGCGTTTAATCTCGGATTCTGTAGTTGAAAAGTTGATTTTGCAAATGTTTATTTCTTCTGTAATCTGTTTGTGTTTCTGAGAGAGAACATCAGCAGCTTGGTGCATGTTATTAACAACCTCTCTCAAGGATTCATCAAACTTCTGAAGTTGAGAAACAGCATCTGCAGATCATTATAGTAGAGAAAGGAATAGATTGAACCTCTAGCAACAAGCAAAATATAAGCATGAAAGTAAGAGTAGTGTGCTATTGTAACCTTCCGAGGATAAATTCCCTTGTAAGGCAAAAACTAAGCATTCATTTTTGGCCCGGCGTGAAGTAATCATATCCAAAACATATTTCATCAGATTGATAGTGGCTGAACGGCGTGAAGCAAGTGCTTCTTCAACAACATTTGCAAATAAATTCTCAAATTTTTTTTCTGTAGGGTTTAATCTCGTAAGCCTGAAAAGAAAAACCTCCTCTGGAGAACATGATTCAAGGGCATCTAGTGAAAGAGAAATCAACAAACCGGAGACAATTTTCAACTTCAAAAGCCCAGCACAAGAATAACTATTAAGATAAAATAAAAACATAAAGATCCATAGATAACCTTTGGAGTGATCTTCATAGTCCAGCATTTGCATGGAATGCAGGTCACCACCAGCTCGAATACAAAGAAGAATTAAATCCTCAACTAGCTATGATTTTAAGAAGAGAAGAAAGCAAACATATGAAATCAGCAACAGGAAAGGAAAGAAGATGAAGTAAAATAATCATAAGATAACCTGATTCCACATCTTGTGTAGTGTCATCAAAGATTTGTTGTAAGAACTTTGTTTCTCCCTCAACTCTTTAAACTTTCCTTCTAGTGTGTGCATGTCAGCCTTTTGGGCCTCCAACTGCTGGACAAGCCTTTGATTCTGGTAATGAAGAACAGCAGCATCCACCTGGATACAGAAAACTATAAGGTACTCACCAATTGCTAAACACAATATCTAGGCTAGAATAGTCAGCAAACTCCAAAAAAGACAGACTCTTAGACACTAAATGATCCTGATAACAAGCAACTAAAAAATACAGAAGAAATTATATACCATTTGAAACAATAGGCACAATACCCTATTGGGTAAATGATGTTGCCCTTGTGGTTGAGTTTAACCATGGGGTTTTAATATGTTGACAACACAACTTAAGCTGCGTAAATATTTGATGTTATATTGAGTGTGTGTAGGTTAGTCGTGCCTGAATGACATTGGAGCTCGAGGACAAGTAAACCCGAATCGAGTGGAGATGGACTTGAAAGCAAGTAGACCAAATCAACTAGAGATGGACTCAAGGGCAAGAGGCCCAAATTGAGTAAAGATGGATTTGAGGCAGAAGGCTCAAATCATGTGGAGATGGACTCAAGAGCAGGAGGCCCACATTGCGTAGAGATGAACTTGAGGATCGGAAGCTCAAATTGCATGGATATGGACTCATGAGCAGGGAGCCTTGTCGAGTGGTGCTTGGAGTATTCGAGGACGGGAAGTCCATATCAAGGTAGAGCATGGATTTAAGGGCAAGAGGTCTAGGTCGAAGGGATGCTCATAATACTTGAGGGTGGAGAGCTTGGGTTGAGGAAATGCTTGATGGACTTGAGGACAAGAGACCAAGATCGAGGAGATGCTCAGAGTACTGAAGACATGAATCCTGTTATGTGGTTACAATAATGTAATTTTTATTTTTAGGCATGCAAAATATATGGATGTATGATTGCCTAAGTAGTGAGTGAGCTATCTATAGTTTGATTGTTGAATCCTTTCAAATTTGGAAGGTACTCAAGTCATCTTTGTTGACTGACTCAAGTCTCGGATAAAAGCTTACTACAATTTATGTGGGTAAGGAGGATTGTCCAACCATTCCAATCGATTGTAACAAGGAATTCCAATAGATTGGATGAAGACACTGAGCAACAAAATCTTCTTGTTTGAGATTCAATCAACTAGAAAGGTTTCTAGTAGACTAAAGATATACGTGTTAGAATTCAACATTAATATTAGAGTTGTCCAGTTGACGAGATTGTTGTTCTAGTAGACTGAAGGTGCCAAGATCAGCTCTCTAAGTGAGCATTGTAATATATAAGCTCTTGGAGAGATTTTGGGTGCTAAGAACACATGAAAATATCTCTAAAACTCTTATGCTCAAAAATAAAGTTGCCAAAGAAATCCAATGAAGGTTGAAGGCTTTATCTCAAGTTTTTGGTAATTTGCCTCTTCTCCAATCTTTCATTTTCATCTTTAGCAAGAGGTTAGTTTTAATCTGTTTGTGAGTAAATTCTTGAATAGGCTAAGCTCAGAAAGAGCTTGTAAAATCCCCATTTCTAGGTCAAGTTGTCTCCTCAAAAGTTGTGAATCTCGATTTGTAGAGACTTACCCCATATTTCTCGTATTAAGTGGTGGATTAATGAATTTGCAGGAGAAACACACAAGATACGTTGTAGGTCGTGGAATAGGGGCAGAGCTCTAAACCACACTATATTTCATGTTTTAACATTATTTGTTTAATCTTTGGCCTTCAAGCACATAGTTTTATTGGCTTCGACTATCAATATAGATTGTAACTTGTGCTTTTTATTGTGTGCAAGAATTTGATGTCACCAATTCACCCCCTCTAGTCAGTTATAGACGGTCCTATATATCCATCATGAGATCCACACAAAGATTCTTATTCAAGACAAAATTTTGCTCATTGGTTTTAAGATATCATAAAATCTAGGAAACATATCCATGAAAATGACCAAATGCTAATTCAAAAGAGATTCTTATTCAAGACAAAAGCTTGCTCATTAGTTTTAGAATATCATAAAATCCAAAAGGCATAACCATTAAAATAACTAAATTCGAAATTACTCCCAATTTCCACCTTTCTCAAAGTCAAGACAAGCATTTCAAGCCCACGGCTCCTCTCCAAAATCTTTATTAAGGCAATCAATAAACAAATAAGTCAAATCATATCATGAATAGCTCCCATTCTCCAAGTCATTTAATGTCACTGACAATTTTTAAGCTCTTTAACCACTAAAAGAATAAAGACTGTGATCTTCTGTCTAGTAAAAACCCCATCTGCAGTTATGTGATGCAAGGAGAATCTATAAAATTATGTTAGTCACCATTATGGACTATTGATGATGGTAAGATTGAATAATTTTTTAGTAGGCCAAAAAATATATTTGAATAAGAGGGAAGCACATAGGTCATATCATTCATGGACCAAGACAATAACAATTGCATCATTTCACAGCCAACACAAAAGGTCCACACCAAACTGAAAACAAATTGGCATTTTAGAATTCTTGACCAACAATAACAAATCATGATTCTCAACTATTGTGGTCAATTACATGGATCCTACCAGCAAATGAATGCATTATTGCACTCTATGTATAGACTAGATTCACTATTGCATTCTATAAATTACGTTACTTCTATTTACACAATGTATAATTTTCTTTGGGCTCCCTCTACCCCCCAGAAATTTGACACCAAGCAACTCGATTTGTTTAACTAGCCTATTGATAATCTTTGAAAATGATTATACCCATCTTAAACTATTCTCTTATTTTGTCTCTGCTCGTAATTTCTCCCAAATAATATTATTTTCAATTTTATCAACTGGTAGAAGTTTTTCTTATGAATGGGAACAAAAAGAATTAAGAAGCTCAATCAATCAGAAGCAAAGACGTCTTTTGAAAATAAGAAAATTTTGAGCAACCATGAAAAATAATAGTCAATTACTTTCCTAAAACAAAAGCCCCAAGATATAGGTTAGTTTAATTGAAGGTTTTTCCCCCTCTCATTGTCATTTAGTATTATTTGAATATAGGACCTCGTGCTCGCATACCATATTAAGTTTGGAAGGGTGCCCATTTATGCCTACACTAACTATACTTTTATCTTCACTGAATGAAGAAGCAAAATACTTGACACTGATTAAACTTGACATAGAATAAAAAATACGAAAAAACGCAATACTAAATAGCCTAAACTCCAAGCACTTCCCTCATTCTTCCCTAAATGGGCAAGCCATAGAACCAAATAATTTCAAGTACAATTGCCCCTCCAAGTACCAAACGACTTATGTAATAACAAAGCCATCCAGAAGGGATAAGTTCAGGATGAAAAAAGGGCATCAAGTGAAAAAGTTAGGGCATGAACAGATACATACAAGGGCATTGCTAACACCTAGACTATAGAGAAAATTAGGGGAAAGGAAAAGAGTAATGGACTAGGCAGGATCATGAAAGAAGTCTTATCGGTAATATCTACAAGAAATTTCAAGTCCGAGAGGTTCTGCAATGAGAGGCAACTTTCAAAAGAGTAGCGTGAGGAACCTGCTGCCTGTCGATGGCGGACGCGGGGGCGTCTTCATCGCCTCCAGCGGCGGATCCGATCCTCGCCGCCTCTTCCTTTTCCATGCTCCTTCGCCGGTGCGTACAAACAACGCGGTCCTCCGGCCGGAATTCGCACCCCTGCCCTCGTTACGGTCTCAGCAAAGGGGCCAAAGGAAATAAAAAATAAAAAAAGGGGGAAAATATGAAAAATCCCCCCTCAACTTTCAAAGAATCTTTTAAAATTAGACGAGTAATAAGAATTTTAACATATTCGTTAATCATTAGCAAAATTACAAAATAGTATGACATTATTTAAAAATTAAATGAATATATATTTTAAAAAATTCAAAACATATTTCTCCTCTAATAATACTGTTATTTCAGCACATACCAACTAATATACCTTTAAATATACATACATTTTTTTAAAAATTAATTTAATCAAAATCATTATATATGGAAATTATTATATTAAAATAATCTTTATCAATTCAATTAAAATTATTTAAACTTAATCTAAATTAATCATTTTAAAACTTTATTATAATTGACTAATTGCTATAATAATACTAAAATAAAAAAATACTAGAGTGTTGTTTTGATAATTTTTTTAAAAGGTGTATCATTTTAATGAACAAATAATAAAAGTCGCTTTTTTATTTTTGTCAAGAAAAAAAAACCGAGTGTGTGTGATAAATTAGTAGCAATGGAGTTAAAATATTACTTGAACTTATCTTCTTTTTGGATTAAATAAATTTCAATCCATAAATATGATATAGTGGTAAAGTACTTAGAAGAACAAATAAAAGGATCAAAATTTGAATCTCATATGAATATTTTAGAGGTCAACCTTTAAATATATATAAATTATGTTTAAGACATCTAAAGCAAATACTTCATTCTTACATGAGAAAGGAATTGAAGATATACATGAGAAATAAGTATAACAACAGGTTTTCCATTTCCATTATGTATATATGTTTTTTTGTTAAAGTGAATTTCATCGTGTGATTTAGATATCTAATCAATAACACAATGCAAAAAAGAAAGGAAATTAAAAAAAAGGAAGATTTAATTATAGTTTGGTATCATGCCACTGTTTTCCACAAATTAATCAAACTAGCAAGCTTTCATAAGGTTGGAAGTTGCTCTCTAAGACAATACTTAAGCTCCTTGCCATGATTAACTTCCAAAGACAGAAACCTCAAAAGGTATTGAGTTCTTTCACCATGTTTAAGAATGAGAAATGAAAAGCACATGCACATTGATCATATGAATTGTTCTATTCAAGACACATTAAAAGCAATAATCTTTCTAAACGAGATGCTTGATATTTATGAAGATATCCTTCATTTGAATGAAAGAAGCAATTGTGGTGGTTTGTTATTTGTATTGATCAATGTCAATATAAATGTAAATGAAGGAAACAAATGAGAGCTAGTTTATTAATAAATCATCCTTTTAAACTTTTAAATCACATCTTAATTATTTTCACAATTAGATTATTAGGATGAGTAAAGTTGTAGTTAGAGAGTAATCAAAGTGGACTTCATTTAATTTGTGAAGAAAATAAGTTATCTTTTATTTGAATGTGATACTAAAATAATTTTATATATTCGATGAAAATGCCTTAGATCATCCAACTTGCATGGTCCGCTTAGATTGAATGATCCATTTGACTAGACTAGACTGTTTGACTCACCGGGCCCACTCGAGCTAGCATATTGGCTTGCTTGGATCAATCAGATAACCAAAATGAGGGAAAAGACCAAGGAAGGAGAGTGCTTCTATTCTTTCTCAAAAGAAGTTACTTTTCTTTTTTATCAACCAAACATGCTTATTTTGGCACTTAATCGAATTTCTATTAAGTTGCTTGGTTATAATTTTTGTTAAAAATTAATAACTTTTCTAATTGCTCTTTAATTTTGTAATTAAGCCTCATTAAGGATATATAGTTTTGATCACAATGTTCTATGAAAATATTTTGATCTAATTAAAAATTATGGTTACTTAGTAAGTCAACAAGATTCATTATATTGCTTGCAGCACCATGTTCCTCATCTTTATGTCCTTATCGCTTAATTGAGATGTACATATATATACTACTAATTGCAATAACAAGGCTGAGTCAACTTAATTAATCCTCTCTAAAGGCAATGTTGAGTGCTAGCTGTCCCAACTGTGTAGGATCGTTGGAGTGACGGATTTCAATTTTTGCGCTAGAAGAGTGTAGGACTTGAGTCAAAAACATACACCCAATTCTGTCAAAATAACACTCACCTTCAAGGTATAACTATCAACAAAGAGGATTTCCCTTTAATATGAAATGACTTCGTTCTTATCAACAATTAATCTCAACAATAATATATTATCCAGTCGTGAACGCTATAAATTTTGTTAGATATAAATTAAATGACTTGCAAATTAAACACTGTGCATGAAACTGATTAACTGTAGGTATTGATCTCCATATATATAGACAGGTATGCAAACCTAATTACATGTATTTAGTTTCTAAATTGTTCAGAGAACATGAAGAACTTCTAATTCTCAAGAAGTCAATGAAGGGAAGTCCACCATGTTTCCTCCACTGTTCATCTTCCTCCTCTTCCTGGTCTACACTTGAGCTGCACTTGGTTGCTTCTTCAGACTCTTCGGTGCTACTTTTTACACGAAGGAAATCATAGAACTCCACTGAATTCTCTGTATCTGAAATCGTACAAAAAGTATATATAAATATGTGAAAATGAGTAAACTTGGCGATTGGAACTACTCCACTGATGATCACCTGCATTAATACCATGTGTGTTTGGCATAGTAAACCCCCTTGTGGCCGGGTTATCAATATCCAGTGCTGCTTTTCTTGTGGTGATTGTCAAGCCAAGAGGCTTCTTTCGTCGCGCCGTGACGACATGCCAGTGGTTCTTGATGGCGTTGTCGGTGCGGCCGGGGAACAGCCTGGCGATGGCCGACCACCTGTTGCCGTGAAGGCGGTGCAAGGCCAGGAGCCGGGCTTCTTCCTCCTCCGAGAACGGGCTGCGGTTGATCCTCGGGTCCAACTGATTGAACCATCTCAACCTACAGCTCTTGCCTGTACATGTACACGCACACGCAAATTAAACAAACATGCATAGCAAAGGATGGATTCATGGAAGAAATTAAACTGAACCGCACCAATCCTTCACAAAATTATAACAGCTCACCTGTCCTTCCTTGAATGTTTTCTGCGATGGCGTTCCAGTTGTGAGGGCCAAACCTAGTGACCAGGTCCTTGAGCTTCTCGTCCTCCTCTGGCCTCCAGTGGCCCCGGCTCATGCTCATGCTCATGCTCCCTTGGAAACAGTCCGAGAAACAAAGAGATGAAACGGATAACTTAAATAGATAGATAGATGGAGAAAGAATTATATCGAAACTGATTCTGGTGCAACTATATGTTGACATCTATATGCCCTGAGAAGATCATGGATACTTACGCTTTCACCACACAGATTGATGCTACGTCTCACCTAACTCTGGTGTTATATTTTAATTAAGGAAGAGAGAGAGAGAGGGGAGGGAGAAGGAAGATTTGTGGGGTTTGCTTGGTGAGGAGAGTTCCGTACGTTCTCATCTCACCATCCATTTCTAATATTTCCAACCTATAACATCTACTTATAAAACCAAATAACTTGCATGGAATTAATTAATGCCGAGTTCCTGCAGGAAAAAGAAAGCTTATGCATGCAGGTTCTTGTTATCCACAGGTAGTTAACTGATTAGGGAATAACCTATGTATACTGTTCAACATCTACCTTAACCTATCAGTTAGCCTCTCAGGCCTTGGCCTAGAATAATTGTGCGTATTAGGTCAACTATATGGATTGTCAAACATCATAGAACCACCTTCGACTTCATGATTTTTATTTTTATTTTCCTTTTTGATGGAGGTGTAGGCATGAAGGTAGACATGCATTTTGTTGGTGGCATGGCCTTATTTCTCGAGCAAACACTTGTTCTGTTGGCCTAACTTACTCCGAGAAGGTAGAGAGGAATAAATATATACTTCTAAACTAAGCAATATTCAGGTTAGGTTCCTTCCATGTGTTCAGAGGTGTGAGAGGTACTTGAGACTTGTATCCATCTCTATATCTTACGTTGACCTCTGATGATATCTCTCACCTTGTATATGAAGATTTAAAGAATATCTGATTCAAGACATGAAAAATCTCATATAGAAATGGCAGAGGCTTCTATGACTGAAATAATGAAGCCCAACCAAAATGCCAACTTAATTGCATTGCACTACAGGAGAACTGAAATGAAGATTTTCATTTCATTTCATGGCCAGTGAGGGTGGTGGAGGTCATAAATTTATGCACCTAAATTTTCAACTGGCACTGTTAACCATTACAACTCTGCTGAGCTGACATTATAATCTTCATTGCATGCATTGACTGCTTCATTCAGTAGAATACAACAGTCACTGACTGACTCAACCACCTATTGCTTGTCTACAGCCTGTAGATATAAACATTAAGTTCCTAAAATCAAATTCCAGCATTTATGGCATTTGTGCTTCTCTTATAAATACTGCAAATAGTTTCTGATGAATTAGTTGTCAGCTCAGTATCCAATTTAATTACCTTTAGAGAGAGAGAGAGAGAGAGTGTGTGTGTGTGTGTGTTAAATTTACATATGGAGCAATTACAGCTAGGTCATCAGAAACTATTTGCACTATTTATGTGAAACTGAAACTAGCATTTAAAGTGTTTGTGCTGCTCTCTTTCTCTCACAGACTCACTGTTCTTCATCCAAAAGCTAAAAGCATTCACTTAATTTTAAGCTTGAGAATAATTTAATATTTATCCTTAAATTCATCACAGCTATTGATGTGATATTACATGATTTGAAAAGTCAGTGTACGAAAATCTTAAAAATCATGTAAAAAAAATATTAGTACAATATATATGCATGTTCAACTTCATCTTCATGTAAAAAAAAAACATGTAATTTATGTTATCTTTTGAAGGACTAACGGCATGATTCAACATGCATGCTTTCTCCTTTAATCTTTCCAAACATGATTCAACATTAATTTATAGTTGGCATCTGATTATGTTAGATTTTGGATTATGAATATAATTTATAAAGTTCAAAAGTAATATAATTAGAAAAATTATCAAAATGCATTTATCTTTAATGTTAAAATACCTAATTTTAACATTTTTTATTTTGTTGTCAAATGCTCTATGTTAGATTACTTATTTCATCTTTCACTTATTATTCTTAGGGACATTAATTTGACATAATAAGGCATCTATTTTTAAAAATATTAAATAATGAATATTTTTGAAAAAATGGAAATATTTTCCATAAACAGGAGCAAAGTTCAAGCCTCAATGAAAATTTATAAGTGCTGTATGAGATCAATTTTTTTAAAAATATTTATTTAGATAGTTTTAAAAATATGTTAGACACAATGTTTTAGAATATCTTATAAAATTTTTTATTAGTATCAAAATGTCTTTAATGCTTCTATTTTAATATTAAAATGTCTCTTTTAATTTATATATATATATATATATATATATATATATATATATATATATATATATATATATATATATATATATACATGCCTTAAAACATGCGACTGTGCACGATATCAAAATTGGAGCGTCCGAAAAAATTTTAGACGCTTGGAACAGTAAATATATATTTTTATTTTCATTTTAAAACTTTTTATGTTTAATACTATAACCCAACCTCTAAACTTTAAAAGGAAAATCTTAAATAACTTAATCATAAATCAAAAAAATAAATAAAAAATAATTTTTATTTTTATTTTTTTATGTTTAATATTATAATTCAACCCCTAAACCAAGAAAAAATCTTAAATATCTTAATCATAAATCAAAGAAAATAAATAAAAAATAAAAAATATAAAATGATACTATTTACTGTCCGGCACTCGGAATTCTTTCAGGCACTCCAATTCTGATGTTGTACATAGTCGTGTGTTTTAAGGCGCACAAATATCAATTATATATATATATATATATATATATATATATATATATATATATATAGTAAATTAAAATTATTAAGGGTAAATTAATATTAAAAATGAAATGTTAAGGGTTTTTTTAAAAACTACTAAATGTTGGGGATGTGTTAATAATTTTTCTATTTATTGCAGAGGGATAAATGTTAACATAAATGCGATGTAGCAATCTATCAGAAAAACATCGTTAAAAACCCTGGCGTTTGAAATCCCGTCGGTTATTGCAGAGAGAGAGAGAGAGAGAGAGAGAGAGCGAGAGAGATTGCGGAGTGAGCGCATCCACTCGAGTCGCAGGCAAGCGGTTGAAAGCGCTCATCGCCGCTTTCCTCATTTGGTTCACGTCCCAACGCCGAGAAGAAGTAGCGCAGTGGCCGGTGAGGAGAAAAGACGAAGAAAGGTTCCACCTTTAGTGTCAAAGTCGACGAGAACCTCGACATGAACTGGTTCCCTCGCGTCTTTTGCAGAGACTGGTAGGACTCAAGGGGTTCAGGCGTCGTTAAAGGTGCGACGGATGGATTCCGGCGACGACCAAGATGTTCCCGACCCACGCGGGAGGAAGAAGCGCTACCACCGGCATACGCCGAGGCAGATTCAAGCACTCGAATCGTATGATCTCTCTCTCTCTCTCTCTCTCTCTCTCTAATAGGTTCTAATGGGTTTCGAGATTGCTGTTTAGGATGTTCAAGGCGTGTCCGCACCCGGACGAGAAGCAGAGGATGCAGTTGAGTCGTGACTTGGGGCTTGAACCGCGCCAGATCAAGTTCTGGTTCCAGAACCGGCGAACGCAGACGAAGGCAAACCCCCGCTAATTCTTCTTCTTTCTGTCTTTGATTTCTTGTCTTTTGTGTTAAAAGTTGGATTTTGATGCGAGTGGAAGCCAAAAGGTGCCACCTTTTTGAGGAAATCCGCTTGCTTTTGATCGATTCCTCCTGTTGCTTAATTTGCATGCAGGCACAGCAAGATAGGTCCGACAACTGCTTGCTGCGCTCCGAGAACGACAAGATCCGGTGCGAGAACATCGCCATGCGGGAGGCCCTCAAGAACGTCATCTGTCCTTCTTGTGGCAGCTCCTCCTGCACTGAGGACTCCTACTTCGACGAATCGAAGCTTCGAATGGAGAATACGAGGTTGAAGGAGCAGGTGAGTTTATTTGAGCATGGCTTTCTTATTGCTTGAAGTAATTAAGTTCTTGGATGTGATCACAGTTGCCATTGCTAACGAAGGTTTACATTGTGTTACCACTTGAAGCTTGATAGGGTCTCTAGTCTTGCATCAAGGTACCTCGGAAGGCCAATGACCCAGCTTCCCCCAGTTCTTCCAGTATCGATCTCATCGTTGGACTTGTCGGTTGGGGGTTACAATAATCCAGGGATAAGCACTTCCCTCGATCTCAATCTTCTATTACAGAACTCTTCTTCTTCTTCTTCCTCTTCTTTTCCATATGCAAGCATATCCGAACTCGAGAAGCCTATTATGGTGGAGATGGCCAGTAATGCAATGGAGGAAGTTATCAGGCTCGTGCAGACTGATGAACCCCTGTGGATGAAGTCAGTAAGTGATGGAAGGGACATACTTCAACTCGAAACGTATGACAGAATGTTTAAACGATCAGGCCATCGACTCAAGTTCCCCGACGTTCGAATTGAGGCATCGAGGGATTCAGCGGTGGTTGCTATGAATGCTACGACACTGATCGATCTGCTCATGGATGCAGTAAGTTGGAACCCTGTTTTCCTAAGGAAATAACTTCCTGTTGATGGCATTTCAACTGTCTCACATTTTGTGGCAGAGCAAGTGGTGTGAGCTATTTCCGACGATTGTTTCTAAAGCAAGGACCATCGAAGTCCTTGGATCGGGAACTGTCGGCGGCATAAGTGGATCCTTGGCACTGGTAATGGCTCTCCTTAAGCTCCTTTGGTTGATTTGCTGATATCAACTTCGTCTCCTCGGTACTAACACACTCAAGAACTTGCAGATGTATGAGGAGCTACAGGTTCTTTCGCCGGTTGTTCCTACTCGCGAATTCAGCTTTTTAAGGTGTTGCCAGCCAATTCAACAAGGTGTGTGGGTGGTAGCTGATATTTCCGTGGATTTCCCTCGAGCTAATCAGTTCGCGCTGGCTTCTCAATCCAAAAAGCTTCCTTCTGGTTGTTTAGTTGAGGAAATGGCTGATGGCTATGCTAAGGTGATTCAAATATTGCCATAGTTGTTCAGTTATTTTTCTTCAACGTATTTTGTTGTTACATTGATGATCGATGTTGATGTAGGTAACTTGGGTTGAACATGTGGAGATTGAAGAAAACCATCTAATCCCTGCCCTGTTCAAGGATCTCATGGACAGTGGATTGGCATTTGGAGCACAACGCTGGCTCGCCACTCTCCAGAGAATGTGCGAGAGATTTTCTTGTTTAACACTAACTGGATTTCCAGCGAAGGAGCTCGGAGGTAAAACAAGATCTCTCACAAGTTTCAGCTTTGTACAAGAATGAATCTTTAGCTAGGTAGGTTGCCATTTGACCATGATCCCAACTGTCTTATACCAGTTTCTGTCTCGCACGACGGCAAGAGGAGCATGATGAAGCTCGCGCAGCGAATGGTGAACAATTTCTGCGCCAACATCGGCGCATCGAATGACCACAAGTGGATCACCCTCTCAGGGTTGAATGACGTTGGAGTCAGGGTTACACTTCACAAAAGCACAGACGCCGGACAGCCGAGCGGCGTCCTGCTCAGCGCGGCAACCACCATATGGCTCCCCATATCGCCGGAGAGCGTCTTCGCTTTCTTCAAGGATGAACGGACTCGAACTCAGGTGACACTTCTCGCCTTCCATTGTCAGTAACTCTAAGAACCTACTTACATCTCTGCATTCCCTTCCAAACTTCCAGTGGGACGTTTTATCGAACGGCAACAGTGTGCAAGAAGTGACTCACATCTCGAATGGTTCTCATCCAGGGAACTGCATTTCTCTTCTTCGCGTATGCTTACGTTCTCTTTTCTATATTTTAGATTGCCGGTAGCTTGTCAGAAAGTTTTAATTGTCAGATTTAATGTGAATGAATGAATGAATGAACAGGGACTCAATTCGGGCCAGAACACCATGCTGATACTCCAAGAATGCTGCACTGACGCATCAGGTTCGGTCGTGGTATATTCTCCGATCGACATTCCGGCCATCAACGTGGTCATGAGCGGCGAGGACCCATCCTTCATTCCCCTCCTGCCCTCAGGCTTCACCATACTGCCGGACGGTCGGGCAGCAGGGGCCTCGTCCAGCTCAAACCCACTGGCAGGCTCGTCGGGCTCACTGGTGACCATCGCGTTTCAAATACTCATGAGCAGTTTACCGTCCGCAAAGCTCAACTTGGAGTCGGTGACGACGGTTAATAGCTTGATCGGCACCACGGTTCAGCAAATAAAGGCGGCCTTGAACTGTCCTGATATCTGAGGCAGGGAGTGAAGAGAATTGAAAGCCCACATTTCACTCCTCACCAGCTCCCTCAACTGCTTCAGATCTGAGGCATTCAAGGTGGGATTTAAGGGGTGTGTGTGCTTTTGTTGGTTGGCCTTGAATGCTTCCATTGTTGGCTTCAATTCAGACTTTAAGATGATGATGCTGCTGCTGCTGCCGCCATTGCCAGCCTCAGGACGACACAATTTTTCTTACTGGAATCTTTCAGGCTTTACAGTTACAGGAACTTAATGAAGTCAAGAACGCACCATACCTGCTCTCTTCCTCTGCCATTACTGCTCTTCCTCTATCTTTCCTTCCCTTCCTCCCTCACTCAACTCCATTCTTTCGCTTCCTGGAATGGTTCGGGCATTGACTTCCGTGTTCCTTAGCTTTCACCAATTAGGATTTGCTTTAGACAATAGGCGGTTTTTGACTGTTTCTAGGATGATGAACGCATTGAGCTTGCAGCTTGATGTTGGGCTTAAAACGCTTCATCGTCCTTCCGTAGCTCAGAGACTGTGCCCTCTGTTTCGACTCTGCATTAGTTTTTTTGTTAACGATTCTAATTCTCCCTTAACTGTGTTTTTAACTGTGCGATTGTGCCTGCTGTGGTGTTTGCCCTTTTCCCATAATCGTCTATTTATAAGTGACTTCAATTGCAAAGACCTTTTCTCTGCATTCTTGTGATTTTATAGCTTCTCGCCAGTGATAAAGAAGGTTAAGTACTTTATTGATTTATCAAGTATTAGTAGAATTATAAAACAGATCAACTTACGGTGTTAAAATTTGACTCATCAATTTAATGGGTTGAAAAAAATCTAATCCAATTCAATCCAAGATGAATTGCGGATTCGATGAATCAATTCATAGGTCTATTAAAAAATAAAAAATAATAAAAATTTTAAATTTAGATTATAATTTAAATTGATCAAGTTGAAAATTTTAATCTTAAATTATGATTTAGATGGATAAGTTTAATTTATTGAGTATTTTACTTTAATTTTAATTTTTTTAAAAAAATCCAAGTATCTTCATGAGTCATGGGTCTAAATGGGTCAGTCCATTTGAATCCATTTTAAAATAGATTGATAAAATTTCAATCAATCTATCTAAATTATTTGCATCTATCTTGTTCCTGGGGCTATGGTGCCGCGGTAGGATATCCAGATTGTCACCCAGGTACCCGCGGTCTGATCCTTAGTTACGGCGTATTTACAGGAATTTTTTTCCAAATGAGGATCGCAATCAAAGGATGCTGGACATCTAGGTTGGTCGCTGCGTGCGCTTCCTGATTTATTCGGGTGGTCGATGAGTCTGAAAATTAAATATATTGTTTTTTACTTTTTTTTTTATTCTTATCGGATGAGTCAATGACTCCTGATTCAACTACTACACGGGCACTTGGGTACATGGGAGTATTAACTGATTTGGTACTTGTCAATTTTCTCAAGCATGTTCAGTTGTACAATTTTAATTGCATCTTCTGACAATAATAATATAATCCATATAAATAATAAAAAATACATGTTCTTAATTAAGAGATAAGATAAATAATAATAATAATAATAATAATAATAATAATAATAATAATAATAAGCTACTCGTTGTGCTTTGGATTATTCCGTAGAAAAAGGCTGAGCTAACTTTCTCCATCCATGTTCTCAATCTCCATGTTTAGTCCGGCAAAGCTCGGGCATCTAATTTTTTTAAAAATAATACTCTAGGGGTTGCTTATTTCTTAATAAATTACTATAAAAAGTAGTCTTGAAATCCATCACCTCAGCGGCCTCACACGATCGACCTTACGATTATCTGTGAAGAGGTAAATCGAGAAGCTACAGTTGGTCACGACGGATGAGAGCATTGCCTCGGCTTCGTCGAAATTCAATCTTTATCCACTTCAACTAACAATTTTATTCCGTCGTAACCAATTTAACTATGCCTCGGGACTATAAAAAAATAGTCTTAATATTTAATCTAATATATCATATAAAACTAATTGTATCCTTTAGCCACCAAAACCTTCTTTAGACGGTCATCACTGCCATTATGGGAATATTTAATCGTGGATATTTATTTACAACCTATTGAAACTTTCCTATAGGAAGTATAGGGTAAACGAGTCAAGTCGAATTCAGTTTTGTATTGTTCAAGCTTATTTAATAAGGTAACTGTACCAAATTGAGCCGTCTAAAATGAACTAAATCGTTGAAATGATTGTTTAAACTTGATATGCATTTTTTTATGAGTTTAAGCTTGGTTCAAGCATGGAACTTGGTTTGTTTAAAAGTTATTGAGCTCTTAATTCAAAATTATTTCAAACATTTACATTTAATCTTGTTTGATTTATTATTGAGCTTGATATTATAAATTTATTTATTTATTTTAAAAATTTATTTATTTATTTAATATGTTACGTTCCGATCAAATATCGTGGATGATCAAATCACCAGCTAATGAATTACTAATGTGTACGCTCCTCGGAGATAGTTATCGGAAAAGGCATAGAGATTTGAAAAATACTAAAAAAGAGAGTTAGAATGACACTGAGGATGAATCCCGACAAGCAACATCAATGCTCAAGTTAGGATTTTTGCGTGAGGAAGGATATTAGAGAGTTAAAATGATAGTGATCACCAATTCTTCCTTTAAAGGATGTAATCATCCTTTCTAGGTATATAACTCTGTGAATAATTATTCCACTAATAAATGCAAGAACAACAACGACTTTAGTCGGCCTTTAAATATTGCTTGGATATTATGCATTAGTCTATTACAATGCAAATTTTTTTCTTTTGGTAATAAAATTTACCAAAATAGATGAAGATGCTTCCTTAATGTAGCTCCATAAGAATGCTTCAATATGGGGAATACGGATACTGGGGCTTGAAGAATAACTGACCAGAAAAATTGACAATTGTAGATATGCACACCCTCTAAGTATGCCTGAACATCTTTGATAATATAAACTAGATCGGTCCCTGCCCAAGGGTTAGTAAAAATTGAAGGAATATATATATAGTTTGTCCAATTATGTCAAGCTTGTACTATATGATATATAGATATTAACCTCATCAACATTTTGGACATCAAGAGCAGGGGTGCTTTTGTAAATAGATGAATGACCAGAATAATACCACCTCTTTTAATAATGTAGTAATAGTAGGTAAGATCAACTCTTAGTGGAAAGAATAATCCATCTATTAAATATATAGACTGCCAGCTTACCGGTGAATTCAGGGCTTGAAGCATTGACAACTCCACTTGAAGCAAAATACTTTCTGAATCACAACTTGATAGATATAAAATACAGGGGTTGTATGTCCTCTAAGTACAATAGTAACTCCTGGAATGAGATTCTGAGTTATCTTCTCACCAAGAAAACTTGCTCACCAATCAATTTCCTTGTGTCATTCTTTTGCCATAAGCCATTCTTGCTATAAAAGATAAATTACCTTAACAGATTTGAGTGTGGAGGAATAGAAGATTACCAATGATATTTTATATTCAACCATCTGACTTTGTGAATCAGAATAGTAGTTAGAATTTGGCATGCTCTATTTTCTAGTACTTGTGTTAACATATCTCGAGGATCTAACAACATCCTTTGCATAGCTGCATCAGCATCTATGTTGACCTCAGACGCACTAACTGATAGTAAGTCTTCTTCCTCGACCAACTTTCCCTCCCCCTTATTTTCGTGCTATGCATTTTCTATTGTTTGATTCACTTTCCTAGCTTGATGTTCCGCAGGAATAGCCTCTATCAATATTCCCTTCTCTATCAATAATTGAGAGGAGAACCTTTCTTCCTCAACTTTCTTCTCCAAATTCTCTGCAAGCATGTTGACATCAACTCCATTTGAAAAGCCTTCATGAACACACTGAAGACCTGAGGAACATGTACTTTCCCCCAACAGAACCATCAAAATCTTTTCTCTTATTGTTTAAGTAAAGAAGGCCCCTCAGGAACTATCGTCGGAGCCTCCACTTCAACCCTCATTTTTGAGATGCTAGAAAGGGAGTTCTTCCTGACACCATGATTGGTCACAGCAGGTGCATTGGTCACGAGGGAAGCATTGGACATCGATGCGAGGCGGAGGCTCCGCCCTAGGAGAGGTGTCGCTCCAGAGCGATCCATCTTAGGGCTCGATTGATGGACCAAGGAGGATGTTGCAGGAGAGGGCATGGAAGAGTGGTTCTCATCGACGGAAGCTTCTATGGAAGACGACAGAGTGGTTTCTAGGGTTTTGGGAGTAGAACCCAAAGAAGCGATAAGAGACCTTAGGATCGGCATTGACACAGGAGATGCAACTGCCTGAGTGCGGAGGGAAGAAAAGAGAAATAAAACGGTAGCAAGATGAGAGGTTAAGCTACAAGGGGCGACGATAGGATTAGGGTTTTTTTTTTGATGGAGGAGGCTTTTCGACGTGACTTTTTCCTTCAGTGGAGTCATGATTGTCATTAGTTTTTTCAGGTTTAACCATCGCATCATCTTAGCTCAGATTTTCCATAGACAATGTCAATTTATTCTGATCAAATACTGTGGATGATCAAACCATCAACCAATGAACTATTGACGAGTACACTCATCAAAGATAGTCATCGGAAAAGGCAAAGAGGCTTGAAAAACACTCAAAAAGAGAGTTAAAATGATATCGAGGATAGATCCAGGCAAGTTACTCTAACGCTGAAGTTAGAATTTTTGCATGAAAAAAGGAGATTAAAGACTTAGAGAAATTAAGATTTTGTGTCTGCATATTTGTGCTCATGGGTATGGACAACCTTTTATAGAGTTAATCTCTTAAACATAAATGTCTGTTTAAAAAATATTCCGAGATGCATACTTCTTTTTCGATATATGCATTTCAATTGTCCATGTCTTCTGAGATATTTTTCTTGTTCTCTGGGTGAAATAGTCTTAGGATTTCCTAATCTTAAGGATGAATCGATTTTATAGGCCTTGCCTGAGATTGAGTAGAGGTTAACATTGGTGCCTCTTTGACTGACAGGTCATCATGACTTTACTCTCGCGTGACATGTGGAGGTAACAAATTTTCGCCACATCACAAGTAGACCCATGGTGGGGTGGAAAGAGAAGAGAAAAAAAAGTGTATTTGTCACCTCAGACGCATGGTGGGGTGAATGACAGGTCATGAGTTCTCGCTGATGGGAACTTGAAATTTTGCTCCGTTGAATTCTTGCCGGACAAAAATTTTTTGGAAACGAAATCTGATCAAGTAGCCTTCATATTCGATCAACTAGGAGCTTGATCGATGCATTAAGATCATTGGACTCTTATGTTTGGTATTCAGGGTCCATACAAAGAAAAATAATTTATGCAGTGGAATAAATAAATTGTACCTTTCCCCTTTGAGATGTGAAGGGGACTTTTACCCAAAGACCTCTTGATCTTCTACTGTATTCCTCTCCTCTTCTCGAACGTTGTGTGAGCAACGAACCTTCGAGATTACTCCACCAAATCTCTTCTATTCGATGACAAGCAAACACAAAGCCTTCTCTTCCTTTCCTTGTTCTTCCTCTTCCTTCTTCTTCTTCTTCTTGTCCGCCGGCCTTAGGAAGGAGGAGCTTGGTTAACCGCCGGCTCTAGCACAAGGAGATAAGGAAGTGGCTTGGGCGAACAAAGGAGGAGGCTTCTCAAGGGGGGAGCGTCGGCCCTAACTTATGGAAGGGAGGAAGAGAAGGGGCGCCGACTTCTAAGAGCAAGGGGAGGGGCTTATTAAATTGTATATTTTCCCCTTTCCAAGCCTCCTTTTTATAGCTAAGCCATCTTAGAAATTTAGAAAGATTCTAACAAATTTTCTTATCCAGATTTAGTTAGAAAAAATCTAATAAAATCTTTAAGAAGAATTGTTAGGAAAAATCTAATAACCTTATCTTATCTAGATTTATTTAGAAATAAATCTCTTGATAAGATTTTATTAGAAAAAATCTAACAATCTTATCTTATCTAGATTTATTTAGAAATAAATCTCTTGATAAGATTTTATTAGAAAAAATCTAATAACCTTATCTTATCTAGATTTATTTAGAAATAAATCTCTTGATAAGATTTTATTAGAAAAAATCTAACAACCTTATCTCATCTAGATTTATTTAGAAATAAATCTTTTGATAAGATTTTGTTAGTTTCTTAATAAATTTTCTTGTTTAAATTTTATCTTTATCTTAATAAAATCTCTTAATAAAATTTCATTAATTTCTTAACAAAATATCTTAATTAAGAAACTTTATTTTCTAATAAAACTAGTATTTCACCCGTGCAATGCACGGGATGTTATTTTATATAATTAACAATTAAAATTAGTAAGTATGAGTGTTTGAATAAATAATTAAAATACAAATAAGTTAAATTGTACAATTAGAAAAAAAATTTATAAATTTTGAAAAACTTCCTTAAATACAACGTTTGTTGTTGAATTTTTTTGTTTGCTGTCACTATCACATATTAAAATTTTTAGACCCATAGGATTCGTAACTCTGGATACAGCGACATACAACTGACCATGACTAAAAACGGGATTCTTTAAAATAAGTTCTATATGAGACAATGATTGACCTTGACTTTTGTTGATTGTCATTGCGTATGATACAATCAAAGGATACTGTCTTCGTTGGAATTTAAAAGGAAGTCTTGGATCAGAAGGAGTCAATGACATTCTTGGAATAAGTACTTTATGATCGGCATTACTTCCAGTAAGAATTTGTCCTTCTAAAACATGGTTTCCGAGCCTCGTCATGATCAATCTAGTGCCATTGCATAATCCAAGAGAATGATCTATGTTCCGCAGCAGCATAACCGGAGTTCCAACGTTCAAGTTTAACTCGTGATTTGGTACTCCAGAACATCTTATTCCATTTAAGAATTTAGGGGTATGCAGATGTTCCTAAAACAATCCTTTGCAATCGAAAGTTCTTCCAAGATTGTTTGTGCAGATGGCGCTGAAATAGTGCTGATTGAATTTGGGGTATTGCAATCAGCAGTAATCCTTAAAATGAACATTGCAATAATATTTAGTTATATATATAAAATGAATATATATTAATACAAAATTGAATAATCAAAATTACCTATTACGGAATTCTATAATTTCATCCAAATTTCCATTTACTATCATCTTGCTAACATGGAAAGTATTTGAAACACGTACTTCACCCCTAAATTTTTTTGCTCGACACATTTGTAGAACGATAACAACAGATTCTTCATCTACTTTTTCCAAGTATGCCATGATGTCATTGACAAAGTCTCCCCACAAGGTACATGATAGCTTATTGTTCCTAAAAATAGTAAAATAACTGATTATTAAAAAATATTAAAATAATAGATGTAAGATATCATGATGTCATTGACAAAGTCTCTCCACAAATTAAAAGAAAAATAAAACAATACTTACTCCGAATCTTCTAAGACAAAATCAAGAAGCTTTGTAAGACGACCACCAAATTCTTTACTTTGAGGAGAGTCTCGTGCAACCATTTTGCCAATGACATCTTGAGAAAAAAAAAATTTTAAGCTATAAGATAAAATGTTCGATCAATTAATCATGAAACAAAAAAATAAATTAACCTACCAAAAAGTATGTTCTCATCAACAGAATCTGTCTTCTTCAATTCACTAAAAGACTTGAATTCATATATCATCGATGGAAATGTATCATCAAAAATTTCGCATACATGAGTTTTTGCAATAAAATTAATCTTGTATTTATTTGTTGTTGTCTTATACTTCATTCGATTCTCTACAACAATGATATTTTTTATGGCAAATACATGACCTTCTTTGAGAATGAGTTTCACTCTCTCTATGATCGGGCGTTTTATTGTTCCATGGATGCGTTCACCCTACAAATATATAGAAAGAGTAAATATTTAATTTATATTTTCTAACAGTAATCAGATATATACGTAAAAAAAAATATACAACCTCTTTATCATGAAAGACACACTCCAAGCTAAAATCTCCGTTGTTTCCATATGCAGGTAGATCGTAACAACGAACTAATCGGAGTTTCAACGCCCATTGCATTTTCGAAGGGTTAACCTCTCGGATGAGATTAAACAGAGGAGCCATTTTTTTATTTCAGCCTAAAGTGAGTGAATGAATATATTGCAATCCTAATTTATAGAGTGTATGCAACCTCATCCTCATTTGTAACATGTGGTATTTTTTACCATTAAAGTTATTCAATATATTAGGAATCTATGTTTTACCATTTAATAATAATAATTTGAGCATTAAAGTTTATGCTTAATATGGATTAAAATGCATTTAAAAATCTGTGGTATTAATATGGATGAAAAGTTATATTTTTACCATTAAAGTTATTCAATATATTAGGAATCTGTATTTTATTATTTAATAATAATAATTCGAGCATTAAAGTTTATGCTTAATATGAATTAAAATACATTTAAAAATCTATGGTATTAATATGGATGAAAAATTTTATTTTTACCATTAAAGTTATTCAATATATTAGGAATCTGTATTTTATTATTTAATAATAATAATTTGAGCATTAAAGTTTATGCTTAATATGAATTAAAATGCATTTAAAAATCTGTGGTATTAATATGGATGAAAAGTTGTATTATCAATCAATTATAGCTGTGTAAGTTTGTTTCCATATAGATAAATATGTCTATTTATTGAAATGATGTTTAGGCGGGAAATTTTTAGACAGACAACTCTGTTTTTATATATAGTTATGGCCTCCTGATGGGCTTGGGCTTCCTGTGTTTTCCCTGAACACCCAACTCAAGTCCATCAATAATAACTCATACCACTAAAGGGTTATTATTGAACTACTGCACCAATCTCATATTATAGTATGGACTCCTTCTTACTATGAGTGCATTAATCTCCCTGTGTTTAAGATATCGTATGTCCGTTAATTAATCGAATTACTGACAACTCAATTAATTAACTTTCTGATTCCGAGAGTAGTACCACTCAACCTTATTATCATGCGGAACTAAGTCCACCTGTTGGATTTACATGATAATCCTTATGAGCTCCTCAAGGGGACATCATCAACCTAGATTATAGGACACAGTTTCCTTCTATAATCAACAACACACCATATACATAGCATTATCTCCCAACTCATCGGGCCTCTTGATTTAACGAGATAAATCTCACCCTTTGATGAATCAAAGAAATACATACTAAGTATATGTGCTTATTATTATATCGGGATTAAGAGCATGCACATCCATAGCAACAGAGATCTAGTTCGATTATATAGTCAGTATAAATCGAACGACCTCAAGCGGTCCTGCTCAATACACACAAAGTGTACTAGTGTAATTTAATAGTCAAGATAGACTAATACCAATTACACTACAACCACTTCAATGGTTTGTTCCTATCCATTTTGGTTGTGAGCTACTGTTTATAATTTATAAGGAACCTGATAACATGATCTTCTGTGTGACACAACCCACCATGTTATCTACAATATAAATTAAGTGGACAACTGCATTACATAAGAAATGCAAACATTCTGACCAAGGTGAATTCTCATTTCAATATTATTGCAAAATGGATGTTTATACAAAAAGCAAGACTTTATAGTATACATCCCAACACTCACAAGATTTGATCCCTAGCTATTATATCCGAAATGTCATACGCCCATTGTTTACACTACACCATGGGGGTATTACATGCAAAGGAGAGAGAAAGAGAAGAGAGAGAAAGCTAGATGCAAAAGAGAGAGAGGAAAAAAAGAGAAAAAAGTTATAAGTTATCAAAGAGCTAAAATGTGAATCAGATACACCTTTTGGGAAAAATGAAAGTTAGGTGCGCCTTTTGGGCATTCCCAAACTTTAGGTGTGCCCTTTGAAAATTTATCAAAAAAATAAGCAATTTGAAAATTAAACATATTTGCATAACACTTATAACTTGATCTATATCTTCTAGCTTCAAGCTTCTAATTTAACAAAAATACATATTAAACATGAAGCTATGAGGTTCTTGATGGACACAAGGTAGAATTAAAGCCATTAAAGACTAGAAAATATCTGCCATATTAGAATAAATTAACCAAAATACTTACAAAATATCAAACTAAGAAGTCTTTATTCACTCGTCTGTCATGAGATTGTCCAGCTCAACAGAAGAACATAGAATTAGAGATATTCTCATGTGATCATGATTGTTCGAGCATTGGAATTGCTTTAGGTACAGTATGCTACTGCCCTAATTTTGTGTAATAATTTATCTATCATAAAAAATACATGTATCTCTGCGAGCAAATATATATCTTTTAAAGAATCATTAATCATGTCGACTGCAATCGCTTATAATAGTTGTGATTTATAGAAAGAAAACTCATAAGCAATCATGAAGCGGAATAGTGACAGAAGAGTATGAAGAATCGGGTGGTCGAGCAAGTGAGGAGAAAGAAGAAATTGTTGGTGCAGGGAGCGTCAGATGATCAAACTTTAGTTTTGATAATGACAAAAGGTTCAAGTTAAATGTGTGATATTTATTGATGAGTTGATCTAAGTGTGCAAGTAACACAGGAAAGTCATAATTAAGACTAGGCACAGAAAAGTTCTAGTGGAGGCTAGGCATAGAAAAGTCCTAGTGGAGACTAGGCAGTGGAAGTCTTGGCTGGAGGCTCGGCAAACGTAATATGGAGGGTTAGGTGGGAAGATCTAGTCTGAAGGATTAGGCAAGGAAGTCCTGGTCAAGAGGACTAAGTAGGAAGACTTGGCAGATCAAGTGCACCAGGTGGAAGACTAGACAGGTCAGGTGGACTAGATGTCTAGCGGTGAAAATTCTGGGAGTCAAGGATCGAGGCTAAGCAGAAGTCCAACAAGTCTGGAGGACTTGGTTAACAACTAGTAAATTCTCCCGAGTGGAATGGGTGAGGGCGCGTTCTCGATAAGGGGAACAGTAGGCATCAGTCTAACACAAGATTTCACTAGAAATCTAAAATCAATACCAAAATAGTTGGTTAAATTGTTACACTTTTCTGTTAGATTTTGTTCTGTGCTAACTTGTAATGCAGGAAAGGAGGGGTTGTTACTTTTTATTCTGGACGCCCTTATCTGAATTCAAGCGATTGAACTCCAAGCGCCTGGATTGATTTTAGGCGACTGGATGTCAGCGGAACGGGGCCAGTGAAGCAGTGAGGTGACAGAGTCCCAGTGGTTAGGACACCTCAACTTTCAGGCATCCGGAGTGGTTCCAGGAGCCCCGATCTGGATAAGGCGTTGCAGAGTCAAGGTTTGATCCGAAACCTCCACGTCAGCATAGAGGTGCTCGGAAGGGATGCAGGTGCTCGAAAATGCCGAGTCAGCAGTGTCGATGGTGGATCGACGAACAGCGTGGAGGCGCCCAGAAAAACTTCTAGGTGCCCGAATACCCTAATAAAAGAGTCTCAAGGGAGAGCCCTTGGTGCATCATTCTACAAACAAGCGACGATCGTTTGCACGCGAAGCACACCGAAGAGCTGCACCAGAATTCTAGATCATCACTCTGTCGGTAATTTTAATTTGTACTTAATTTTTATTAGGTCAGTATAGTTGTTACTGGTCCTATATTATATTTTTGTAAATCGCTAACTCACTTTCGTAAGAAGGGAGTTATATAGTTGATTGTCCATCGGAAATGATCTTTTGATCATGCGCCTTGGAGTAGCAATCTGTGGTTGTGAACCAAGTAAATCCTTATGTCTATTTTCCTTTTCCGCTACATTCTCTATTTCTATTAACGTAAGGATTTATGAGTTTTATATGAACTGTGAAAATGCAATGAAAGTGATATTCACCCCCCCTCTAGCGCTCTCAATGATCCTACAATTGGTATCAGAGCGAGGGGTGCTCGAACACACTGTAACCACTGATCGAGCAAGTTTTTTAATTTTTAATTTTTTAATTCATTTTACTTTCTTCCACACTACTAATCCAAGACCAAGTCTTAGTACCTTTCATAAAATTTTGTGTGTGTGTGCAAGATTTCATTGGCCCATCAGGAAGAATATAGCACTGCACGGCCACCTCTGTTCTTTGGGGAGGATTTAATCTACTGAAAGAGTAGAATGGAGTACCACCTAAAGACTCAGGTGGACATGTGGATCATCATCCAAATCGGGTTCACGATCCCGAGCGATAACGACGGTCTTCCACAAACATGCGAAAAATGGAAGGTGGCCACCAAAAGAAAAATCAAAGCCGATGCTATGGCAACTCAAACACTACAATGTTGGTTGATCAAAGAAGAACTAAACAGAGTCAACCCATTCATCAACGCAAAAGATTTATGGGACAAGCTTATAAAACTCCATGAAGGAACGTCTGACATGAAGGTCAGCAAGCATGATCTTCTTCTCAACAAATTGTACAACATCAAGATGATGGAAGGTGAATCCACTAGTGGACAGCACACGTGCATATAAGATCTACTAAATGAGCTCTATGCAATCGACCAACACGTTGAAAATCAGGATGTAATCAGGTATGCACTGAAAGCGTTACCTATGAACACTTTGTAGGCATCCATGGTTGATGCTTACAAGGTCTCTAGGGACCTTTCAAAAATTAAGCTTGACGAACTATTTTCAGAATTTGAATTACATGAGCAGACTAACGCTATTCCGGACGAGAAAAGTATAACTCTTATAGAAGGACCAACCAAGGAGAAAAAGTTAAGAAAATTAATTGAAGATGAATCCAATGAATCGTCAGGATCTGAAAGCAACGACGAAGTCACAATCGAATTAGTAAATCTAGTTCGGAAGATGCTAAGAAAGAAGAGTGGACTTAGAAGGTCAGAAATGAAAAAGGCGGTACAGAAATCCAACTCTAACAAACCACCTACAAACAAGATGGAACTCACTTACTATGGATGCAAGGAGAAAGGACACTTCAAGTCTGAATGCCTTAACTAGAAGAAAAAGCACAAGTCCAAGAAGAAGGCGCTTAAAGCAACTTTGGACTAGTTATCTTCAGAGGACTCAGAAGAAGAAGCCAACATAAATTTTCTAGCACTCCCAACTTGAGACGAACCAACTGGAACAGAAAATGAATTAGACAGCGACTCAAGTACAAGCCATGAATCTGTATCCATTTCAGAAGGACCATCAACCTCTGTAAGTATTGAAAAATTATATTCAATTATTTACAGCTTATTAAAAAGGTGGGCTAAATTCAACACTCAAGTTGAATCACTTCAAAAGGAGGTAGCACTCCTTAAGGAGAGAGTCAACTCCAGATCGCCAACTGAAAATGTTTAAGTTGGAAACTCAACTCAAGTCAAACTTGAGAAAGAGAATTTCAGGTTGAAACTTCAAATGACGATTTGAAAAGATCATTGAAAAAGTTTACTTTTGGCTTTAAGTATATATCTTAACATGATGCTTGAAACTCAAAGGGCTGAATACAACATATCTGGGCTTGGGTACAAAGTCAAACACAAGTCATATATCTTTGTTAAATCAACCCAAGAAACCAAGAATTCAAGCATGGGTTCCTAAGTCCAACCTGACCAATCCAGTTGGACTGAACCAGTACTAGGTCCCCAAGGATTAAATACATTATTTGATCAGACCTAATAGGGATCATAATTTAGAAAATCTAAAATCTTGCATGTTAGATAAACTTATGTGTTTTATTTTTTATTTAGAATAACCTAGCCTAAGTAAGGGATCAAATTTGAATAATACTTTATCAACATAGTGCCAAGGTGAGTTGAGACATTAGTACGTTAGAAAATTTTAATCTAAGTGGTCAAGTGGAATAAGGAGTACCCTAATTGATTTACTTAGAATATAATAACCTAAGACCTATGAATTATAAAATATAATAACTATAACTCTTCCTTCCCTTCATTCCTTTCCCTCCTTTAACCCTGTCCTTTGGTTTGGATACTCAAAAACCCCAATTAAAAAGTAGAGGAGCCGGTGGCCACCATTTGATTTGGATTGGGCTAGTGAGTTCACGGGTTTTTGGGCGTTTCCGCCGCATGCACGTGATCTCCGCCTCCTACGACGTCCTCCTTCCTTCTCCTCCCTCTGCCATTCCAATGAGCCGTACAATGCCATGCTGCCCTGCATGAGCATCATTCCATTGCCAACTCAGCCACCACCATCGTCATTTAGAATAAGATCGGGAGATCTGCTCCAGTAACTGGATCTTACTGTTAGAAAGTAGTTAATCTAATGAGCAAGGGAGGCGAACTCTTCCTCGTTCTAACAGGTGGCAACATGCGTCGAGCAGGCCTCTGTATTAGTAGATTGAAACTGTTTCATTAACAACAAATTATTATTGAATTGACAAGGATATTTAATTGGATAAATTTTCATCGTAGCAGAAGCTATTCTTTAGACATGGCAATACCATGCACGAGGCCATGACAAGACAAAGAATTCCTGTTAAGGAAAAAAAACCCGTTAATGCAGTACGAGGTCAAGACGAGGAAACCAAATTTTTTACCTTCACCTAAATGTGATGAGTTCAGGGACTTTCATCACTATCTTTTTAAACAAGAACTTGCTGCTGTTGTTCTGCTGCAGCTCTGGGTCAACTTATTTTTCAATCGAACCAATCAAAAATCTAATTCATTCATAAGTTTCTATCACACTGATCGTATCGATCTAGTCTCCAAATCACATATAAATCAGCTGAAGCCGCCAGTTCAGTCCGATCTAGCTGTAATTACGTTACATGTTGCTGAGCAAAAAAATGATGCATTTTTGCGAAGTTCCACGTTGGCGCGAGTGCCTGAAATATATTTTGTACATGCACCAGATGTCAGTTAGGTTTGCATCAGCATCATGTCATCATCACTGATATTAAGCAAAATGAAATATCTTAGTTTTGGAATTTTGATCCATCCTGTACATAAATACCATGTTATAACTATGAAGAAGAGTTTGCTTTAACGGTATAAAGACAATTTTATACTGTACAAGAGGGAGGCACATCAGCAGCATCTGAATTCTACTTTGCAAATAAATAGAACTCAATCTCAACTTGTTAAACACCGGATCAAGAAGCTGACAAACCATGAAGATACGATCCAAGTAGTAACTACTGGAAAGGCCATCATCATACAAGCCTGGGAAGTAAGAAGCAAGATATATCTAAACTTGGGGACAGTATGATTTTAACTTGTAGGAAACAAAATCTTTGATGCAAAGGGAGAACTGAATATTTGAGACTACACACCAGAAAAAAAACAACAAAGTTGTTGCCAAGATCAGCAGTGAACTCATTCATTTTCAATTCATGCCTAATTGAATCTTGGAGCTGCAAGAAATGAAGTGATACTAGGTCTAGTTAGTGAGCGGCGAGAAATAGTTGTATAAAGGGAAATTGATAGCACGTGAGTAATGGCAATTTGATCTTATAGATTTCACAAGGCATGTATGTGTATCACGTTGCAACCAAATCAGGCCTACAGTTTGCATCGGCCAAATGCATTTCAACACATAAATCATGCAACAGAAATAGCACTTATATCATTCCCTAAGGCAGCACCTTCTAGACCTGGTCAAGGTATTCAACCTTCTACAGAGCTATCTAAGCTAACAACTAAAGGGTATTGTTAAGAGCTCTGATAGTGGTAGCTCACCTGAAAAATCTTCTTAGACCTGATTAAGGTATTCAACCATCTACAGAGTAATCTTAGTCAACAATTAAGGGTACTGTTAAGTACACATTTTGCTCCTATTATTTAGACATGGTTTATAGATTTTTTTAATACATGAAAAGGATCAAGAGTTCAGTTCAAAAAGGGCATGGTATTTGTTCTGCTTTATTGTTCAACTGCTTAAATTAATTCAGCAGCATTTATCATTAGATTCGTCTTGCAACAACATTTTCAATTTACAGTTTTGTAGGAATTAAGTTTTGTTACAGAAACTCTAATTCCAATTCACTACCTCCTTTTGTCTGGCCTCAAACACTTCCTGAGTAAAATTCAATTCTACCACAATAGGTTAGCATGTAAAGTACTCAAATTACCTAAGATAACTTCCTAAGCATTCACTCTTACCACAAAGTGCTTCACTCTAGCTGAATGTACCAGCAAATATTCCAACTAAAAATAATTAACAACCAATTATAGCTGTGGTGAAAATACATTAAATTGAAGATGTAATATGAAGTCTTAGAAACTAATATGAAGCAGAAATAGCAGCAAGAGAACTCTCAATCAGTTGCCCCATCTCTCAAAATTTTGGATATTTGTCCAATTCAACACAGAATATGAAAATTCCTTACAGAAGATGCCTTTAAAAGGTGCCAAGACAAACAAAAATTAGCATACATATTACATACTAGGAAACCATCATATATTGTGAAAATATTAATATTGTACAAACAAGCTCATAAGAATATTGTCTTAGTAAGAAAGAAGATAAATTCTAAAAACTTACTGATTTGCACACCTTTCTAACAAAGATTAGCAATTGAAGGATATAATTAACAATCAAAAGATAACAGGAACAGTATGATAAAAGTAACTCATGCAGATCACCTACCAAGGTAACTGAAAATATGAGAACAATCGAAAAGATTAGCACCTCATAGTGACATTTTTTGACAAATGACATAAAGACTTTGAGCTGTTTATATGCTTCAGGTATGGCTGATTTTGAGAAAGAAGCCCTTAAAAAGAATGAATCAGCTAGGATAACTTCTGAAGCATGGTGACCGATACTCCTGATAAACTGGAAAGCCTAGCATTAAAATACACAAATCAAAGATAATAAATTCACTGAATGTCAATTGCATCCATAAGCTTCAGATCAATCATATTAGACATAATAATTTAAGTACCTACTTAGCTAAAATTATGTGGACATAATGGCTGGATTCTAATACCTTGCTCACAGTTTCTTTGAAAGGAATTTGATTCTTGTGCTCTTCTTTTTGTCTATTTCTTTTGAGAACTTTCTTTGTTGTCATCTATAAAACACAACACAAAAGTAAAGTGGTTATAAAGGTGTTTAACAACTAAAAATATTAGTATGTATCTTCACCATATCGTGGCAGTTAGTACAGCAAAGTTATAGTAAATATTGGTAAGCCCCCTGTATTGTACCTTGGTTGATTGAAATGCCTGCTCGAGTTGGCGTATTTGAATCGACTGTTCAGTAACTATATTCTCCATCTGGCCACAGAATCACAAATCTCAAATTTGTTTCAAGTAAAACAAGCTTTTGACTCGATTAAAATTCAGTCTAGGAAGAAGTATGGATTTTTTGAGAGGTTCAATGGTAGCTTAAAATCTCTTGTAGAGGAACCAGGTGTTCTAGTAGCTAGGTCAAACTTTTTACTACTTTGGCTGTTGAACTTGTTGATTTAATATTTCTTTGGTTAAGAAACAAATCAATAAGCTTTGAGATTGAGAGCTAAATGGGAAGGATCAAACAGTTAATGAAGCAATCCTTCCTTCTAACACATCTTTATATCCACTTGATCATTGTTTTTAACTATCATGTAAGAACAAACTTGTATGACAATAGAATTGACCTTTTGAACTTCAGAAGCTGCAATCTCCATCTTTTCTTTTGCTTTGTTCACGTATGATTCTAAACTCCGAATGCTATCTGTGTTCATCATTGACTGCTCGAATAACAACTGGATCTATAAAAAATATCAAATCCACTTATTAAATCAAAATGTAGCTCAAAGACAACAGTAAAGAACTGAATCACCAATCCTTAGCGGAAAGAGTAAAATAAAATTAGAGGTCCAATATGTGGAGCGAGAGACTACATCTTTTTCCAGAGCACGAACCCAATCTTCAGTGTCCAATGAGTCACTACTCGAACCCTGTAAGAAGTAACAATACACATCAAAGGAAGAAGCAAGAAAATGCATGAGTTCTATCTTCAGTCCATTTGCCAAATAGGTAGGCAATCAGCTCCTGCATTTTACTGTGTGATACAAATGACAGTGTCTTAACAGAAGCATATTTTGTGTCACCATCACCACTACAGAGGGAATCAAAATTATAGGCGGTATCACAATATATTCCACAGTCATTCTGGCGCTAAGTTTTATGAGTTAATGATCAATGAGATAAACTGTCATGCAAAACTGCACCGTACATTGCTATTTTCTAGTGATGATGTCATTACCACATTCAGAATGTTGCCTACTAGCTTTTCATTGTAATATATATATTGTTACAGTGAGAACGATCAATCTGATAATCACAACTGCCTTCAAGTAATGTTGAAAGCATTCTCTGCCACTTTTATCACAATAATAACTAAAATTTGACAGTGATTGTGAACGAATACAAATTAGCTAGATTCCTAAAGCAGAACAAGAAACAACAAAAATAAAATCTGATGCTCAAATAAAAAATGTGGATACTTCATCCTACAAAGATTGAAAATATATATATATATATATATATATATTGAATTTTTTATGTATAATATAATGTTGAACATAGTGCAATAGGCTTATAAAGAGGATATTGGACACCATACTTTCAAATGCTCACCTTAACTTCATATATGGCATTCTCCATTAGTTGGATCTTCTTTTCCATCTCCTCAACAAGCTTGTCTCTTTGTTCTAGAAGAAAGGTTGTGGAACTCAAGGTTTTGGTCCTGTCCTCTAGAATAAATTCTGCAATAATTAACTGTTACTAATTTATCCAAATGTTAAAAAAAATTATCCAAAGATAATGACCCTCACTTTGTGATTACAGATACCATTTGAAACCACTATACATCATTATGATAAACTTAAGTAAACAAGCGTTCTCAGAATGTACATAAGTCACAACATTGATATGCTTTGCTAAATTTCTTTTGAGTAAAGCTAGGAGTGTGCTAACATGTCCAAAATCAATTTTATTTAAAGCTCAGCGGTAGAACATTACATCAAGCACCAGAAACAATCATAATCCTTGGGATATACTCCATAATGTCCCTACCATATCACCATGTCATACACCACAAAGCCCCAAAATATACAGTTTCCTTTCAGCAACAGACATAACCCAGCATAAGAGCTGGAAGCCTGGTTCATCCCTAGATCAGCGAGTATAGAGCTCTTCTTGCCTCCAGGTACCTTTAAGTCTCCAAAGCTTATTGATCCATCTTCGAAGTAAATTGTTTCTGTTTCAGTTTAACTTGATACGATCCCTAGATAGACTTATTCAAATAAGTCCTTCAAAATATTATCTTTTAGAATATGTTATTAGATTTGTTATTAATTTAGATAAGGTAATTAGATTTATTAATAATTATCCTTTGAATAGGTTATTAAATTTATTAATAATTTTTATATTGACTCATTATGTAATCTTTTGGGAACAAGCAATGAAGTAATTTCTTTTGATTAATCAATTCCATTTGATTATCGGAGGTTGATCCCCTCAAAGTGATTATCCTATCCCCGTTCTTATTTTTTTCTCCGATTTTCTGCGAGATAGGACACGAGTTCCTATCATAACCTCTGAAATCGAAGAAACTTTTTCTCTGTTTCAGTTTCCTCAGAAAATTTTCTGACATCTTGCCCTTCTAGATAGCCAAGAACCACCCTTGTATAGCTACATTCCCAAATGATATGTTTCACTTAAATAGAGATTTAATTATACTATTTTCACGATATTGTAGCATGATACCATGGTCATTCATTGCACCAAGATTGGCAACATCGAAGGCTCAAGGAGTTACTCCAAGCAACATAAGAATCCTACTAGAGACACCATGCTATGCTAAAAGAATTCCTTTGTTTCTATCTTCATGAAAATAAAAACCTCATCAAGTATCATGCAATTGGTTACCACGATGGACAAGTGTGGCTGGAAAATGCTCAATAAAAAGGAAGGCCCCCTCCTAACACTGTTTCATATAAGGAAACGCCGCTCCCTAATACAACTTGAACCCTTGAATTAAAGAACAGTAAATTTTTTTACAGATACAGTCCTTCCTACCAACTATATAACTTCCAACACCATGAATAAATATTATTAGTTTCCTTTACCTCTCAGTTTACTTAGGAAAAGTATCCACTTGACCCTTTCTAATATCCCGAAGGAGCAGGTTGACAATATAGTGGTGCTTGTGAATATCGAAGATTTCCATGAAATCCCCAAACAATACGAAACTTTCGAGTAAGAAGCCTAACATTGCACAAAAACTTATATACACCGGAAAGAAACAACCATTCCATTCAAGTCAAATAATTATACTTGTATAATAAGCATATATTAAAAAAACGAGAACAATCTAGCCTCAAAAAGGTCAACCTAATCGAGCGGTCTTGAGCCTCAAATCCTCCGTTTCCGCGATCAGGGCGCTCCTTTCCGAGGGATAGGTATCGGAGAGGGAGAAGATGGATGCAAGCAGGACGACGACAGAGACAAGGAGGACAACCGATCGGGCCGCTCTGAGCCGTCCACGCACAGTCCCTCCTCGAAGAAGACGGGAGCCGAGGTAGAAAATCCGGAGCGGGAGTAGGATCTCGACGAGAAAGAGAAGAGCTCTGTCCAAGGTAGGCGAGGCCATCGGCGGCGAGAGATCGGAAACGAGACACAAGACTCGTAACTCGGGAGAAGCTCCGGCGACCGAGATTTATGAATAAAAATAATTTACGAGTGGAAGCGTATATGACATATCTGAATACCCATTTTTTCAAGGGTAAACAAGGACACGAAAAGTTCTCAAGGAAAATAATTGTCCTAATTAAAATGGTCAAAACTTTTAAATTTTAAAGGTTAATATAAAATAAAATAAAATCTGAGGGACAGAGTGACAATTTTAATAAAAAAAAATCCTAACAAATATTTTTTAAATAAAATATTATTAGTTTTTTTACAAGGCAAAATAATAAGAATTAAAAAAACTAAAAATTCAGTTTACAAGGCTTTAAGGGAAAGGGGAAAAAAAAGTAAATGATAATAATAATACTAATAAATGCATTTGAATACTGTCTCAATTCAAAATTGAATCAATTGAAACAACATATTCAGTTTATTTAGCACTCAAAACTACACAAACACTTCATAGAAATCAGGAATCAAGCCATCAATCAAACATTTGGTGGATTAGAAAAGCATTAGAATTACTAATTAAATAATTGGACACTGTTAGGGAATTAATTTTTGTAATCAATTAATTAAGTAGAGTCATTTGCGCATTAATTGTTGGTTTAGTATACTTTGAAGTTAGATAATAATTAACAGATAGTTGATTTAAATGTCTAAAGACACTTAGACACAAAATCATTGTCAAATCGTGTTATCAAGGGTGCAAATGCTCCATGGTACAACACCCACCTTTCATATATTTTTAAATATTATTAAGACCCTTGCTAATCAACTTTTTAAATATTATTAATATTTTTTAAAAATATTTTTGATATTTATTTTACATTATATTTTATTTAAATAAAAAAATGGCCATTCTTCAATCGATCAGTTCAAATTGGCACATCAATCGGGTGGGTCTAACAAGCCTCTGAATCCGCCCGTTTGATTCCAAGAAAATAATTTGTAATTTTTAGAATTAATCTAAATAATAAACAATACTTTACTTTTCAAAAGAATAATGTTTACAAATAAATAGTTTCCTAATGAATAAATAAACAGAGTAGAATGAATATTTTTTAAATAAAAGAGTTATTTAAGGTACGCCACGTCAACATCAGTTAAGGAAAATAATTTAGAAGGATACGAAGTATGTGCATCCAATAAAATTATACAAATTTTTCTCAACCGATTAAATGTTGTTAGATTTGATGGAAATTTTAATAAAGGTAACGTTTTTCCTAATATAATTCGGAATCCCAATTCCCGATAGATTAGGACTGCAGATTATTTCCTAATTCGACTCAACTAATTAGTAAATCCAATTGTATAAATAACTACTTCGATGTCTGAGGAGACGCAACACACAAGATCGAACATAGAGCGATTGCTTGCAGAGATGAAGATCATCGACGTGTGGGAAGCCAACTTCCTGGAGCAGATGGAGTCGATCGCTGTTCTTCGCCGCTGCTTCCCGATCGTCGCCATCGACACCGAGTTCTCCGGCTTCCTCCGCTCCACGCCTCGCGACGCCGCCGAGGAGCACAGATACCGCGACCTCAAGTACAACGTCGACAACCTCCGCATGATCCAGCTCGGCATCACTCTCCTCGACGTCGCCGGCAACCCCCGCATGGCTTGGCAGATCAATTTCTCGGACTTCGACCCCGACGTCGACCCCTACTCGCCGGCGTCCATGAACCTGCTGAAAGACAGCGGCATCGACGTCCAGAGAAACCGGCGCGAGGGTATTTCTTCTGTTCGCTGCGCCGCTCTGCTATGGGAGAAACTGTTCAGTCACCACGGAGGTGCGTTCGTGACGTTCCACGGGCTGTACGATGTTGGGTATTTGATAAAGATGTTGTCCGGCGGAAGGCCTCTGCCGGAGACACCGAGGGAGTTTATAACCATGGCGAGTGGCATCTTTAACGGAAAACTCTACGACATCAAGTACATGGCGCGATTCTGCCCAGGGCTCCACGGCGGAGAAGTTGGCCTGATGAAGCTCGCGAATATGCTGAACGTGAAGGCCGACGGCGTGGCACATCAGGCGGGATTCGATTGCTTGGTCATCGGACTGTCCTTCCGCGAGATGAATAAGAGGTGGGCAGTCATGGGCGATCGAGACTCCATGATCCTCTATGGCTTGGAGAGTGTTTGCCATGAAAGCAAGAGAGCTTCTTCTTCTTCTAGTCCTCTTCGGCGCTGCTCATGGACTTTACCACCTGGGAGGTTCATGATTCCGCCGCCAATGACGCGTCCACCTTTGGCTTTCCCGTCTCCATGCTTTGTCGGCGGCCATGGCCCAGTTCCTCTGCTGCCGCCAGCGACAACGTGCGTCAGATGGTTCCAGCCGGTTCCGCTTCAATGGTCTTTTCCTGGTCCCTGTGTTGTCGTTCTTCAGAGTAGTTTTTAGTTATCGTGTTGGTTATAGTTCATCCTCCTGTTATTGTGGTGTGGGTCAACTATACCTTCTGTTCTGCAGTGTAGAAATTGATTTTATGATTTGAAAAGTTTAATATCTACAATTGATTTTATCATTCTGTCATTTAATATTTTAGTTTTATAATTTTTAAATTAACAAAATTTAAATTATGAGTCGTGAAGTGTTTTCTTAAAGTCTAAAGGAATGTTGATAGCTAAAGAGGACAAATAAATACAATAATTTAAAATATTCAAAGAATTTATTCAATGGAAAATATTTTAACGATGGCTTATGAATTTTCCAAGTATAAATATATATAAAAAAGATTTCAATTTAATTTCAGAAAATTTTATTTAAATTCATTAAATTTTTATATGCAAATTCTTCAATCTCTCTTTATCGCTTGAATAAAGTCTAGGATTCAGCTGCGTGAACGAACTTGAGCAACAGATCACAAGCCCATCTGGCCATGGATCGGGGCGCGACCGCCGCCCCAACCTCTTTCTAAACCCCACAACCTCTCTCTTATCGGCAGCCACCGCCCTCCTCCGCTTCCTCCCGACCTCCGCCATTCCACCTTTCTGCTAGACGAGGAGAGAGCGAGAGTCGTCTTCTCGCCGCCCGCTATGGCCTCCGATTCCGCTGCCGATGCCGATGCCGATGCGGCTGAAGTCGAGAGGCTCTACGAGTTCGGGGAGCGTCTCAACGAGGCCAAAGACAAGACTCTGGTGCCCCTCTTTTGTCCGCTCCATTTATTCCGTTGTCCGTCCAAGAAGAAGTGTCATCTCTTCGCTAGGGTTTGCGTTCTTAGCTGAATCTCTGTTTGTCGTGCGTTTTCGCAGCATGAGGGTGACTATCAAGGTATCATAGCGGCAGTGAAGGGGCAGAGCGTGAAGGCGAAGCAGCTGGCCGCGCAGCTCATCCCGCGGTTTTTTAAGTTCTTCCCCAGCCTCGCTACCGATGCCATGACTGCGCAGTTTGATTTAATTGAAGAGGATGAACTCGGGGTTAGTTTCCATTCTTTTCTTTAGACTTTATTCTTGCATAGTGGCAGATGGAGTGTTTTTGATTTCTGTTAGTGATTAAATAGAGGTAATTGTGGGTACGGTTGCTTTTATGGTTACGTGCTTCATAATTGACTGGAAAAATACAATGAGTTCTCGTTTGTGGTTACTCTGCCACTTACTCATGTAGCGTGTACATAATCTCCACTTGAACGCACTAAACCAAAAGTGGAGAAAATGTCTATTTGTTGTTGGTAGTAAAATAATATTTTTCCCTTTGCGGTTCTCTGTGTATGGCTTGTGCTTCTTTGTATAGGATCAGTTATTAAACATACACAAAAGAAGCTTGTCTCTAATGTGATCATCCATCATGGACTTATCTTTTTTGTAATTCATAGTTAGGAGAAAGTAGCTATATGCATATCATGGATTCTATTCAAATTTGGTGTTATCATTGATGGCTGTGTACAGTGGCTCATTGTCTATATTTTTGCAATATTTGATTTTCATGTCTAGATTTTCAAAAATCATCTGCGTATTCTTTGTCCTATTGTAATAAGTTAATATTGTTATCCCTTGACAACTTACACACACACACACACAAACACAAAATTTTTTGTGAGCTCATGTTGTTTTCTTTGAATGATACAATGACACAGATATCCTATCTTATACTATTCTCATGGTTGCCATATTGAGAAATGGAACACATTTTTATTGATTCTCTACCTTTAACCAGCAATTGCAAAGCCTCTGTAGTTTCATCTTGTTTATTGTGGCATTTACTTTTTAAGTATTTTCTTCTTCATATGCTTACTACTGTGTATATTTTAACAGATCAGAATACAAGCTATTCGAGGTCTTCCTCTTTTGTGCAAAGATACCCCTGAATATGTATCTAAAATTGTCGATGTTCTTGGACAACTCTTAATATATGGTACATATTTGTATTTGCTCACCAATTTGTGGCATTCAATACCTAATATTCAATTTGGACAACTCTTAATGTTGTTTTTTTATTTTATAACTTCAGAGGAAAATGTGGAGCGTGATGCGGTGCAAAAAGCCTTGATGACCCTTCTAAGGCATGATGTAAAAGGTAAAGTCACAATGCTCAAATCAATGACAATTACTGTGTATAATCTCATCATGTTTCTAAAATTACTGACTGATTTCTAATACTATTCATTATTTCCCTTTTTCTCATTGCTTCATGTTAGTCCACGACTATGATATATATGTTCCTGTGTTCCCTGTGTTTATAAAGGGATAAACAATAAAATTTTATAACATTTCTCTTCAATTCAAATTTGCTTCACCTGTGATACAGATAGGTCCAATTATTTTCTCCTCACCTTAATATATTCAAATAGCCATTTTCTCTCAATTTCTAGGCCAACAATAGTTTACTAGAATAGGAAAGAAGCGGGGATGCACCCACACAGTGAATTTATAAATGTAGATAGATAATCTCCTCATTTTTCCAATACCATTCTTCTTGCCCTGATATAATTCAGTTTACAAAAATAAACAGAAAGCAGGGACGATCCTACCTTTCCCGCTGTGTCCTTGCCCCTCACCAAGATCTAGGCTTACACGAGGAGAGGGAGCTTATTAAGATAAGTTCTGGGTTTTGTAGGAAGCAGAGACATGTACAATTTTCTTTCACTTATTGTTGGGCCTTAGAAGATCCCAATGGTGTAGAAAGATCCATATTGCCGACCTCACTTAGTGGGATAAGGCATAGTTGTTGTATTGTTTGGCCTTAGAATTTAAAGTACATGATGGTTGCTGCAGCTTGAACCGTCAAAACACCGCCTGTGGACCTCATTCCAATCCAGTGCAATTGACAATCTGGTAACAGATTTGTTGAGCCCCCAATTATTCACATTCTTTCCCTCGTGTATTCAGATTGGTGGCTTTTCCAGCTGAAGGCTGTAAACAGGGACACAATACCAAGCATACCACTGCCCTCTTAGAAGCTACATTGGCAAAGTTAGAACCATCATAAGTGGCCAAGAGGCCTGACTATCTGGTTATAACTACGCTGTTGTTATGCCAATTTCAATTATATTTTAGTTTGTCCTCATATGCTTTCGTCAAGTTTGTAACTTCCACAGCCATATTTAAGAAACTCTTGATTTATTTTTTCATGTCGAGTTAGTCTTTTGAGCATATGGTATTTGAGTTGAGTTTCAGATTGATTTTGGAAGTGATGTAAAATTAGGTAAATCATGACCTAGAGGCTAAGTAATTAATGCAAATTTTAATGTGGTTTTTGAAATTCCATTCAATGTGATGTCTAAATGAAGAAATGAAGGTTCTATACCAAACCAAGTCCCAAATGATTTAACTGATCTGATATCAGGAATTAATGAATGAGAATATAGATCTGTTCATAACTTTTTCTGCAAGGTATTTTTTGGTTACTTAGTGCAAGATAGAAATGCTGCCAGTTAAGGCTAACATGAAGTTTCTGTGTGGCTTTACTGGCTGTCCTCCTTTTTTCTGCAATATGAATTTATTAAGAGCCTTTTGACAAGGAAATCTATTCTTCTTTGGTCCATTAATGTTTTTAATTATCTGATTGATGGTTCTGGGTTTTCAGCTTCTTTAACAGCTTTGTTTAAGCATATTGAGATAGGAGCAGAGAATGTTCGTGAGAAGGTTATTTGTTTTCTTAAGGACAAGGTAAACTTGTATTGACCTTTGGATCTTGCTTGTAAATATATGTTTTTTTTGTTAATTGTAAAGGTGCATTGCCAGGTGTTTCCTCTCAAAGCTGAACTTCTAAGGCCGCAAGGGGACATGGAAAGATATGTTACTGATTTGGTGAAAAAGGTTCATCTCTATTCCCTTTTTGGGGTTTCCCTGTGTCTTTTCTAGATTTTAACTACCAACTTTTACATGATATGATTTCTTATTATTTTTTCCAGAGCTTACAAGATGTAACTGGTGCTGAGTTTAAGTTATTTATGGATTTTCTGAGGAGTTTTAGCATTTTTGGTGATGGCGTGCCTCCAGAAAATATGCAAGAACTAATTGAGATTATTGAAGGACAGGCTGACCTAGATGCTCAATTCAATGTAAGTAGTAGACATCAAACGTGAAAATAGATTGTGCATGACAAGAATCAAAATAATTGTATATCATTGCTGTCAAGTTAGGCTCCTTTTCTTTTTCTAAATGAAATTGCAGTAGTTAAGTTCTTTTTTTTCCAAATGCATAGATATGTACAATAACAGAGTTTGTTTCTTTTCATGTGGTAATATGTCAGGCCTTGTACGAGCTAGGCTTGTCGTGAAGTTAGTTTCGCTCTCTGCACGTGAATTGAATAATGTCAGAGCAAAATATAAACTAAAGCTAACTAAAGCAACTAAATGCATACCTCAAAAGAAACTCCACTAGTGTTATGTACCCATTCCAGCCATATAATTTGGAGGTCAAAAACTATAGAGCATGGAATACAAAATGGATGTAAGAAGGAAGTGCATGATATAAACATCTTATAAAAGAATCCAACGAATAACAAATAATTAAAGTTATCATTCATATCCCATTAATCTATTAACATAAATTTTCTTAAAATTTACTCTTAGCCTGTTTCGTGTTTCCACTTTTACACTTTTACAATTATTTCCCTTTTAAATTTCTTAAGGAATCAAACACGTAGATATGCACATTATATAGGAGCAAACGATCCGCAATGTCCCTAATGAAGGATGCCTTGTATATATGGATGATTGACCTGCAATCCGTCTAGAACAAAGTGCATCCTAAACATAAACAAATATATATATATATAGGATGAATAATCTACAATCCACCTAGTAAAAATGTATCATATATACATGGGGTGAATGATCCTCAATTCATCCAATACAAAATACATCATATATAAATAAAACATAAGGGTGAATGACCCGGTATTCATCCAAGAAAGATGCATCGTATATCAATCCACTTGTAATGAAATACATCATATGTATGCACATATACATATATATAGAGGGTGAACGATCCACAATTCATCTGAAATACATCTCACAAGGATAGGGTGAATGACTTGCGATCCACCCAGTGAGTAATACATCTTCTGTAATATGGTTGAAGCCTAGGAACATGCAAAAGGACTCGAGAATCCTTGTTGAGTGCAGAGCTAATGCTCCGTAATTATGAGAATTATTAGATTTCTATTCTAGCACAAATAGTCATGCCCCTTATAAAGCGTTGAGCTGAAGCTCCATGATGTTTGAGTTGGCATTCATTTTCTAGTTAACTTAGTTTGATAATTCACACGACTTCTTCGGATGGTAGAGCAGTAGTTCTCCTCATACAATTTATCTATCATTTGGCTAGTTTAGCATAATTGATTATTTAATTCAATTTACTAAAATTCTCATGGTATTTCCAATTCCTTAAAGGGACTACCCTATGTAGTAGTCTAATTGATAAGTTTCGACAAAGAATAGGTTAATATAAAGGTAACAAGCAATTTAGGAGAAATTTATCAAGCAGCAAGGGTAGTAACAATTATACCTAATTTCTTTTTGCTAAACTAAAAATCATAGATAATCTATAGCCTCTATTTTATCATGCACAAAATAATTTTCATAGAGAATCAAGTAGGAAAAATCCACTTGATAGATCGAATTGGCTAAATTACTTCAGTTGAGGTTTTTCCTTCGATATATCCTAACGCAAAGCAACACGGGACACTGGCGTCCCAAGATTGCAGTGTTGTGGGATTGCTGCGACAATGACATTGGCGTGCAACAACGACAACAATCACAATGATGATGGTGACAACAGTGTGCAGCTGTGGCAATGACGGCGGTGTGTGGCGGTGGCAGCGATGGTGGCGGCAGCGACGATGATGACGGCGATGGCATGTGGTGGTGGTCGTGTCAACGGCAGTGTGTGCAACAGTGGCGTGAGGAAAAGGAGTTAGGGTTAGAAGGAGAATAGGAAGGCTTGGAAAGAAGAGAGTAGGATTCTGTTTATTATATTGTATTTTTGCAGAAAAGTTCAACTATTTTCTAAAATCGGAAGTAGGCCCTACTGAAACCTTCAATAATATAGCATAATATGCAGTCTCTTGTTCTATCAAACTTCTTATGATGTTTGCACGTAAATTAACATAGCTAAATAACTTAATGTTTTTTTCTTTATGTCTCATGTTGTGCCTTGTTCTTTATGCTTTTTTGACTGTATGATTTTTTTCCTTCTTCTATCATACCTGTACTGACAATTTGAAGATCAAGTAGGGGCTGAAAGACATGAACTTTTTGTTGATTCCTTAAATATCTTTTCTAATATTTCACATAGACTTAGTATTGGATATAGAAAACTTCACCTTAGTGCTTATATAATTCTCTTTTCAAAGGGGTTGTGGTGGGGGTGGGCAAGAGCCCAGACCACGTTTTCCCTATTTTTTTCTTCTCATGGGGCTAGGTTTTCTATTTTGGAGATTCCACTTTTAGGTTTTGATTGTAAAAATTATTGGTGCCCTGATTAGTTTTGATGTGATCAACCAAGTTAGGTTAGGTTTTGTGTTGTTCTAATCCCTCTGTTAAGTATGCAGGAACTTAGGTATGGAGGAAGTCGAGTGTAAGACCTAGCGGACGAGAAGGGTTGTGCGGGGAAGTGAGCCGACGGACTCGGTGCAATTCGAGGGACGCGGAAGCTACGGAAGAGTACACCGGTGGAGCGAGAAGGACGTGCGCGAAGTTCGAGGGACGAGAAGTCGGGAGGAAGCACGCTCGAGAGGCAAAAGGCCGGAGTCGGATTCGGATGAGCCTAACTCCGGTTGGCTAGAAATCACTCAACTGAAAATTCTACAAAAAGTCAACAAAAGTCAAATTGTTGGCTTTGACCGTTGACTTTGACTAGAGAAGAAGATTTGGACCTTTTTGACATGGCGGTTGAAAAAAAAGGAAAAAAAAAATATGATTTATCTTTTATTATATAAAAGATAAATACTTAATTTTTATTAAAGATAAATCTCTTTATCTTTTATTAAAGATAAAATTTATCTTTATTTAATCAACGGCTATGATTAAAGTCTATATCTGATCAACAGTTAGGATTGTATTAACGGATCAACAGCCAAGAGAAAACTCATCTACGATCAACGATCCAGATATATTCTCTTATGCTATAAATAAGCTTAGAAGTTAGAAGAAAACTTAACACTGAAATTGTATTCTCTTCTAGCTTCTGTCTTGTGCTTCAAAGTTCTATAAAAGGCTTTTTCGCCAGAAGGAGATTTTCATAGTCGAGCTTCAACCGCCTTGGCTTACAACCACCTAGGTTGTAACCAAGTACATCTATGTGTATTTGTCTTTTATCATTTGTTTAATTTAATTAATGTTTGTTTATTTAATTGATTGTTGCTAACTTCTATCCTTGTAAGGAAAAGCAAGAGATTCGTGTTTTATTTTCGGGGGCAATTCACCCCCCTCTTGCCGGTCCACCTCGATTCAACAAAAATAAATTAGAAACCTACATGATTTGAGTTTTATTCAAAGAATAGTTATGAAGATATTCAACTCTCTTACTATATTACAAAATATTGTAACAGTTTTAGGAATAAAACAACACAACCTAGTTTGACTTAACCTATTAGGTTTGACTCAATAGGACCCAGATTTGTTTTAAAGGTCATTTCAAAGTTATATATACAAACATGGAAAATCTTTAAAAATTGTGAAAATACAATACAAACTTTGATTCCAATTTAAGGAAATCCAAATGTGGAAACAATCTAACTCAACTGCATCCATCCAGATCTTTTCCCTAAAATTTGACACAATGAAGAACTAAATGAAAGAATGGTTGAAACAAAGAAATAAAATAGTTAAAACTCTATGCATATGGATTTATAAAACTTATAAGATCAGTAAAAACTAAAAATGAGAAAAATTGATGGTTTTGCAATGCTCCATCTAGATCTTTTGAGCATGGCCTCCTAAACATTTACTTGATGATTCTTCTAAAGTTCACATGTGTAGCTAGAGATGTCACAATCCTCCTAGGTGAGACAACTAAATCATTAACCTGTTAAACCTAAAATTTTTCAAGTTCAAGTTAATAGTAGCTCTTTCATTTAAGCTTATAAAAATTGCTCCATTATTCCACAACTTATAATGTGAGACTAAACTAGCGTGTTATAATCTCACTCATTTAAGACATAACATCCTTTGTCAGATCCAAAGTTCAACAGTAGCCCTAAATTCTTCCTAGTTGGTGGCATGTGAAGCCCAACTCCACAAATCCAGCACTTTTCAAATATACCACATCACAGCATATCATGTGGGAATTAACTAGGGTGCAACAGAACCTATAAGGCTCCAATAGAAACACATTTGGTTTGTCCATGATTAATTTACCAAAATACACCCCTCGTCTCCTTCGATTTATCGAGACACACCCCTTTTCCTTTTTTTTTTCACTAAAATCACTTTGGCCTAAACATGTTGATTTCATTACCAGCTTGCTTGGCATGGGGAAAATTTGCAGAGAGTGGTCAGCAGGCTGATTTGAAATCGACTACGACAATAATTTTTATTTGAAATCTTATTTGTGTGTTTATTTGTACTTGACAAATACATTTTGAGAATTGCTGCACTGTAGTGGTGCCTACTTGCATTCGTTTAAACAAGCAAATTTTTTAATCAACTTGCTTGGGGAAAATTGAACAGAATGGTCAACAAGATGTATTTAGAATCAACTTTTGACAACATTTTCACTTTGAACCTTATGTGCAAGTTCTTTTCCATCTAAAATTTGCATTCTGAGGATACTCACATCCTAATGATGCCTAAATAATCCACTTTTGTCCAAACAGGCTGATTTCAGGATCAATCTGCAAGCTGATTTCAGAATTAACTGGTAAGAGGGAAATTTCAAATGGAAGTGTATAATGAGAAAAATGGGCCAGGGCACATTTTGGGGGAAAAAATGGAAACATGGGGTGTTTTGAATAATCTGAAAACTAAGTGCATGTTCTGGTAGATTGCCTTTGATTTTTTGTGCATATGGCTGTTGTGCCACCACTTTGTGTGTGTGGCAATACTATTGTGGATGCATATGGCCCCATTCAAGACACCAACTTAATCAAAGCTCAATCTCTACTCATGGGCACGTTAGGATCAGTTCCTCTAGGTTGCTGCTTTGTCTTATCATTGTATATTTGGCTTCAGGGTTGTGTAAAACTGTATATTTGATATGCCAACCCAAACCTTCACTGAGATCTCTTTCAAACCCTTGGTCTCATTGATCACTTAGGGCTCATCCTTGGCGTGAATGGCATTGTGCCATTCACTGTTTCCTTTGTTGGCTACTTTTGATGAGTTTAGAAAGCTCATGTCTTGAGGTATGCCGAAGCACAAGCAGTTAGTAAAGAAAGTTGGGAAAGATTCATACCGACTGAAAGGAATGAACGTACACTTTGGCAAATTCTATTTTTCAGGCTAATGCTTTTACCAAATAAATTATTGTTGAGGAGTTTGCATTACCCAATGCTGCATCCCAAGACACATTTCTCATTTCATCCTTTATATGATCTTTAGTGTTTAGCTGATCTTTTTGCTATGCCAGCTGGCTTAAACACCATTGGAAACAGCAAAGTTGGATCTCATGTGCGTTCTATGACCACAAAGTTCTGTCCACAAAGAGAAGCTTCATATTGGCTTATTATTTTCCCCTCACTCTATCTCTGTCTTTTTCAATTTCTGTAGTTTGAATTTCGAGCATGTCAAAAAGAACATTGGATTATTTTTCTGTCCCTCGCTTTCTTCATAAAATTATAGAATTTACTTGTCATAATTATTTAATTTTACTTTTGGAGCTGACAACTTTGTTTATCCAGATAATTAGTTATGAAAGCTTACTGGAATCTCTGTTGCTTCAGGTTGAAGATGTTGATCATATTGATAGATTGATTTCTTGCATGTGTATGGCTCTTCCTTTTTTTGTGGTAAGTGGCAAGATTGCGTGTAAGTTTATCACAGTTGGCAATGAAGTGTTACATTTGACTGCTTTTATTGTATCAGAGAGGTGCCTCAAGCAGCAAGTTCCTCAATTATGTCAACAAACACATATTACCTTTATTTGATAAGGTAACCTTTGTATGCATGTCTACATTTTACTTATTCCTGTTGCTGTACAATCTTCTAATGGTAAATTTTGCATACCTTGCTTTTCTAGTCTAAATTGTTCATCAAATTTTCACCAAGGATGTTGTGTAATGTCTTAATCCAAACTGTCTTGATGTTTTTGTTTAGTCAAGTTATTGCAATTTTCTGGTAGCATAGTTAATTCTCTGTACCCGTTTAGATGAATTCATGATGGTCCGTGAACAAAATGGTGCCATTTGCTTTTTGTCTTTCAGGCTAACTCTCTCTATAAATTGCATACATCCTCGCATTGACCTCTAGTACTACAATTATCCATTCTTTGTGGCATGTTTTGATCTGTGTGATGGATGCTGATCTGATCTTCTCAGCTTCCTGAAGAGAGGAAATTAGATTTGCTCAAGAATCTTGCTGGAACTTCACCTCATGCAAGTGCTCAGGATTCACGTCAACTTCTTCCATCCATTGTAACACTATTAAAGGTACTGTGTCTTGCACCAACAGTTCCTCAAAAGCACATAGCATTATATCCCTTGCTCCCACCTTGCAGTCTTGATCATCACTTTTTCGATTATCCTGTTTTCTCAGTAGGGTGATATGGGATGTATTCACCCTTTCATGCCATATTTATTGCTGCAGTCACCCTTTCTTTATTTTTTCTTCTCGAAAGTTGTATTTGCTTTGCTTCTAAAGTAATTTCTTTGTGCTTTTTATATGAATATTTATTTATTTGACAGTTTTATTCATCTGTTACTAGTTTATTTCCTTTCCTATTTATCTAGGGAGTCCCTTTTTGATGGAGATTTGTTATTCATTCACTCTCTCTCCCTCTCTGCAGAAGTACATGCCTCTGAGAAAGACGGAAGAACCTAAATATAATTATCTTGAGTGTTTACTATACTCATTTCACCATTTAGCACATAAGGTTATCAACTAGATTTTTTGTTTCAGTCTACCTTCATATGTTTTTCTTTACTGTTAACAAATATTTTTATGTTGTCCGATATCTTGATTATGCAGACCCCAAACACTACCAATAGCCTTTGTGGGTACAAGATTGTTACCGGTCAGCCTTCAGACCGGCTGGGAGAGGACTTTTCAGAGAATTACAGAGATTTCGCTGAGAGGTGAGATAAGCTTACCATTTCCTTTCTTTTCTGAATCAGTTGACCTGGAAAATGATATCATACAGGAGTTATATTTTCATGCATATAAAAAATTGTTATAAATTTGGTAAACATGTTAATGCTTATGATAAAAATTTTAAAAATACAAAAATTTATATATTAATAAATATCAAAATATAAAATTACATTAAGATTTTATATTCAAATCAACTGCCTATTCGGACAATTAATTAAGGAAAAGGTTGGCATGAGGTCTGGCATCAGTGGATGCAATCCCAAACACAACACCGGCAGCTTCGTTGCTTATATTTTGGTTTGAAAGTATATTTAAAGTGTCAAAGTTGATTGACCAATCACTGATCCCCCAAAACTGGAGTTGCTAGGAAAGAAATCTTTATATATTTACATTGCTAAAACTCCATAAATGGGTGAGTATATTTCACCATCATCATCATGGGTTGTATCCCTACATTCACCTGAGTGCAAGGCTATATCAGCATATCCCCTTGCCCTCACCTCTGATTCTAAAATCATAGCATATGCTACTGTTCCTCTCAAACTGGAACAATGCATATTGCCGAGCACATTATCAGATGATTCTCTATTGTTTATCCCTTAAATCCCGTGACAACATAGAGATCATACATAGGTTTGTATCTTTTTATTTAGTGGTGGTAATTTGGAATTTTTTGCATTGCCATTGGGGAGTTCTATTAATCCCATGAAAACACACATCATTCATAGCGTTGAGTGGGTTGTTCAATCTAGCATTACATTTAATTCCTATATTTGATTTGTTGATGTGTTACAGGCATATTGTGATTCTAAAGCTTTGTGCAAATCATCCTTGGTGCCAAATGTTTCTCTCAGTGTGATTTCACTTACTAATTCAAAAACTCCTGTTGTATGATCATCCATCATCATCGTGTTTGGTGCACATTGAAACTACTTCCGCCTCCTTTGAGTTTGAGGGGTGTTAATCTCCTACCTGAGTCACATTGATTCATATCCAATTCTTTCCTTATTCGTGCTAAGATTCCTTCCTGATTCAACTTGTTACCATGCCATCTCAACATCTACCTCCCTTTACGTTTCCTTCCATTATTGTCATGTTGCCACCCTGATAAAATATTGGTTTTGTGTCATTGTTTCATAAGAAAGAATTGCTCCAATGTTAAATGTTTACATAAACAGTCTGGTTCTACTGGTTTTTTGTTTTTTATTTTTCTTAATTTTCATTCTATGCATCAAAATGGAGTGGATTGACCTTGTGTACTTTGTACTCCATTTGAGCTGACTGGTCCATACTGACAATTATCTTGGAATAAAATATATATTTTTAGGTAGTGAAATAGATTATGTCTATGCATTTCTTAGTTTGATATATAGAATAGCAATACATAAAAAGAATATTTGTTCTTGGGATTCATAGAAGGAATACTAATTTAGTGAGAAGAACAATTCAGTTAAAATTACTATTCCAGTTTCCTTTTGTAACCTAAGAATAACTATTCCATCAACATTCATCAGGAATATATTGCTATTCCTGCTTCCCAACATGTTAGGTTTCACATAAACATATCTAATAACAAAAAATAATACTCAATAACATTCTGAGTAAGCGCAAACCCTCCATTGACTGATTCCAAGCATAGTGAACTAGAATTTCCTTTAAAATGTTACCTCGAGCTCGATTGCTGGTGCAGCATGCTAATTCCAAGAAAATGTGGAACCTTGCAGCCATTATTATGGTGGAATTGATTTTGCCTAAAGCTTGTGCTTCTTAAAGTCATGCATTTGACATCTTACTGGCAACCTTCATGAAGCAGATTGAAATCCACGGAGGAATTTGTGAAGAATTCCATGAAGAAATTAAACCAAGCAATGAATAATCACAACAAAGCAATGTCTTCAGCAAAGACACAAGAGGCAAAGGCTAAGATAGTGAGTTTTTCCTCATCATTGGCAATTCAAAATAATTTTTCAGTGAGACTTAGGTTCACTTGAATCCACTGTATACTGTGCAGAAAACCGAGCAGCAACAAAGTACATCAGCATTACGCATCTGCAACAATATACTGGCAATGACCCAGGTTCGCTAGGAGGTTCATCATAAGAAGGTGTCGAACCGTTCTCAACTAAATATAATATTATAATCTTTTTCTTTCAGCCATTACACGCAAAAGCACCTTCATTTATCGGAGATGAAAAAATAAACCTATCATGGAAAGAATCAGTGAAACAATCATCAACTTCAACTGCTACAGGGTGCGTAAGAAGCTCTTCAACCTTCTCAGTGCTCTACTGTTTTTGTCTCCTCTTCCTTTCTAAAAACTACTTGATGCCCAGGGGTAAGAGGAATGCACCTGTCAATGGGTCAAATGCAAGCACTGGAACCGACAAAAAGGCACGTGGTGAGGGAATTGTGCAAAACCAGCTCGTCGACAGAGCATTGCAAGGTTTGTCCCAGGGTGGTGGTAGGAGAAATGGAAGAGCAGGAAGAAGTTGGGGAGGTCGAGGTGGAAGAGCAAGAGGTTTTCGTTAAGTTTCCTAGGAAATCAATCAATAGGATAGCTCCAGAAGGAAATGCCTCATCACGCTTTTTTTATCAAGATGGATACCAGGCAAAAACACTGATGTTTATTCCGCTGTTTGTATGGTTGTAGCAGGAGACAGCACACGCTTCACTAAACGATTTGAGACGAGTAAAAACGTGTTGTAACATTTGTTTATTCATCGTAGTTCTCTTTTATAGTGTGATTTGAAAACTTTCTGCTGTCATCTGTTTTGCTTTTGTATTCCTAGACCGCTATGTATACTATTGCCCATATTTTTGCTTTCAAAATGATGTAATTGTCCAAAACCAAGTTTACTTCGATTGACATTTTTTCAGTTGACCATCTGCATTTGTCATTGCCAAGCCAGAACACTCTTCTTACACAACTATTCATAAAGGTTCCATATCATTTCTATCAAGATGTATATATTTCTATCTGCAATTTTTTTTCAGATCCCTGGAAGAACCAAAAGTTGGGAGTTCTGATGCGATCGAATGCGGGGTGCTGAAACTGCAAGTTTGACTCAACAAATACAACAACTAAAGCTAGAGGCACAAGAGAGAACAGAGGAGGCAAGAGTTGCTGGCCTAAAGGCAGAAGCTCTCAAGAAACAATCCTAACACTTGCTTATCGACCAGAATCTATCAACTCTCCGAGGGCAAGAAATTGAGAGAGAGAGAGAGAGAGAGAGTAAGCAAGGAGTTGCTGAGGGGGAAATGCCTTTGCATTGTGTTGATTGGATATTTGGTGTGTGGAAATAATTAATCTTGTCTATGTTCTAACGAACAATCAAAGAATACGATGATCAAAAGTTGTTGAGCTGAAAGTAAGTCAAATGACACCATTTTAGTTTGCTCAGTTTTTTTCTAAAATGATCCTAGAACAGCATAAAAAATATATCTTCATCATGGAACTATAATTCATCTTAATTGGAAGTTAGTCCACCATAAGCAAGATTATTACAAGTAATATATTGTATAATTGCTATTTTATTAAAGGTGGTACAAATAATAATAGGCAAAAGAGTTGGTGAAAAAAAATACAAAGGATCTCACACAATTACCATCACTAGTGTGTGCGGGTTTAACCTTGCATGAGCGGTGGCTTTGGTTGTGGCGTTGACGGAGTTACAATTGTAGCTCTGAAGAGAAGCATCAAGGAGGGAAAGTAGGAAGTGTGCATTGAGGAAAAGGATGATAGAAGGATAACCGAAAAGAGAGATCGAAACATATCCTAGTTACTCTTACATACAGGAGTTTTATACCTTGAACTGTCGTTTTATTAATTTTAATCAGTTTTTAACTTGTCAAAAAACACATCAAGATTTTTTACTTTGAAGAAAAAAAAAAATCTTATTTTGATGAAAAATTATAGGCTAGCTCATTTGTGCAAGCGTGTCTCAATTTTATACTAATTTTAATGGTACAAGGTGCTAATGCCACTGAGTTTAATCTAAAAAAATTAAATTATTTTGATTAAAAATGTTAATTCTGTGCCAATTTTGATCGCACAGACTAATTTAAAGATTAACTTATGGTCTAATAATTAAATACTATAACCACTTAGCAATATTATTAGAATCAAGGCTCATTTTCAGAAGAAAATAATCTCTTCTTATACGTTTAACATCTGTGTATTTGAATGAATCTTTCTTCATATCCATAGGACTAACTCTAGGGGACCATTGAGAATTGATCCACCATCTATGCTCAATATTCTTTTGGAATGAAACTTGAACACTTGAATTATCAAAAAAAAATCCCAAAAATAAATGATATTTGATATTCTAATATGTTCTCAATATTAACTTAGAAAGAATGTTTTATTTTTAAAAGATGAATAGGATGTCTCTTTTTATTATTTTTTGATAATCTAACTATCTAATTTATAAGATTAATTTTAGAGGTAATCGATCTGATACTATAATTTTTATTACCATATAAATTAAAAAAATATAAATAAATCGTGACGGACTCAACATCATAAATTTAAACTCATCAAAAATAATATATCTTAAATAAAATTTAAATTTTTATTATCTAAAAAAAAGTCTATTTTATTTTTTATCATGGCATCGTGCCACAAGGACGATGCCCCTCTTTTTTTTTTTTCTAAAAATAAGAATGTCAAAGGCTTATTTTGGTAACTTGCCAAACTACTTATCTAAATAAAATACATTTGTGTATGAAAATGTAAATGGAAGGAGGACGCTTGCCCGGCTGTCATAGTTGGTCTGGCTCCGATGCCGACCAATAACGAAGCAGGTGAGAAAACGGGTGAAAATATTTTCCCCCTGTTTTATCTTTTAATTCCGTGTTGCCAGTGGACAGCTTTTTGACACGGCCGTTTGGCCTTCCTGCTTGGTCACCTACTCTTCTTCAACGCTACTGATGGCGAATTAGGGCGGAGAAGTGGAGGAGAAGAAGGTTGTCGGTCACTTGTTTGGGCTGTCTGCTGTTTCCGTCCTGCATCAACTGCGCTTGCTTTGCGTGGAGGCTGCTCGAATCCCGCGGAGTCACGAGGTGGTTATCTGTCCAATCGTCCGATCCCTTTCCTTGCGCAACGATACATTTCCGACTCCCCGGTGCAGGGTCGCCTCTGGAAGTGAAATAGAGAGGGATAGAGTCGCCTTGAGGATGGGAACCGAGGAAGCGAGTGTGGTCGGTGCGTTCTTTTTGCCACTTACCTGTTTGCTTTCGTATTTTATTTTAGTTTATTGGAGTTTTCATTGGTTTCGCTGCGTTCTCTGGATGGATTCCTTTGCGTTCGACCTTGCTGGTGTTGTTGATTTTGTGTGGGGGATAGGATATTTTTTTGATACAGTGTTCACGGTTGTTTCGATTTGTGCTTATTTTTTGAGATTCTCGTGGCTTCTCCTCTTCGTGCTTGTTCCAAGATTGTATTTTGTGGAGCTGATAGCGATCTAGATGGAACTATCGAGTATATGGCTGTTTGGCTTGTTTGCTGAAGTAAAACTTCGGCAAATGATTGACGGCATATGTTAAATGAAAATTTAAAAGAAAAAAAATTTAGAAGGATGGTGTGTTTTTGACTCCTGTTCCTATGGAAGTTGTTAGGAGACGAGATTTGAAGAGACTAGCTTGAAAAATATAACTGTTGTTTGGGATTGTGGGTGATGGTTCCGAGCTTCATAGTGGATCAAGAAGAAAGTCAAAACTTTGAGGTTTCATGTTAGAACCTTAAGGTTCAGAATAAGCAATTCAGGTTGGAGTTGGGAAATTTTTACATGTTCATAGGAGACTGAGAATGTGCCCAATGGGGTTGTACTCTGATACTCAACTTAGTCATACTCTCCGGGGAAAAAAAAACCTTAAGAAACTTCAATGTTCTTATCCAATCTCATTTCTGGTGGGAGGGAATTTATGTAGGCATGAAGATGGTTTGTGGCCAAACAAGTCCAATAATTTTCATCATTTTTTTCCATACAAGGCATCACTTTGATGTATGTTGAATCATTGAGACTTGACATCTTCTGTTTATTACTTGATTTATGTTTGCATGTGTTTAGGAAAACTCAGCCTCATAATATCCTAGTCAGGTCTTCATGGTTGGAGTCAGGTTTCCTGGTTAAAGTCAGACTTTCGAATTTTGAAATGGGGAGTTTTGAATAGGTGGTAAATCATCTTCACAGTTTGGTTCATTTTAAGTGTGTGTGAAGTTATACTTCGTCTTATTGGCCTAGGATGTTGGTCTTTCAGCATGGTTCATGTAGGCATGTATAGAATCGGAGCTTCATCTTAACATCTTAAGATGGTGCTCTTATTAGCATATCCCATTCAGGCTTGTGCGGGGCAGGAATTTTATCTTACCAATCTAGGATATTGCTCCTCTCAAATATGGTCCATGTTAGGGTCACACGAAGTTAGAACTTCTTATCATCCTATGCCATTGCTCTTCCCAACACAGTACGTGTTGGACTCATGTGGAGTCAAAATTCTTTATTACCAGCCTAGTATGTTTCTCTTCCCAGGAGGGTCCAGGTTGTGTTCATGTGGTGTTAGAACTCCATTGTATCAACCTTTTACATTGCTCTTCCTAGAGTAGTTCGTGTTGGGTTTGAGAAGGGTTGGACCTTTATCCTATTGGCTTAGGATATTGCTTTTCCTATCATCTTTCATGTTTTTGGCTCTTGCAGAGTCTAACTTTGTCTAACCAACTTAGGATGTTTTTTTTCTCAATTTGGTCTATGTTGGGCGGGCCTAGTGGCAAAATTCTAACAATCGAGGATGTTTCTCTTCTTAACTTAGCCCATGTTGAACTCACATAGAGCTGAACTCTTACTGATCTAGGATGTTGCTCTTCTTTGTCAGGCTTTAGCCTCATAAGGAAAGGCCATCTTCCGACTTAATCCTCATAAGAACAAGAGCTCAATTCTCAAAAGATACTAGGATCACTTAGAATGCTTTGATCATTCCATCCCCATTTATCCACATATTTGTAGACCACTATTGGGACTTACAGAGGCTTTTTAACCTACATGAATGCACAGATGGTTTGTTTGGATTTAAAGACATATTCAACTGCAATCATGGCAAGGAAATCTTATGGCAATAAAATATTTGAAAACTTGCATTGCTTGATCTCAATTGTTTCTTGGATATGCCCTTTCCAAAGAAGGCCCTTTCTCTTGTGCCAATGATGAAGTGCAGATGGCTGTTGTTTTGGATCTCTAAAGTTGATCACTTAGGGTCAAAGTTGGAAATTTAGGTTTGAGTCTAACTTCTGGGTTTACAGAACAGAATGACATCAAGGATGGCTGCAACAGTGCCACACTTCAACACTCAAGTTGGTTGTAATATTCAAATAAGTGAACTTAAAAGCTTGAATGTGCTTATTCAACGCATGAGGGTGAAGGGTTTATATAGGTGCAATTTGTAGATTGTTCTGCTTTTCTTCCATGCAAAAATTACTAAGATTTTGAATTGTCACATGGTTAATCATCTGACATGTGGCATCTCTTTGTTAACACGTTATATCATGCTTCAGTATTTCGGGAAAAACAGTCTTGTAATATCCTTGTCTGTTTTATTGAAAATTTTCTAATTGGAATATCCTGGTCTGAGTCAGTGTTTTTCAGTTGGAATTCTTTATTGAAAATGCTGACACAGGTTGTAAACAATTTCCCATCAATATCCCATTTCTATTTAAATAGTTTACAATGCCGGTCTTATTTAAAAATCATGCTTGTGTAGTGGTTTGTTTGCTGTTGGATAGCTGCATTCATTCTCTGCATATTTCTCCATATGTTTTCTCACTTGCTGTTTAAGTAGAGGGAAAGTTTTTTTCTGCTAAAGAGTCGCAAAGAATTAATTGTATTGTATTTTTGGCTTGATAATCACGCTTCTAAATAAAAAAGATTTGTGAAAAAGGGCATCTAAGTAATATCTTCTTAGACAATATAAATGCATTTTGGTGTCATTGAGTACTAATTCTCCCAGAAATCAAAGCCTCTAACACATGTATTCTATATTCTGAGTCCTTGCGGCTAGTCATAGTTATTCTAGAGCAGATCTTGAAGATGTATTTTCAATGCACATTCATGGAAAGCACATCGCTCAAGTTTCAATTCAAAGCTTAGACCTTGTTCATTTTACTTGTTCTTTTACAGTTCCAAGAAATTTCAGATTGCTGGAGGAGCTTGAGAGGGGGGAGAAGGGGATCGGTGATGGTACTGTCAGCTACGGAATGGACGATGCAGATGATACTTTCATGCGTTCTTGGACAGGGACTATCATTGGTCCTCCTAATGTATGCTTCTGATATTAAAGTTTAGTATACACATCTGAAAAATCAGTCTTCCTATGTTCTATATTTGTCACATATATATAACATTCGTTGAATTTTTTCCCCTTTCTAATTCTCTTGTAGAGCGTTCATGATGGCCGGATATATCAGTTGAAACTGTTCTGTGACATGGACTATCCTGACAAACCACCGATGGTTCGGTTTCAGACACCGATAAATATGGCATGCGTAAACCAGGAAACTGGATTGGTACACTCATTTATTTACACTAGTAAGCAGAAAATTATAAAACCTCTTATCATTACCACTATTATCTGTCCATCCAGGTTGAACCAAGCTTATTTACAATGCTTACAAACTGGCAGAGGAAATTCACCATGGAAGACATTTTAGTGAGCTTGAAGAAAGAGATGTCAGCTCCCTACAACCGGAAGCTTCACCAGCCTACTACCCAAGGTATAGTCATCAATAATTGCACTATTATAACTTCCTTCCCATTGTGGCATAAAGATTCATAACGACAATGCTTTAGGCAATGACGATCGAAGGACAGAACAGAAGGACATAGTACTAAGATGTGCCATCCTTTGAGGAGGGCGGCATGTGAGTATCTGTTATCATGGAAGATGATGTTATCTGCTGAGGAAGAACAAGAACAGCGAGAGAAGTAATAAAATTTTCATGTCATCTTTGTCGATACATTTGTTCATACAGAGCTTGTCTTGCGATCTGTATCCAAACTAGTGCGTTTCAGTTTCTGCTGGTTTAGATGTGCCATTTCATCTTAAATTTTAACTGATGTTGTGAATTATAATTCCAAAGAAGAGCGTTATTGAGAACTGGTACATAATTCAAATGCTTAGCTTAATTTTCATTCAGGCTTTTAGCTGATTAAGATGAATGAGACTACATGATGGATCAATTATTAATCCCAGATGCTTAACAGCATTAGCCACTTGCAACAAAAGATTTAGACATTTTTAATGTGTTCTTTTTGTAATACATTGTATTTCATCCTGTTAATTTAATGTATTCAGTAATAATAATTTTACTTCTCCTAATATTGTGGTCATAGATGGTAGAATATTCATGTCCAATGTTTTTATTTAGTTTTTTTGTTTTATATTTTATTTTTTCAGACTTACTACACAAGTCGTGCCTGTGTCTAGACTTCATATCGTGGCCAATGAATCATTCGTGACCAAAGTCCTTGATAAGTGGCCGAATATTTTTTTCAAACCATCCGAGTTCAAATTTAGTCAACATATATATATATATATATATACAGAAATGATGCATTGCAGGAAAAGATAGCAGGAAACAGAGCATGATACACATGACATTCCACGTGTATCATGTCACGTGGAGTTTTTAATTCCTTTCCATCTATGCACGCTCTTCGTTTTCGAGTAGTGATACCTTTTCCGCCTCTGCGCCAAATCCTTTTCCCCCTCCCCGAAACCTTTTCCCTCCTTCCCGAAACCCTACCTTCCCCTCCTCCCCGAAACCTCTTCCCCCGCCGCATCCTTCGCATCCCACTGTCGCCGTCGAAACCCTTATCCTTCTCCAACGCGACTGTCGCCGCATCACTGTCGTTCGTTGCCGATCACAAGAGGAGACCGTACAAGAGTTCCTGTTCCGGCCGATTGGAGTTAGTCGGGGGGCCACGTCCAGTGCCCAACCAGAACCGTCCCTTCCCTCCTCCCCTTAACCTCTAGTTCTAGCTCTACCCATCCCAGCCTCTGGTTATGGACGGATCCCTTCTAGGCTCCGCTCCCCACCCTGGATTCGCCAGTTCATTCAATCTGTCTGCGAACCAATAGCAGTATCCTTACGCCCCTTCCATGGCTCACAAGCCACCACCGCCCTCGGGTGCTTACCCGCCTCCACCCCCGCCGCCGCAACCGCAACCGCAACCGCAACCTTCTATGTACTACCCTTCTTCACAGTACCCTCCCCAATATAACCCTCCTTCTGATCAGCCGCCGTCGCCCCCTCCGCCAGCATCGCCACCTTCCAACCCTTCTATCCCTCTGTCGCCAGCAGAAGCCGTCGCTCCCCCTTCACTGAAGCCTCCCGCTTATTCCCTAAAACAATTTCATCGATTGTGTGAATGTTTTACATTCTTTTTGTATTCTCATGAACTAGGCATGCTTCTGTTCTTATTGCATAATTTTGGTTCATCAACATTAAATTTTCTTGCATGATTTCAGTTCAAAAAAAATTCATACACTTGTGATACAAGTCTCGTATTCATGTATTCTGATACAAGTTCATTGATTTTCACCTTGTTTGAATTTAGGTCTTAAAATTGTCATGGAGCTAGTAAGGATTGAATCATGTGTGCCATTGAATGATAGTGATTTACAAGTATTAGGTGATTCAACAAGCAGTAAGGAAATTGATACTCCACAAGTTGACATGTTTTTTTCATCTGAAGAGGAAGCTCGTGATTTTTACAAAACGTATGCTCAAGGTCTTAGATTTGGTATTTAAAAAATGTACTCTAAAAAAGGGGATGATGGTCAACAGAAGTATATTTCATTTGGATGTTCAAAAAATGGTAAGAGCGTTCAAAAAGGTAAAAATTCCTTTTATCCTAGACCTTGTAGCAAAACGGATTGCAAAGCACACATGAACATTAAAAGTCCAGGATGATGGGTTATTTCTCATTACTAGTATTCATCTTGAACACAATCATACGTTAAGTCCAAGGAAATCAAGACATTTTAGATGCAACAAAGTGTTAGATTCCCAAACTAAGAGGAAATTAGAGTTGAATGATCAAGCGGGAATAACATTGAATAAAAGTTTGTTAGGATCGAGGCGTTCGCTAGAGGGGGGGTGAATAGCGTCTTTCGATTTTCTCTGCAAGTTTGTTAGCGGAAGCAAAAAGATAAAGATAAATCACAAAGAACCAAACGCTAACCCGGTCGATTTACTTGGTATCCACCTCAACGAGGTGACTAATCCAAGGATCCACACACACCACACGATCTTTCCACTATGAAACTTCTCCTTTTCAAAGAGCACTTTGAAGGCGGAGAAACCTTTACAAATCGAACTCTTCCTTGTACAAGATTGGTAGTGAAGTATAGAGGAAGAGAAATCAGAAAGACAAGTATTGGAGTTCGTGCAAGAATGAAAGAATATGAACTGCTACTTCTCCAATCGTCAAACTGCACTTTTATAAGTTTTCTGGCATCAGTCGACTGCTCCTAAGGCCAGTCGACTGATGGACTTCTAACGGCTCTTTAATCTGCATTTAATTGGCCAGTTGTCACCCAACGGTAGTCTACCAGTCGACTGATCACTCGACCAGTCGACTGCTGACTCGACTGATCTTTTTGTGTGCTTCGATATGCTTCTGGTCAATATCCAGTCGACTGAAACTACAGTCCAGTCGACTGAAATTCTGATCAGTCGATTGAATCACAATCTCAGTCGATTGAAACTCTTGATCAGTTGACTGACTCACAATTCCAGTTGACTACCAAGCTGAAACTCCTCTTTCAGCTTCTTCTTCAACTCTTAGTCTTGACACAAGCCTTCAAACGTCTTTCACAAGCCTCGTGTCCTTCCTTGCACTAGCTTGAGACGTTTCCCTCAACTTCGTTGTGCTAAGTCTTCCTTTGCCAAGAGGCCACGCCTCCGGGACTTTACATTTGCCAAGAGGCCACGCCTCCGGGACTTCACCTTTGCCAAGAGGCCGCGCCTCCGGGACTTCATCATTTGCCAAGTCTTCCAACCTGGACTTTCCTGTGAACTCAATTCACACACGTTAGATCACCAACATTGCCCAACTTAAACTGATTCAGCTCAAAATCGGGCAATTACGCTTATCATGAGACACCCCTCTGATGGCCACATCCATGACATAACTTGGATTTTGAGATTGCCTTCTCCTTTGCCGATTTCAATCTTTTTCCACATCCTTTTGCTCTTACTAAAGAAGGATCAATAATACCAAGGGTGTCATCCATGGAATTATTTCTTTGACTACCAATGTTGCATGTTTTACTAATGTTCATGTCTTGAATTTTGCTGTGGATACAATTGAATTGTTCCTCCAAAAAAGATGTCCCCTCATCAGTCAAAGATGCATCTTCAATTAATAATGAAGCTTTATAGGATAACCTTGAAAGCCTTGACATCAAAAACTTTTTTGGATCATTGATGGAAAGTTGATCTTCCCCCAAAACATAATTTGCTCCAACCTTTGCATCTCGTGTCCATCGTTTGAGTATATACTGTTCAGGTAAATGAAAGACTTGGGTGACGCGAAAAAAGGCTAACATATGCCTGCATGGAATGCCCTCAAACTCAAATTTTCTACAGCTACAAGATATGTAGTCCTTTTGTTTGTCATGAGTGAGTAATCTTGATTTGGAAGAAGAACAACTTTGAAATTTCATCACATTATAAATCACTAAATCTTCTCCTATAGATGCTTGTTGCACATAATAACTATGGCTCTCACTAATTTCATTTTGAAACTCCAACCATTTCTTTTTTGTATACACCTTAACCATTTGAATTTCCATTGGCCAATTTGTCTTAGTCCTGGGATGCTCATTAATATCAACATGATCAGCAACTAATTCATTGTGTCTTATATGTCTCACTGCCCTATTGAAACGGATAATAAAATCAATCAATGAATTCTTATTTGATATGTACCTCTTAAAAAATGCATGTGAGCTTTCAGATCTCTGACTGCTTGACATTCCAGCACAAAATACATGGCTAAAATAGGCTGGCACCCACTTTTGTCGCAATTCATACATCAATGACAACCAATCATTATTCTGTAAGTTAGCACATTTGACAACATCTTCCCATGACTTCTCAAATTCATCAGGCGTTGTAGAATTTGCAATGACATTCTTTAGGCTTTGATAGTAATCACGAAAAATCAAAGGAGGTAATTTATCTGAAAATTTATTCAATATGTGCCACAAGCAATATCGATGCACCGTATTAGGGAAAACTTGTGCAATAGCTTTTGTCATAGCAAGATCTTGGTCGGTAATGATCACATTTGGTGCTCCTTTAGGCATGGCTTCTATGAACTTGTTAAACAACCAAATAAAGGAATCACTTTTTTCATCACTTATAAAACCGCAACCAAAAAGAATTGTCTGATGATGATGATTAACTCCTACAAATGGTGCAAAAATCAACCCATATTTATTGGTGTTATATGTCGTATCAAATACAACTACATCACCAAATACAATGTTAGCCGTCCTTGATACATGATCAGCCCAAAAACATCTACTAAATCTGTTATTTGAATCAGTCTCATAATCAAAGAAAAACATTGAATTTTTTTCCTTCTCAGATGCAAAAAAACTCAATCAATGTTTCAGCATCAATACCCTTTAGTTCATCTCTTTGTTGTTGGTCAAAGTTTCTAAGATCTTTTTCTGTACAACCTACCCGCTCGGGCCCCCCACACTCTATCTCAAAAATTCGCATTTGTTGACAAGTTGGCACATTGGCCTCAGAAAATTGTTGAGTCAATGCTTTCTTTGCTGATGAAATATGACGATGTGAGCGAAGCAAATGTACTTTTGAAGGAGTCGAGAGTGTATGATTATGACTCTCCATGATGTTACTGATAACCCAATTAGGTCCAGTTTGTTCTTTTACTAATGAAATATGTGACTTACAACCAGTTCTAGTATCACTGCGGGCTCTTTCCGTAGATTGTTGATCCCTCATTTTATCTGTTTGACCTTGTTTAAAACAAACAAATTTCTTCCATACAACTTCATTTGTAATCTTATTTTTTTTGCTATTGCTCATCCTTGCACTAAAACCAGCTTCTCGTGCATATTGGTTATAAAACAAAAATGCTTCATCTAGAGATGAGAATTCCATACCAACTTTGGGCTTCCGATCATCTGCAACTTGGGGAATATAAATCTGATCATGACCGTAATTTCCTTCCATTGCCGAGGATTAGGGGGACTCTGAGCAGGTTGATATATGCCTGTTTATGTTGTAAAACACAGATTAGTATAGGACAAAAACAAAAAAATCACATATAGTTTACTGGTATTACTAATGAAACTATTCCTAACTTCAGATAGAATCCATAAGATGCCAACATACTAATGAAACAAATAATACCACACTGTTTAATACAAACTGAACCAATAGGCTATAATTCGTACATTCCCAATTCCTTGATTGTAAAAGCTATTTGTGACTAAAAAAAATAAGAAACTATCAGAACTATTAGAGCAAGTCATAATGCCAAGGGTTAATACTCTGATGGATGCAGTAAGCAATGAATTAACAGTAAGGACCGAACAGTATCAATCCTCAACATTCTAAAATAATCACAACCCATAGTAACTCAACATTCTACCCAATTAATTACACTGATCATGTTCCTCTTCAATCTAATCCAACAAAGCAGAACTAATTAAAACAAAGCAACACCAAAATCCACAGCCTTACCTCAGATCCAATTCCTTTGCTCTAAATCAGGATTTCGTTCCTCTGCTTCTGCTTCAAAATCGAAGCCAATGGAAACCTCTGATCGGTGCCTTGTATAAAGCCTTAGATCCAAGCTTAGGTTAACCCTAGAGCAGGGAGTGGCAATGAAAAAGAGGAGAAAGAAGAGGGTCCGGGTGGCAGAAAGGAGGATTGGCGAGCAGCGCGGCCGGCGGGAGAAAACCCCTAGCCGACGGGAGAATAACCCTAGCCGACGGGAGCTTGGCAGAAAGGATCGGCGAGTAGAGAATGGCGACGGCGGAGTGGACCAGACGAAGGCGACGGCGGCATAAGGGAGAGGTCGGGTGCCACGGCTGACCGTCGGCGGCGTGGAGGTTGACGGCGAGGTTGACGGCTTCGTCGCAGGTTGACGCGATGGGTTTAGGGCACGCGAAGAGGAGAGGCGGGATTTCTTCGCTGCGGCGGCGTGGAGGTTGACGGCGACGATCGCCGAAAACCTTAGGCGAGGAAGAAGAGGGTCGGCGCGGGTCTTCGGCGGCGGTCGAGGAAGAAGAGGGTCGGAGGCGAGTGGAGGGTCCGGAGTCGAGGAGCTGCGGAGGAAAACCTAGCTTCGTGAGCAGGCGTGATTTCGATTTCTCTATTTTGGGTTTCGGGGACTCGAAATCACTGTTGCGGCTTCGTTGCCACGCACGCGAAGAGAGCCACGTCCTACACGCCACGTCAGCAGGCGCGCAGGAGGCGCTCAAACAGGGCGCTCATAATAGCAGGATTGTATATATATATATATATATATAGTTCGTCTATCCTGAGCACCGGGTTCTTACGCGCCCCGTGCGCACTCCTCCGACGTTCGCGCGCTTCCGCCGCCCGTTCATCGCCGTCCACCCACCGTCGGCAGCCGGACCGGATCCGTTGGAACCGCAACTCGACGGCGCACATTCCGGCATCGAATTTCGGCCGGATTGGGCCGGAATCCGATCGGAATTCCGGCCGAAACACGGCAGCAGTGGCTGGCGCCGCTGTTGCCCGGAATTCGGCCGGATTCCAACCGAATCGCGGCCGGAGACCGGCCGCGGTCGACGTGCACGGCGCCGGCGCGTCGACCGCGGCCGGTCTCCGGTCGCGATTTGGCCGGAATCCGGCCGGAATCGGCCAACAGACACTGTTGGCTGATTCCGGCCGAAATCGGTCGGATTCTGGCCAAATCGCGGCCGGAATCCGGCCACCGACGGACCGCCGGCGAGTTGCGGTTCCAACGGGCCCGGTCCGGCGGCCGACGGTGGTCGGACGACGATGAACGGGTGGCGGGAAGCGGCGGAGGTCCGAGGAGAAACACTGTGCAATCGACGGCTGAGATTGAGCGCGCGATCGGATGAATGGCCGGGATGGAAGTGCTCACGGACGCTCAGGAAATCGGTGCTCAGGATAGCAATTTCCTATATATATATATATATATATATATATATATTATATTATGATCAATATTTCAATCGGTAAGAATTCAACATAGTTAATTAAATAAATAAATATTTTATTTTTAATAGTTATAAATAGAGTTTGTGAATTATATTTATCAATAAATTTTTTATGAAAGTATAAATAAATAAATTTACAATATTAAATTTATTAAAAATAAATTTTTTAAAATAATTAAATAAAATTTAAATTAAAAATTTAATAACATTCTGATTGATTTGACTTTATTATCTTATTAAATATAAATTTGAATACCATAAAAATTTTCTTTTGACTATTTAGCCCTATATGTGCAGATCGTCCATTACTTTTTAATTTTCAGGACGTGACTAAGTTGATTATTATGGAGTATTTGTTGGAAGAGTTGAATTTTAATGAAATTGAAATAATATTTTCTTCGTAATAAATAATTATAATTTTATAATTTATCTTTTTATATATAACTGTGAGACGGTAGTGACGGATTTCAATAGTTTTTGCTTAAGGCCACTGCTTTTCAAAATTCTCCATGGCCGAAGCTGGACCGGGCCGCTGATAATTTCGGTCCAAAAGCTCTGTATAGGGATGGATACCTTTTCTAGCTCTATTCCTTTCTTGCGTCTTACAACATAGTTCACCTTCTGCATAGTTCATCCTTCGCCCTTGCGCGGACATGGCAACTCTCCGTGTGCATCCCTTCTCCTCTGTACCATTCTTCTCGCTGCGCACACCGCGCCGCGGGATGGAATTGGCTTTCCTTTCTTCGGGATCACTGCCTTTCGCCGGCTCCCAGAGCTTCTTCTTTAGGTCGAGCAGCCGCCGACGCAGATGCGCCCCGATCAGTGCCAAGACGGCGGATTACTACGCGACTCTGAACTTGAGCAGGGGTGCTACCCTCAAGGAGATCAAGAGTGCTTACAGGAATTTTGCGCGCAAGGTAAACCTTCCGCGCTTCCGAAGCATCTTCTTTGTCGAGAAAAATGTTTTGATTACTGTGCACGTTTCCAACATCAAAAGGAAAGAAGTTCTTTTTCTGGGATTATGCCACGATGAATATCTTACTCGAGCAACAGCTGCTCAACGAGAACATTGAAATTGTAATACCATGAATACGTTTCTTTCAATAATCCGTTGTTGAATCTTCATTAATCTCTTCTTTCCTTTTTTTTTTGATAGAGAACAAATGGTCATTGAAATTTGAACGCATAACAACAGTGTGGTTGATTCATACAACTGTGCAAAGTGTTCTTTGTTCCATTTTTTTCTATATACTAGAAGGGGAGCCGGCGCAATGGTAAAATTCACAGTTTTGAGTAGTGGAAATAGCCTCTTGCGGTATGACCATGTCTAATAGATCCAATGTGGTCCGACTTTTCTCCAAGACTCTGCATTGACTACCCTTTAAATATGTCTAGAGAGAGACAGATGCACTTAGGGGCTATCTTGGGAGCTTTTTTTTTTTATATTTTATTATCTATATAATTTTTGTTAAGTATTGAATTTTTTTAACAAAACAAATAAATAAATGAATCAGACACGAAATGAAGGTGCTGAATTAAAATTGGATTGGGGTCGAACAAAATCCATTGGGTAGACGCGAAGATAAGGAGTATGTTGGTCTAATTTGGCTAAATTATAGTCGAATCAAGTTTAATTGAGTTCAATCGGCTCAATCGATTTAAATCAAGTTAGGAAATTTTTTAGAAAACTTGTTCTCTCTTCTTTTTTCTTTTTATTCTCTTCCAGGTACGCAACCTCGCTCCCACCGCCTCATGCTCAAACCTCCACGCGCCAACTTCTTCTTCTCTTTCTTCCTCCTTATTTTTTTCTTCCCAACCATAGCTTAGTTGTTTTTCTCTTCTCCTTCTCCAACAACAACTCTCTTTTCTTCTTCCTCTTCTCAAGAGGAGCATCCCTCTTTCTTCCTTTCCTTTTGTTATTTTCTAGTCGACCAACAACAACCCTATTCCTTCTTCCTCTCCAACAAGAGCAACCCTTATTTTGCCTTTCTTGTCATCGAAGCTAGCTGAGATTGTTGGAAAAAGGATAAGACTTCTGTTCTCTTTTCCTTCATCCTTGTGGTTGAGCCAAATTGATTGGCTATTACTTGTTTATTTATTTGATAGTTATTTTTTTACTTGTTAGGGATATAACTTGTACTATTTCAAAATAGAACATCAATCTACTGCAAGAAAGGAAAGACATTGATATTCTCTTTTTTTAAGAAAAGAGATTGTCAAACTAGTGAAAACACTTTAATTCCTACCGTCTCTACAATGCAACATCAATCTACTGAAAGTCTTCCAATTGTGTCCAAATTTTTTCAATTTCCTCTCATAGCGACAACTATCAGTCATCTTCTACTTATATTGAACGTGATCTGGAAAAAAGGAAATAGATATGTGAATATCATATTAATGTACAAGATGAGATAAAATGTTCATATTTAAAATATGTTGGAGTATCCGGGTACAAATTTGGAAGTCAGAATTGCCAGTTTCAGAAAAAACGATTTTAGAAATTTGATTGGTTGGAGGATGACTTTCTTGAAGATTGTTTGACACTCTATATTAAACAAGATTTAACTAAAGATATAGATGTAGATTCTATTATAGATGAATTTTATATTTCAAAATCTCATAGGGCACAACTTTTTTGAACAGTATAATGTCTTTTTTTGTTATATATATATATATATATATATATTATATTTTTTTGATAATAACATATAATTTATTATCTTAAGTTCAAGCCCCCTTCAATTCTAATTTCTGAATCTGTCCCTGACTATGTCTACAACTGATATAAACAAAAACACAAAAATAGGAATGGAGGTGAGAAGACAAGTTTTAGAGGCAGTAAAATTACAAAATTAAAGAAGGATGAGAACCAATACAGTCATTAGGCCATTCGATTGTATGCTTTAGTTGGTTGTGTATATATGTGCTCCCAAAATGGACCCTATTGTTAATTATGGATTCATGCAAGTAGCAAGTAGAATCAATGCCACTCATCAAGTACTGGAATGAAAATGTCACCTAATCAAGAATCAGAAATCTAGGATTGCTAACTAAATTTTTTGATAGCAGTCCATGAATATACTAAAACTAAGAGTTTAAAATACATAAGAAGTTTAAATGATCACTTCGACTAATTGGTTCAGTTTAAAGTTCTCATCAATCAATTGACGTGAACCGAAAAAAATTTGTATGGACTATGGACGTAATCACTATGATATTGCATTGCATCTTCTAAGAGTTGCAAAAGCTTGTGATTTTTTTATAACTTATTACTTGTGCTGTAAATTTTGTACTTTGAATTGTTAAATGCTTATGTTATTTTCTTTCAACCTTATCAGGTGCTATTTTAATGTATATTTTTTCTTTGTATTTTAGTATCATCCAGACATGAATAAGAACCCTGGAGCAGAAGAAAAATTCAAAGAAATTAGTGCTGCATATGAGGTAGTTGTTTTTTCTATGATATTTATAAACTGTGGACAGGTCAGGTTACAAGATGAATTAATGCATATTTTTTTCAATGTTTTGGTTTTTGTACATAATAATGAACTTTGATATTTCTGCACGTAGTTTGTTAAGATAATTGATAAGCCAATCAAAGCGTACTGACATAAAAAAATACCTAATAAACAGGAAATTATTCCTTGTTCTATGTGTACTTTCGAAATCCTTTAGTTTCAGTTTTCATTTTTTAAATTGAGATCATGTTGTCCTTCCATTATTTTTTTTTTTTGCACTCTAGTGACCAATCATCCTTGTAGGTCCTATCAGACAAAGAAAAGAGATCTATATATGATCGATATGGTGAAGCAGGCTTACAAGGAGAATATGGAGCAGAAGGTGTTGGCCCACAGGGAGTAAGAATCTTGTTACATCCTTCTAAGTCCTATTACATAGGAATTGCAGTATATCAGTATCTTTCATTTCTTAGTAATTAGTTATGCAAGAACATGATTACATGTTATGGATGTATGCATGAAGCAACTTATTGATTGCCCATCTACAATTTTGTAGGTAGATCCTACTGAAGTCTTTAATGCTTTCTTTGGTGACTCAAGTAGATTTTTTGGAGGTGACCTATATCCTGGGGGATTGAGTACCAACTCACATTTCAGTCACGATCAGGAACTTGATATTCGGTAATTCGCTACACTATTAGCTTTTCCCAATTTGTGCTACCTTCCAGGTTCAATCTGGAGCTAATTGTTTATTATTGGATATGAACATTGCCACATATGCTTTTCCTCTGTTATTTACATTTTCCAAGTCCTGGTTTCCTTTTGGTAAATTACTTATGAAATGCTTAGGAAACTAAAAAATGTGGAGTAGTTGATTGTAAATGAAGTAGTAGATATTTTTTATGACACTAACCTTTTAGTACTTAAACTTTTTCTCTTTGCAAATTCACTCTGTTTTTCATTTTTTCAATAGATTAACTTTTCAAAAAATGTAGAAAATTAACCTTTTAGTACTTAAACTTTTTCTCTTTGCAAATTCACTCTGTTTTTCATTTAAGAAATTATTTCAAGAACCATTTAAGAAATTTCTAGCTCAACTCAATTGCAGACTTCCTCTCTGAGGATGTTATTTGCTTGACAATAGCTCATACTTTTTTAGTGTTGGTTTGTTGTTTCTATTTTGGTATTTGGAGGCTTTACAAACTTTTGTGTGTTTCTATGTTTCTTCTTCAGGGATGACTTAACTTTGAGCTTTGAAGAATCAGTTTTTGGATGCCATCGCAAAGTAAATGTTACCCACTTTGAAACTTGTGACAAGTGCAATGGCACAGGTGCAAAGTCTAGCAGTTGCATAAAGTCTTGTAAAGAATGTGGTGGTAGGGGCCGAGTGATGAATTCACAGAAAATGCCATTTGGAATAGTATCTCAGGTGAAGTAAAGTTAATTCTTTGAAATAAGGCTTCCTTCCATGTAACCTTTCTTGTTATGTCTGTTACAAATTGTGAACATGTGTAAATTCGTATAGAACTTTACTATTGAAGAATATGAAAGTTTTGAGAAATGTACAAATGTTTGATAGGGTTCAACTATGAATATCATATATATTGTGCTCTACACCTGTGTTATTGCTCTCTTCCTTAACATGATCCTCTCAAAGTCACACCTTAAACAATGTTGTGACAATGTTGACTTGAAATAGCACTGATATCAATATCTTATCAAGTTATCAATTAATGCATGCTAATCTTCAATCGTGTCAGTTAATACATATCATGCTGTAAAAATGCTTGGCACTATTTCAATGAATAGATTATAAAATATAAATGCGTGTTTCATATGGTCAGTACAGGTTTGTCCATGGGTAAGTTGGTATACAAGTTTTTTATACTTTGTTATACATATTGACAGATATTGTTTAAATGCTATTTATTGTGGGATGCCTTTTATCCCACAAGATTTTGCAATATGTAGATCAAGCATTGCGTGATTACAGTTTCAGGGCACTCAAAAGCACTTCATTTGCTTTGAGTTCTCTTGTCTGATGTATATACATTGACATATGTTTTTTAGGTATCTACTTGTTCAAAATGTGGTGGTAATGGCAAGATTGTTACTGATTTCTGTAGAAGTTGTAGTGGAGAAGGAAAAATACAAGTTCAGAAAAGCATCGAAGTAGATTTACCTGCTGGTGTTGATGATGGATATACAGTTAAGATTAAGGGAGAGGGAAACTATGATAAGAAAAGGTAATTATGTCGTTGAACCATGATTATATGTTTATAATAGTAAGACCACCTTTGGTTTTAGTTTTATATACGTGTTCTGTAACTTTATTTGTAATGATTGTTTTCTGTCAGAATCCTTTTATATTTTATTGGGTTGAATGAGTTATGGAAATAATTATTAGAAATCTGGCTATGAAAACAATAGGTATGTCTTTATGCATTTAGCTATGTTTCACTCCAGTATTTATTGCTTTCAGAATAATGAAAAGAATAGGTGTGTCTGCACTACTCTAATGTATTTCAGCTGATCATTCTCAATTTACCATTATGTTGCATTATGGTGCTTCTTGTATTCTCAACGACTCTTTTAGCTCATTAAAAGTCAAGACTATTAGAGAAATTTTCGTCCTTTTTATGAGTGAGTTTCTCACATGATAAAATTGGAACTAAGGTATAGTACGTGGGCAACCATGCAAATCTGGCAGAATGGGAAAAAGGGGGAAGAAAGATGTAATCCTTTGCTTTTCTGTTATTATAGCAAGGTGTTCTCTTGGGTGTAGGATACTTCTTATCATGTAGTAAGTAACATCATGTCTTTTTGTTTTGGATCTAGGATAGGACAGTCTACAGATAGTGACAAAAACAAGATAATACACATAGTGAGAAAAACTGTCTAAAGAAGCTTGAGGCCTCTTCACTGTCTGTTGGTTTCTTCATGTCATTGATTTTTCTGTGAAGCTAGAGTACGCTAAAAATCATGAAGTTGAATTTGGAAAATTTGAATATTTGTATTGATTTCATGAATATTAGGCCTTGTTTGTTCTAGAATTTTTTTATAAATTATCTTAAAATAGAATTTAAAGTTGAAAACAAAAATAAAACAAATACTTAGAATGAACTTTTTTTTTACACATTTAAGTTTATTAGAGGCGAATGATGTGATGAATATTTTTTTTCTATTTTTTATTTTTAATAACTTGAAATTATAAACTGAAAATAGAAACTTTTCAGTTGCCAAAGAAGGCCTTAATACTTGAAATTTCATGGAGGGTTGTGGCTCTTAATGATCATTCATGTTGGATGTTATTCTTTTTTTGCATTAAGCAATGATCACAATTATGAACTGTTCATCCTTTCTCAGTGTTGCATTATATGAATGACATGGTTAGTATAACCGTTCATCAAATTTTAACTTTTAAATAATTGGTGTGTGAATATTTGTACTTGTCTTGTGTTGTAAATCCTATTATTAGTAATTTTGTATGATATATTTGGTATGCGTACAACAAAGGCTAACAAGCCAGTCGTGGAACTCTTGATTATCATTTATCATTTTTTTGCAGAAATGTAGTTGGTGATGTTTATCTATTCCTTCATGTCGATGAAAAACCAGGCTTTAGAAGAGATGGTCTCAATCTATACTCAGAAGTCAGCATAGATTATACCGAAGCAATTCTGGGAACTGTAACAAAAGTAAGTATTCTTTTAATATATTTCTGCAGAGGTAATACTACCTCTTCTTCAGTAAGCTGCTGTCATTGTCTGGGATGTCAAACGATTAGGATGGTTTTTTCATTCTTTATTAAGTAGTAAATGCTTAGAATGTTTAAGAGTTGTCTTAAACAATATTTATTAATATCCTTTATTTTTTGTATTATATAAATGTTTGATCTACTGGAAAAGCTACAGTAAAGCTTTGGTGATTTCTTGATTTTTTGTATTGAGTAAATTGTTTCACTTGGTAATGATTCTCTTGTTAATTTCAGCCAAGGGGTATTGAAGAAAATTATGATGTCACTGATATATAATTTTGTACATTCATTTGCTGCTTGATTTATTTTAGTTTGTCAGTTCCTGCAAGCAATGTTTTGAAAAGTATATTGGTGCTTGAACTGCCAAAGTTAACAAGTTGAAGTTTATGGTTCAACTGTTCTAATCAGTCAAGGCAATTAATCCAGAAATAATATAATATATTAATAATATTTTATTTATCAAACATTCATTTTTTCAATTATATAATTATGTTAAGTAAAATATATTTAAAAATATATAAAAAAGTCAATTATATATAATTGAAAATAAGTTAATGATTGTGTGGGACCATACAAATTTTAGAACTTTCCAATTCAAAGAAATATTATCATAATTCAAAAATCTATATAAGTAAATGTCATGCCTTGGTACAATCTTGACTCGTATAAGGAGATGCTTGTTTAGGTCACAATTCACAGAAATAGGTATCAACTTGAAGCAATCTAATACCATATAGTATTGTTTGTATTTTGTTTAATTCTCAAAATATTATAAACAAGAATGCCCCATTAAAAGAAATATCCTATACAAAAAGTACTCTTCAATAACGAAAGTACATAGCATGTGTAATAATATCAAAACACTAAACATATGGTAAAATAAGCACAACATGTGTAGAAACAAAATCCGTTTCCAGGATGTCTTGGTATCTCTAAGCAACTCTATGATTTGAGTGGAACCAAACGATGTCTTAAAAACCATTCTTTGCCTGTAAATCTAGAGGACAATAAGAACATGGTGTAATATAATCTTATTTAAGATTTCAAAAAGTCAAAACGTATATTCATTTTTCAGCTTTTAAGTATTATTGAACATACAGTGAGCCTTTTATCTTAATATCACTTATTAGTTAATACACTTTTGTGTGTATTGAAGTTAACTTATTTGTGTACCTATTTTAAAGCAAGTTTATGTATATGTATTAAGCATTGAATCATCAAAGGCAAGTCTATAGGGTATATAAATATAATGTCATTTAACACGTGGGTTGTTGCCCTTATTGGTGATAAACAGCAATATAGTGAAGCATTCAATAATTGGCCACACACACATGATGGACATTATGAGGAGTTGATTGGTGACTAGGAGCTTGAGTATCGCTTATCTTGAAGTATTCACTTTTTAGCAATTTTTTTACCATTTACATCAGCCATTTGTTGTAGGCACGTTATTCATTTTATCTTTCCACATGATATAACAATTTCGCATTTAATGAATAGTTAATTTGAGGGACTAATCTATATCACTATTTATTAACCATTGTGCTTATGTTATCAGGTAGTCTCTATCTATGACATAAGAAAAACATACAAGTATCCACATAAAAAATCTAATACGTAGCATGGAAGCTAAAGCAATTTAAAAGATAGGTATTTGTCTAATAGTAACTAAGAGAAGAGTGCTACATGAAGAGACGAGAGGAGATGAGTTTGTATTCTCCTAAGAAAATCAACTTTCCTACTAACCCAAGCAAGCACGTCTAAACCAGTCTAGCTCAAGAATAAACTTGGTCCAACCTTAAACTAGTCGATATACAAATTGAGTTCAGTTAATCTCCTTGGCTACTTGATGAACTCAACCAAATTTTAATTATCCCTCAATGTTACCCCCAAAGCCAAAAGTTGGTGCAATTCAACTTATTTGATCATCTAAAATTTAATAATTAGGATGAGCAATTTAAATAAATAAAAATTCAACAATAAGCAGCTAACAACTGAAACAAAAACTAAGAAGACAGAAACAAGGTTATGGTTTTTTGATTTTTGTTCCATTTTTTATTTTTTTACCATTTTTTAATAATCTGGTTGATGTGGTAATTAAGATATTAAAATGGTTTCAGGTGGCAATCAATCAATTAATAAAATAACTTCTATAAAGATTTTTATTTGAATTATGACAGGTATGTGCAAATAAATATTTATGAAAGAAAAAATAAATTACAACTTTCTTATATGAGAATCATTTTTATTTACTCTTTATTAGTTATTTACTTATTTTCTCATAATTTTAGTTTGGATATATTTATTTCAGGTTGAGACAGTAGAAGGACTTAGAGATCTTCAAATCCCTTCTGGTACTCAACCAGGAGAGACACTGAAGTTTGCTAACATGGGAATACCAAACTGTAGGAGACCATCGGTCAGAGGTGATCATCATTTTCTTATAAAGGTGGAGATCCCAAAGCATATCAGGTTGGAGTCTTTTTTGCTATTCACTACCATTACAATATGTCTCTGTTATTGATACGGATATATCTGGACAATTACACACTTCTCTTCGGAAGGAATGTTGCTAGAATCCATGGAATTAAGTTTATCCATGATATGCTTTTTGCGTAAAACACAATTATGCAGGATTAGGAATCAATATTTTGATGACTGAATTTTTCACTCTATTAATTATCATTCTAACTGTTGCAGTGGGGAAGAGCGTTTGCTTGTTGAAAAGTTGGCATCTTTCAGAACTTCCAAGGATAGTTCTGTTGGATCAAAGGGTATTGTGGACTATCTAGTGGAAAATTTTGAAATTTCATTCTTATATAAATATTCTTATATGTAAGCTTTGTTTTTTATTTTTGTTGTTGGGTGTTTTTGATAGGGATGCATCAGGATAAGGAAAACTTCTTCAAGAAAAGAAATACCCGTACTTCGGGCAGAAAAACTTCATTTTGGAGCTACATGAGGAACTTGTTTGGGTATGTAAATATTTGATACTTGCTATGCCTACTATCACTAGTCATCTCGTGTGAAATTTAATTGTCATCTAAACTTGAGTTTAAACTTATCGTTATTTTCTAGTTCCCTGGCATATAGCAATTGAAAGTGTCATACACACATTTAACATCCTAGGTATTTTGTAGCTTCTGCATAGGTTTGGATATATCATGCATCTAATATACAGTTCTGATATATGAATGTCAAGGAAGGGCACCTTGAGATGCCTTCTCTTCCAGGAAGTTCTTTGGTACAACTTTAGTAGCATTAGAGGTTATCTGTAACTAGGCAAGACTGATATACTAACTTCTAATTGAAAAACTACTGTATGATGTTTGTACCTTAGAAGTCAATCTAATGTAGTCTTTGGATGTGAACTGTTTTTTGGCCATAGTGACTTTTTAGCTAGCTGCTATTCTAGTTCCAGCTATTATTGAAAGATAACGTGTTGTTTTCAATTGTTAATCCTTAAAATTGCCACTTTTACTTTAGAAAGTTGCCTTTCTTAGGGATAGAGACATGTTTCTCCTTCAGATTTATATAGGGGTTAATTGTGGGCTGGCTCGAGCAATTAGATCAATGTTGAAATTAGCATCAAACAGTCTACATTACTGTTTTATGTCAGAGTATTCAAAGAGTACGTGTGGCAGTTTTGTTTATTGGTTTGATAAGAAAAATCAAAACAAAACCAAATTATTCCAATTTGAAGAATCCAAACTGAAACCTAGCCTAAACTGTTAGTGAAATTGTCAGTTTCGTTTTGGTTTGAAACTAAAAATTGAAAAATAAAATATCAACAAAAAATCAACTAAAACCTACTTTCTAAGCAAGGTTTTTGTTAAAATAACAATAGAAATTACTGTGTATATGCATGCACAAATATGTAACCAAATTGAATGATAAAGTGAAAAATTAAATTGGTCTCAGGTTATATATTTCTTGGTTGCCAATTCTAACCATAGAATGAGTTTTCTCAAAAGTCAGGTCAGACATATATGCTACCTTTCAAAGAGATATAATCTGCAAGAACATATTTGGTGGTATAAATTAGATCCATGAGTGAAATTGTTCAAGTTGATCAGTCAGGTAATTTATGAGTTTATGATTGAAAAAGGAATATAATCACTGTCATTATAAATGCAACTGTTATTTTTTACTAATCACTGCCAGCCATCTGAATCTATGTCAGGTTATGAAAGCTCTGCCTTTTTTTTTGTTACGATAATTGGTTCTGTTTTGCAGCGGAAACTACTCTGGATCAAGGTTTGCATCCATTAGCCTACAAGCACCTGTGCCAGGATGGATTTCTCCTGGCAGAACTGAGCAGACACTCATAGCTTCTGTTTATGGGGCTTTTGTATTGACATGCACGTTCTGCCTGATATTTAGGATTAGTGGCTTCTTACTGGTAACACAAAATAAAATTTTGAGTTGGAACAGAACAAGATGAGTTATAACAACACATTTGCACTTTACATCAAAACTGATCATTCAGATGCAGGTTTTTGTTGTGCCTTGGGATCAATCTCTTTGAATTAGGTACGAAGATCTTTTTCTGGTTTGGGTAAATCCTTCAAATTGTCATTTTCTTGAGGTCTACAATGTAGAGTGGGAACCAGTCAATAGTTCTACCGACTGTGATATGAGGCCCTAGATACTTGATAGGATGATATTTTGGAGGTCAAATTTGTTGGAAAGTGTTTTTGAGATGGCTAGCTTGGACTCATGCCAGCAAATCAATTAGAGAAACTATTTTGTGGTTATTGCACTGATGATTACTGCTTCTATTGTTTCAAATTGGTTACTTTGCCCCGAGTCAGATAAGTTTGTGACCCGAAGAAAGCATTGTAATGGTGGATGATTCTTAATTCTTGCGTACGTAATATTTTTTTTATTTCCCTTTTTTTCCCAATCTTTTTTCTCGTTCTAATGTTTATTTCGGAACTTATGGTTGCTTTATTGGGATACCTTTTTTGCAGAATTAGCCTCAGAAAACATGTAGACAGGTAAGTTCTGCACTATTCTAAACTGTAGTCTGCTCGACTACTTAGAGACAAGGAGTAGCTGAAGTAGCATCACGACCCTACAAGACATCACCGGGCAAACTTTTTCTTTCTCTTTCATCACAACAACAATAGTACACACCAAATTTAGGATGTGTCTCACATCATGTGTTTTTGGAACTGTATCAAACATCTTGATTTGATTTTGACTGTACTAATGCTAACTACCTTACATTCAAGATGTATTATTTCGCTCCCGGGGTATAGTTGAGTTAGTTATAATGAAGCAGAATTACATAAGAGGATAAGGGTTCGAATTTTAAAATCGAGATAATACTCTCTTCCGTTGTGATTAATTGTAATTTCTCGATTTACTTTTTCACAGATGATTATGAAATCGATCGTATGAGACCGTTAGATGGTGATTTCAATAAAAAGATATATTATTTCTTATCAGCACAACACATATAGTTACAATTTCATATGATAAAAATCAGTTCCTGTATTATATATAATTAGAGAACACATATTACATACAACTAGAATCAAGAATCCAATTCTCACCAGGGTTGGAGTAATCACAATTCTCACAAGAAGCACAATCAGAAGCAAATAGGAATTATCTTAAGTCCAGCTTCATTAAAAATTTCCCCATTTGATTAACAATAACCTTCTTTTATTCTGCAACTTATATGCGATGGAACACTAAGAATGAAATGAATACAATGGGATTACAATGGGATTAACTCTATAGCTTCATTATTGTACTAAACCTCTATGAAATGATTTCCATAAAGGCAGTTAAGTGATCGTCTATAGGGTGGTAAATGAATCAAACGTTTGTGAACAAATTTGATATTTAATTTAGTAAGAATTTATTTATATTCATTCAATAAATAAATAAATAAATAATTTATTAAATTAAATAAATAAGTTTGAACATATATGTCTCGTTAATGTTCATGAATAATATTTGTGAATCATGTTCATCAATAAAATTTTTATCAACTTGTTAAATAAAAATAAATAAATAAATTTATATTATCAAATTTAATGATTAATCAAATAAATTTAAAATATAAAAATTTTAAATAATTGAATAAGTTTGAATTGATAACTCAATGATATCTTGAATCGAGTTCAAATTATATTTTGAATCAAGTTCAAATTCATAAAAAAAAATTAAATTTGAATAATTATTTTAAAATTTTGATTTATTTTAAATTCAGTTTGACTTGATTTGATTACTTTATCAAACAAGTTTGAACATCATAGAGCTCAGCTTGACTTGTTTTACCGTCTGATTGTCTAGATATGTGCTTTCAACAAGTGGGAATGCATTTGTTGCTTTGCTCCAACTTCAACTACGATGCAATTACAAATATCATATCTTATTTCACGATTAGTGTTGGTGAAGATCAAACGTATTATGCTCTCGTATCAATTCGTAGATTTTTTTTTTGAAAATAGATAACCAACACAAAGAAATACATATGTTTATATAAACAGAATTAAAATCGGTAGAAGAGGAAAATTTAACAATTTACATCACATAACAAAAAATTATATATAATATGAGCGCTCATATAAAAGCTTAATTATCTTATTAGCGAGATTCAACAAAATTTGATTATCTTATTTCAATTCAAACGTATTCACGTCTATTATTTTTATCTTATAAAGTTCAAAATTTCAACTTAGCTATATCTTATTATTATTATATTATCTGTTGAATCAATGATTCAGCTTATTATAAATACAACCATATTTACTAGTTGTGGATGAAACAAATTCTCTCCCTCCCTCTTAAAACCATTTGCGGATATGGAAAAAACGAGGTCTTTTAGTCCCACATCGTTAAATCGTCTATTAGATTTCTAAATATATTTCATTTCTAAATATTATCATTAATAATAATAATATTATTAATTTAATTTAATTTATTTTTTAAAAATAATTAAACTCAAATTAAATCAAGAATAATATAATAAATATTAAATTAGATTATAATATTTTTAAAATTAAATTAAATAATATTTAATAATATTTTATATTTAATAATTTTAATTATATGATTATCTGATAATAAATCAAATGATAATTTGACAAACTCACTCTTATACTAATTTCACAAGACAAAACTCCTAATTTCAAGTACATGCAAATTTGATAAAATTGACGCATAATAGACCACACAATAGATCATGGTCGTCGCATAAAAGTCGGGTCGCGATGTGCGGATGCCTGCTGCTAACTTGCCGCGCGGTAGCAGCGGTGCACGGAGCGAATACCTGCATACGCCGCTTCCTGCGGGTCATTCTCCTTTTATAATTATAAGTCACTCCTGGAAGGAAAGAAATCGAACGAAACCGACGAGAAGAAGGCGAGAGGCAGCGAGGGTTTGCACTCCACGATCGTCCTCCTTTTCTTGCCTCCATTTGGTATTCATCTAATCTTACGATTCTCATGCAGTTTATTGACATGCTTTCTATCGTTTTCTCCAATTCGCCGTTGTGTTTTTGGAGGGGATAAAGTTGTTTTTGGTCAGAGACAGAAAGGGGTTTTCTAGTTAATTCTATTTAGGATTGAAATGCCCATACAGATTGCTTTAATTTTTACAGTTGCATTGTATCACTTCGATCGTGAATTCGTTCATGTGATAAATGGCCATTCTCAGTTCCGTGAAGAATGGGATCTGTAAAACCGGTAGTGTACCTGTTGCATGTGTTGCCTTTTTTTTTCCGGAAAGGAAAGACGGCCAATATAAGCTTTTGGGATTTCAATAGATTGGCAATTGTGTATTACTATGATTTTTGGGGAGGTGGTTGTCAGGTTGGATTCCCAAACTATCATGCATTTTTGATGAGGACTAGTATTTGACTTTACAATTTTCAATAAAAGTAACATCTTTGGTAGAATAGCTTGCACTGATGTTTGATTAAACTGACTTATCAGAACGAAAACAAAAATTGCAAGAATTTATTTTCTTTATGAGAATAAGTTATTGCTGCATCTACAATAGCCATTTACCTTATGTCACTGTTTGTTAGGAAAAGGAAAATGAACAAATGGACCAATCTCTAATGGTTTTAGAGTTTCTGATGGTCATTAAATGTTGAAATGATGAAAATTTGTGAATATGATCCATTATTTACAGGAAATCTTTTATATAGACAATGGCTGAGGGCGAGGATATTCAACCTCTTGTTTGTGATAATGGCACTGGAATGGTTAAGGTAAATTAAGATTCTTATTTATATGCAGCTTATGCTTGAGTAGTTTCCAAGTTAAAAACACTCCGATAAACAAAATTACTATAGAAATGAAAAGAATATCTATTCTATTTTTCTCTTGTTAGGCTGGATTTGCTGGTGACGATGCTCCGAGGGCTGTTTTCCCTAGCATTGTTGGTCGTCCACGCCACACAGGTGTGATGGTTGGAATGGGCCAAAAAGATGCATATGTTGGGGATGAGGCTCAATCCAAGCGAGGTATTTTGACCTTGAAGTATCCTATTGAGCATGGTATAGTGAACAATTGGGATGACATGGAAAAGATATGGCATCACACATTCTACAACGAGCTTCGAGTAGCCCCGGAAGAACACCCAATTCTCCTCACCGAGGCTCCTCTCAATCCGAAGGCTAATCGCGAGAAGATGACCCAAATCATGTTTGAGACCTTCAATGCTCCTGCGATGTATGTTGCTATACAAGCAGTCCTCTCGCTGTATGCCAGTGGACGCACAACTGGTACAAAATTATACTAAAATTGGCAACAAATTTTTCTTTATGATTTCCCATTCATGAGATATGCAAATTTTCTTTTTGTTGGATGAATTTTTTGTGTAGGGATTGTGCTGGATTCTGGTGATGGTGTTAGCCACACAGTGCCAATCTATGAAGGCTATGCCCTCCCGCATGCCATACTTCGTCTGGATTTAGCAGGACGCGACCTCACCGACAACCTCATGAAGATTCTAACAGAGCGCGGTTACTCATTCACTACCACTGCTGAGCGTGAAATTGTCCGAGACATGAAGGAAAAGCTTTCATACATTGCTCTTGACTACCAGACAGAGCTGGAGACTTCCAAGACTGGCTCATCAGTAGAGAAGACCTATGAACTCCCTGATGGACAGGTGATCACAATTGGCGCCGAGAGGTTCCGCTGCCCGGAGGTCCTTTTCCAGCCATCCCTGATTGGGATGGAAGCTGCAGGCATTCACGAAACCACCTACAACTCCATCATGAAGTGCGACGTGGATATCAGGAAGGATCTCTACGGAAACATCGTTCTCAGTGGAGGAACCACCATGTTCAACGGCATTGCTGACAGGATGAGCAAGGAGATCATGGCTTTGGCTCCAAGCAGCATGAAGATCAAAGTGGTAGCTCCTCCTGAGAGAAAGTACAGTGTTTGGATTGGAGGCTCCATCTTGGCATCACTTAGCACCTTCCAACAGGTGCAACACACCTTTCTAGTCTAAAATATTCAACTATCATGCTTTCTTTTACATAGTTTCTGATGTATATAGTTTGATTTTAATTGCAGATGTGGATTGCCAAGGCAGAGTACGATGAGTCTGGGCCATCAATAGTGCACAGGAAATGCTTCTAACTTTCTGGATCTAGGCATCAAGTGGAACTCTCTTGCTGCGTTTTGTTTTTTGCTTTTTTGTTTTTGTTTTGCACATTTCCTCTTGTTTGTTTTTCATATGTTTTGGAAGTCAATTTGTTGGATCACATTCTTTATGAACTATGAATTTCATTTTACCTTTATCTCATAATTGTTAAGGAAGAAATTTGAGTCGAGGCCTTTAAGAAAAATATAAATAAATAAATAAAGTATATTAATTAAAATAGGCGCTAGACTCGTGAATTTGGGATTGGGTCGGCGTTGGCCATTAATGTAACTTTCGGGGGGCATTTTAGAAGAGCTCTCCAAATAGATCTCGCTTGACGATGGCGGCCGCCCCATCGAGGGAGAATCCTCGTCGTCTCCTTCGTGGCTTCTTCTCCCTCGAGCTTTGTAAGGTTCTTCTTCTCCGCCTTTTTCTTCTTTTCCGTTTCCTTCTTTGACGGGCTGCGCTGGGTGGATGTTTAGGAGCTGGAGTTCATTCACCGGAGCAGCGGCACTGTGGGCTACAGGCCCAGCGTCTTCTCCACCACGCTTCCCCACCTCGCCGCCACCGGCTGCGGTCACTTCATCCTTCCCTTCCTCCCTATACGCGACCGCCTCAAGGATGCCGTGGAGGAGACGTTTGGGTGCGAATTTGAGCTCTTTGTTGAGTTCACCGGCCTCATCAGGTGGGATCCTTTTCTTTCCTTTATCTTGAATTGGAGTCGCATCGCTTAGCAATCCCTGATTTCCTTCGTATTGTTGATACTTTTAAAAGAATATTAGGCAAAGCATGATTTAGGATGGCATCGTGGAAGCGAGCAAAATGTAAGAGGAGTGTCATCTAAAGTAGAATTAAAAAGAAAACTAGTTTTATGACATACTTGCGTTTCAAGCTAGAAAATTTTAAAAATTCAAAGAAAAAAAGGAAAGAAAGGGGGATAAAAATTTCCTTACTAATCATGATAGGTTGATGAAAGGGAGGTAACTTGAAAGAGTTCATCTTCAACAAATCAGAATCCACCAGCGAGAGAGGAAAAAAAGGAAACTTCGTACCTACTGAAGTTGTGGAATCCACCATGAGAAAAGTGTTAATTTTTTTAGTTGCTGGTGGGTCAAAATCATGACTTGTTAACTCATACCAATCAACCATCCTAAGCACATAGTCACTTTTATTTAGACTTAATTCACCCTCATCGATAGTGTTCAATTGGTGCCTAACAAATTTCTTATAGGATATGCAACAAGGAAGAGTCCACAGTCCTCCTGACTTGAAGATAAGCTTACCAAAATCTACCTATTGAAGTGCACAAATCCGATTGTTATAGGTACGATTCAATGAAGAAGAAGGACGTAACTTTGAGAGAGAGGAGTGTTGCTGCTTGTCATGAATTCACAATTGAATTTGTTATGATTCTTCTACTCAACAGATCAACACTCTGTTAGCCCTTGTATAAACTAATACATACCCTTTGGTTAGATTGCGTATCTTGAACTACACCTATCCAAATTTATCCTAGCTCATTGCATTGCTTGGATGTTCTAGATCACATTGGTTCACTAAACACAATTGGTCAATCGGTTGAACTACTTGAGCCAAAATTAGACCTCTTGGCATCATGTCTTGTTAGCCAATCAATCAACCTGCATAGCGAATGAGGTGAACAAAGACTTCCTAGATGATGATAAATTAAATGCGTGCCTCAACTTGACTCGTGAGAATGTCTATGTGTGAAGTAAAAGGATGCCAACAAAGTTTCACAGTGTCACCTCTTGTGTGCCTCATAAGCCTCATTTGCCATGTGTGCTTGTGTGCGCCATGTGGATGCAACATTGCCTCAACACAAGCAAGTGAGCAATCATGCACCCATTTATTGTGATGTGGTGCACGTATTGCTCATGCACACATATCATTGTCGCGTGCCTCACATACAACTCTATAGTATGTAAAGTATATAATGCCCCTACCAAGTATACCTTGCCAATACTACTTTTTGTAAGAATTAAATTTAAATGCCTCTATCTCCCGTAAAATTTTAGATGAGAGACTAAAGTTTTTATGAAAATCCCAAGAGCTTTATGATCTCTTTTTCTTCTCTATGATTTTGAAAACCTTTTTATTTTTGAGAAAATCTAATGTTCTCACACTGTTTTCAAAACAAAGCAATCTTGAAAAATATATTTCTTTCTCTTTTTTTTTTTATTTTTTGTAAGCATACATGTCTTGTGACTTGAATCTACACTTGAGTAAGTCAAAATAATTCCCCATCATTAGATAAAACAATTATAAAAAGTATATATTTAGACATTTGGTGATTTCATTTGTCCTTTTGCCTAGGCATAGATGTCTTGCGACTTAACTCCATGCTTTAGTAAATTATCTCAAAGTTAGATGAAATTGCATGTACACAAACCTTGAACAAGCTATTTTATTTATCTAACTAGAGACAACATACACAAAAGAGGGATCTATAAATCAGGTTCCTGAAATGTTACCTGACACTATTATGGCCATATGTCCTTATCCATTTTGGATTAAACTCTTGAGTTCTTGGAGTAGACATACTCTAACATTCACAAGTGATCCTTGTAGATACTGATATTTAACATTTGGTCCTTGGTTCTTTAAGAGAAACAACTCATCCTCTTTTTATCCTTTGAACTTTTATATGTTCTTTGACAGGAAGGTGAGTTATTGCTTTTGATGAATCAAGGACCAAGTCAAGTATAAGTATCTATGAAGATACTTGTGAATGTAGAGTATGACTGCTCTAAGGATTCAAGGGCTTAGTCCTAAATGTTATGGACATGACTGTATTAGTGTCATGTAGTATTTTTGACACTAGATTTGGAGGATTATCCTTCATGTGTAACTAATCTTTGGTTAGAGAAATGAAATAGCTAAGTCGACTTGTCTATTATGTAATTTTGTCTAATTTTGAGAAGATTTAGTAAAGTGCGAAGTGAAGTCGTAAGACATCTATGCTATTCTAAGCACAAAAGCACTTTGAATTGACTTGCGAATGCACAACAAGCAACAAATCTCCGTTGTCCATCTGACAAAGATCCTTCTTTCTCCCTGTAGAAGAAGCTTTGGCCACTGCATTTGCACACTTAAACATGTGAATTCTAATACCTTGTCTTCGATTTAGATGGAATCTTGTCATATCTTAGAGAAAATTTACCAGACCACAATTGCACACCATTGGCAGAGGTGAATTAAGCCTCAAGTAAAATGACTTCAACCGTTACGAGTCAACAAACAATTATTCTGATCCAGTGGCAACTAAAGCTTACAACAAATATATTAAAAAAATATTTAATGGCTCAGTCTTAAATGGAAAGCCTGAAAAAAAATTCAAGGGAACTTGTAGGTATGAGAAGCATAGTTCCTCCACCAGTTATAGAGTAATGCGAGATTGTGCCGTGTTAATCTAAAATCTCTAGATCTTCATCTTGGGTAGACCTTGCAACAAAGTTCCAACTTGCCAATTCTCTCACCACTAGAGGGGTTTTCATATATTGTTTTCAAAGAAAATTTCTCCCAAATTTATTAACATCCTTAACCACCCATTTAGGAAGAAGTTATGCATTTGTTTGATAAGAGGATGTGACTGAAAATGCTATTGATGAGGGTTCTGCCATATAAACTAAAGGTTGTTTCCCTGGATGTAACTTCTTGGCCAATTTCTGAATTACCGAGATCTAGTAATCATTCTGTGGTTCTCTAACCCCCAATTGAGAACCACATAAGGAGTTGGATGAATTTGAGAGACATCCAAACAAACTGGCTTACACCTCTCCTTTCTCACCTTAGAGTCCAAGTAGATGAAGGATGACTTGTTTAAGTTGGTGTACAGCCTGCTAAAGAGAGTGAATGCTGCAATGATATCTTCAAGAGCAGTTGTTCCACAGCTTGTACAAACATCAATTTATGATCAAGTGTGCAAGATCCTTAGTCAACATTTCTAAAACCTTGTTAGTTACTGAGCATTCTAATAACAAGCTGATTCAGGATAAATTATATCTCTTGGAGCTAATAGCCATTTCTAGAACCTTATTAGTCGTTGAACATTCAAACACCAAAATGTTGAAAGGTAAAGGACATACTTTGCATGCCAAATCGGCACATTGGCAGCAAAGATAAAAAAATTAGATGGGTAGCAGCTGGAAATTACCAGTCCTTTGATTTTAGCTACATTGGCTTCAACTCAGGATGATTCAAATCCAACAAAAGTGGCAATACGAAGATGGTGTCTTCGAGTTGCTTGACATTGCAATCTCCTTGGAAAGTTGTAGATACCCTTTCAGTTGCAGGACTGGCTAGGAGGGCAGTCCCTTTTCCATGGAAATGGTTTACCAAATCTAAGGAACAATGGGGATTTTAGGGCCTTTGGCACTCATGGGCTTTGCATTCGTTCATGGTTTAGGGATAGGACCCTCACTGTTTGGACCAATTCACTGCTTGCTTGATTTCTCTTTGAAATAAATAGCTACTTTCTAAAATTGCCTCACTCACCCATATTGGAGGACTCTCCAACAAGTAGACCTTGTATGGGAGCAATAAAGTCCAATTCATTCAACCAATGGAAGGAAGCATTAGGATACGATGACTCACCCAAATCTTGATCAAGGTGCAAGTTGTCATCAAAAGTACAGAAGCAGAGTTGTTCAAGTTATGTCTGATATTGGACATAGGAGAAGTTTCATAGAACAGCAGTTGCATGGAGGTTGTATCCACCTGCAGGGTATCAGGTTTTTCTTTTTTGATCGTCATCATTACATGTGATCCTAGAACCCTCAGCATCATCTTCTCTAATGATTGAGTTCGCCAGAAAAGCATGAACCATATTTTGTCCAAAGGAGACTTGATGCCTAGAACCAGGAGGAGCAATTTTCTGGTTCTTAGCAAAATCTGGCAAAGAATCAAAAAATGAAGCTAGCAAATCATCTCTTGTTGGCTAATGAAGTCTTGACATATGCCTCAGATTAGAAGTATTTTATTGTAAATTTTGATTTTCTCAGGCTATCAGCATTCCCGAGAAGGATGTGTTACATAGGCCATAGTAGTAATCCATAACTTCCTCGCACTGAGATAGATGGGAGGATTGAACAAATATTCATTGGCTATACGTTGTTGATAACTTCCAGGTGTCACGAGGTAGTTCGCATGAGGCCATGCGATTAAGGAAAACTGGGAAATTAATGGTAAACTTATATGGAGAAAATATGGTAACTAGGATGGGTTGGGCTCATAATCTCTTTTTCAAATTTGAGTCTCCTTGGCTCAAGTTGATTTATGATGAGTTAAAGCATGCTCCTTATCATTCTATCTAGGAAGACACTGTATTGACCTATGAGACTTTGTGCTCTTAATAATATTAAGAGTATGTGGCAAATAAATACTTTTCTTTGTTTTGCTAGGACATGATTAAAATGCAGTTGTGTAGGTCTTTTGCAGCAGGGGACCACATTGCATAGGGGGCATAAGGCCTCCTAGTATATGATTGGCTTCACTATGCTGAACCAAGCTAGGCTACTGCATATGTGCCTGCGTATGTGAACACTAACAAACTGAAACTGTAGTTCACTCAAACTGATCACTTTAAATACTTGTTTTCCATGCGTTTAGTTATATGCACATTTTATATATGTCACATTGCACATTATTGATCAATATGGATTGTTATATAATGTATTTCTTTTTTCTATGATTACATATATATTTTATATGGAATTATTGCTTAAATAGCTTGATTAGTACACTGTTATATCTATGTAAGTATATTTTGTGAATACCAATAAATTATAATAAAATTTTAATATGGACACCACATATGCCCTTAAATATGTGCTTGTATACTGCATGTGCTATACTGTAGGCTGACTGCATACTGCATATGTTTTTTTAAGAAAAAATGGTCAGGGATATGGAAATGTTAAAAATAAACAGTTTGTCTACATCTGATGTCGTGTGCTTGTGGATCAATGCTATGGTAAAATGTTTTAGATGTACTTCTCATGATGAGACTTACTCCCAATTATTCCTATTCATAACTTTCTTCAACTGGTTTTAGCATAATGAGCTTTGGAAATATGAACTCAGGAACCACTGGACATGAAGATGAAACACCTACTATTTTAGCTAAATCAGATTTGATCGTTTTATCTGCATGTTCAGTCTTGATGAAAGGCTGATGTCTTATGGTAATCTTTCCATTTTTTTTTAAAATTGTGGTATAGGCACTAAATTGTACAAACAAATGCATGTAATTGGTTACCTATATGAACTATGGTTGGTGGCATGTAAAGCCATTGCCATCTCTGTTCTGTTGTTGACTTGTGCTATTTGTGTGTAAAGCATAACAAATTATATATTATATTGTTTATTTATGCTTGTTAAAATCAATCTAATTACCAAAATGCTACTTGGTAATAATTTACTTATAAATTCCTTTCCTCATTGTTTGTAGTTGGTGTAAGGGTGCATCTATTGGATGGCATAGTGATGACAATAAGCCCTATCTAAGACAAAGAGACTTTGCGGTGAGCATACCTAATTTTCTTTGAAAGTTATGGAATACTGAAAGTCTAATTCCACCATCATATGTTCTTAATACTTGCTGAAATTGCTAATATAATTTTATTTCGTCAAAAAATCATTAATGCTATGCAAACATGACTTTTACTCAAACATTGTAGCATATTTTAGTTTAGATTTTATGATGTCATTTTGGTTTAGAGAAGATATTTAGATTTTAGCATACTTTTGTTAATTCTTTTCTTCGAAAGAGCACTATCATTAGATGCATATGATAAATTGTCCTAGAGCTAAAGATGTACAGTGTGGGAACCAAACACCAGTATCCTACAATGTCAGGAAAAACCTAGTTTTCAACTGATTGTGTATTGATTAATGGTACTTGTTTCTAACAACTTTCAACTGGCACCTGGCACCTGGCACCTGGCACCTGGCACCCAATTTGTTCAGGAGCATCTTTTTCTCATAGCACAAGTATCATTCTAAATTATTTCTTTTGCTTCCAATTAGAAGCCCCTCAATCTCACATTTAAGTTTCATCATCTAATTATGATTAAAAATATTTTATTATAATGAAAAAAAAGGTAAAGCACATTGAGTAATAAATTGTGATTTGAGCAAGAGAAATGTTTTTTTTCCTATAATTATTTTTGGATTCTGTGTTCATTTCTGTTTCTGAATCTTTGTTTAAAATGAGTTACATTATTAATTGGTGGTAATTGCTTTGAAATAGGCTGTGTGCTATTTGAATAATCATGAGAGGGATTTCAGAGGCGGTCTATTTCATTTTAAAGACGGTGAACCTTCTTCAGTTGCACCAACTGCCGGAGTAAGCAATTCTTAAGATGTTCCTAATTCTTTATGAACAGTATGTCATTTGTTAATGTTTGCTACCTTTCCTTTTTTGCAATATTCCATTTTTTTCATAATGCATTGTACTTATCAATTAGCAACTCTACAAATGTGGCCCTTTAAAGTAACAAGTCTGCATTATATTCAGGATGTTCTGATCTACACAGCTGATGAACGCAATATCCACTGTGTAGATGAGGTATGTATGAAAATCATTTCAGCAACTAAATATAATAGTTATCGCAACTAAATTTTCTTTAATTTTCTCTATTCATTTTTCTATCTACTGATGCATATTGTTGATGCAAACATATTCTCGCATTGGAAATCACCTTTCTCTTTGAATTTCTATGCTAATACTAGTGTAATCTGACAAGAACAAATATATATTATAATGTGATAGCTTGTGACCTGAGGACAACTCAAATAGGTTAGATGCCACCTACATTCCATGTGTTGGTTATAGTTCACTGTGCTTTAAAAGAATGACTACGCTAACATATAACAGAGGTTGATATTAAGTCACAAATTACTCATTCTTGATGATCCTGTTTCATAGACCAACCTAATTTTAACTCCAATAAGATTTCCTGATCAGGACAGGTACTAATAAGTTTACAGCTCCCTTCTGATGATCATCAAGTACCTGATCAGGACAGGTACTAATAAGTTTACAGCTCCCTTCTGATGATCATCAAGTATCGCCTGTTCCCATTCATCAGAATCCACTATCATAATATGTTAACAATGTTAACTGAATGGAACTATTTGTCCATTTTAGATAGTTACGTTAAGATTCGATCTCTCCATACAAAATTGTTTATATGTGGCCAATCCATTTATTCTGCTACAGGTAATTGATGGCGAAAGACTGACTTTAACTCTTTGGTTCACACGTGACTGCTTACACGACGAGGATGCTAAGGTTATCAATATTCTCTCTCAAAGAATACAATATGAACCTGACTCCTTCCTACCTTTGCCAGCATCTAGTACCATGTATTGGTTTCAGAAGGACGGGTCAGGCTTTGATGTGCGCCATGCTAGAGTGAGGTTCCTTGGTTATGATTTCTCTTCATCAAAAGAAAAGTCTAGAGCAGACAATTCATTATGTGATCCTTTAGAGCTACTTGATGGGAGATTGTATCTTGCTAGGGGAGATGAAGTTCTTGTCAAAGAATTCTTAAATAGTCTGCATGCTTTGCAGGTAATTGGGGAAGTAGACCTTTCAATGAAAGGACTCTATCTCATTAGACATAATCACTGCCCTGATTTCTTGTTTGTGCTGCTCTTCCTGTGCTGGTTTACTTTTCCTTCTTCTCGATCTGGTGTTCCCTAAAATTTCTGGTTCACTAAAGTTTTGTTTATATTAGGTTCTACAATTCTGCTACTGGAGAGCTTCTGAATTAGCAAAAGGAAGGGAAGAGGTCCATCTTGATGGATCTGCTCGACCGGCGATTTTAAAGAGAACAAGCAATTTGAAATTGTCACTGCCACATGATGACAAACTTGCCGTGGAAATTTTAGGTGGCACTTCTTGTAACTGCATAAAACTTCAATTCAAATGGGAAGACTTGGTGTTAGGAATCACCAAGTGGGAGGAATACGCGTCTCAATTGCACAGAAACATGCGAGCGTGTATTCCTAGCTGGTTATCCAACCACACTCTTTCTTTAGATAATCCTACTGTTGAATTCGTACATGCAACATGAGATGCAAACCGCAGTCATTTTTTGTTTGAACTTGTGTATCGTTTTACTTTCTTTACCAAATTTTTATCTTTTAAATCTTCTGTTGTTAACATTATTATTTTATTTGATAGAATGATGATGTGGGGTGTTTATTAGTTCCAATGAATACGATGTCATTTGTTTCTCTTTATATGCCTCGGGAATGAAAATATTCTCGTACATATGATAATCTACTATCTGAGTATCAATTTGAAACTTTTATTGCATGGAAATCATCCTTCCCTTTTACCATCACATTGTGTCTTAAAAATGTTTTCACCTCCGGGGCATAGCTGAGTGTGTCCCGGGGATAAAAATGTTCTCATACATGTGGCAATAAAGGTGAAGTCGTCATCTTAGCAGCTACTTCAAGGTGGTCTTATAAAGGGGATAAATAAATCATGGAGGATTTTGTCCTAATGCCGCTGCCCTTTTGCATGGGAGAGGTCAAACACCCAGCGAGATATTTTATATCTGTTGAAAATTGACTTCAAGACACATTGTGACAAACACTCATACATGTACCAACGTGATAAGAGTATAGTCGTTAATTTGGATTGGATTCGTCGGGTTGGCCCGTCCCGTCAAACAATTTAGGTGGATTGGGTTGAAATTTTATCAATCCATTTTAAGATGAGTTCAGATGAGTTGATCCACCTAGATCCGCGTCCACATGGGTTTGCCACGGGTTGAAAAAGTTTATTAATTTATTTTAAATTTTAAAATTAAAATAGAAAACTCAATGAATTAGTGGACTTGATCCATCTAAATTATAATTTAAGCTTAAAAATTTCAACTTGATGAATTTAAATTATAATCTAAATTTAAATTTTTAAAAATATTTTTATTTGTTTAATTTTTTGACAAGTCCATGGGTTGGCTCGCCTAACTCGCAACCTGTGTTGGGTTGGGTTGGATTGGAGATTTCCCAAACTGTCAAGTTGGCGGGTCGGCCCGCCCCGCCCCATCCCGCTATATGATAGTTTTTTAGTGGGTTGACCTGTTTAACAACTCTAGATAAAGGGGCTAAAATGTTCTTATACATTATAGCAAAGGTGGAATCCGCCACCTCAGCGACCTCACGACCATATGTGAGGAGGTAAATCAAGAAATTGTAGGACATGTAAGGGAGGGCATTTTTCTCGACTTCGATGAGATTCAACTCTTGTTCATTGTAGCAATACTAACCATAACCAACTCAATCTTATCCCGGGGCAAAAATATTCTTGTACATTTCAGCATAAGGTGGAATCCGCCATCCCAACGGCCCACATCAGTCGAGCCCACGACTATCTATAAGGAAGTAAATCGAGAAGCTGCAGTTGATCATGATGGAAGAGGACATTGCCTTGACTTCGCCGAGATTCGATTATTGCCGACTTCAACAACTCTGCTCCGTCGTAACCAACTCAACTATGTCCATAAAATAAAAAAATACATTTTAATAAAAAGTAGAATACCGTCCTAGCAGCTCCACGAAAAAAAAAATCTTGTACATTTCAACAATTGCGTGGTGTCCATATTGAGTATATACCTATGTGTTGAGTTGCATTGGTATTTAAAAAATGCTGAATCGTACAGTTGGCTTTATAAATTATATATTTTAATTTAAATGTATATGGTGATGAATTGGTTAACATGTTCAGCATTGATATTTAAAAAATGCTGAAACGTACCGTTGGCTTTATAAATTATATATTTTAATTTAGGTGATGAATTGGTTAACATAAGTTCAGCTACAAATTCGATTTCTATATAAAATAATATGATTTCAGCGTAGAAATTAATTACATTTCATTATGTCGATCCTAGTTAATGTTTATTAAAGCTTGATAAATTTTGATATTCTAAAAGTTATTGTCTCGTTAACAAGTTGTTGAGTTTGGGGAATCACATAAGTTTGCCTTGTGCTCGACCTATGCTAATAGTTATTGTTAGCAATATAAAAAAAATGCTTGGAACAACAAATGACAAGCATCTACAAACCACTTTTGGAGGAATTTAGTAGTGCACTTATGAAAGGAACGAGAGAGATCTAGGATACATTCATCGAAGAACAGCAAGAAATTACAGAACATATGAAACATTGTAACTGAACAGATGTTTCCAAGTGCATTTTTCATCTTCCCAAGAAGAAGATCTCATCGGAATAAGAAAACAAACAAACAGAGTCTTCGTCCCTTCGACTGGTGTACCCTAATTAATGATGATACCATTTGCCAATTCCGGAGCTTGTAGTGTTTTGGCATGGCAATTCATCAGGTGCATGCAAAACACAAGGTCCTCTCTATTCATTAAATAAACAGCAACTGGAAATAACAAAAAAGAAGATAAATCAATGTTTCATACTTTTCAGAGAAAGAAAGAAAGAAAGAAATTAAGCAACAGGTGCTTCTAGACATCTTCAATTCATTTATCTTCCATTATAGTTTGAGGAATGAGATATCCACTATAAGCTGAAGTGATATGAAACCATTTTGTACGAGGAAACATCAGAACATTTAGAAAACCCCATTATATTATCCAACCTTGGTTGATGAAAAATTACTATTGGATGATGAGTATTATCTTGTTTGGTTAATGCTACTACAATTATCAAGAGGATTCATGCTGTTTTATACAATGCATAATAATAATAAAATAAAATAAAAAAATAAAGGAAGGTGACATACTAATATTCCTACTTTATAAACTCACCACAGAATTATAGTTATTAGATACGTTCTTAATGTCTAGTAGGAAACATGCACTTAGACTACCTAGAATTTTCAACAGTTTTAACTTCCATTCTATTTGCTAATTTTGCTAATGATCAATAGGTCTTTAAGAATCAAGCAAGTAAATGTACGCTAATCTTTTGAAATCACTGTGGAGACTATTTCATGCTGACCATCAGATAGAAATACACAAAACATACTTTGATTACCAAAACAATAATTAATGACGAAACTATCTCACAATTATCACATATTGAAGCAAGCATATTACTAAAATAACAATTGATGATGAAATTATCTCAATGAATTAATTATGATTTTGTGCAAGAATGGAGTGATTGCTACCCTTGGAAGTAAATGATTCCAGTTCTACATCATGACTAATGAAATATTCATGTTAACTTTACTTTAAAGGAAGGTTAACTCAGATTTTTGGAGATTTCAATTCTGTTAGTGTTTGTTTATTTAATTTTTTTAATACAAATACATAAAGAGTATTATTCGTTATTTTTTATATCTTACTAATTTAGAATCTTTAGTTATACATATACAAATTTTATTTATACAATTCATAGTTTAAATTATAAGGATAGCTCTATCACTAGTTGAGCTCGGTAAAAACTCAGAAGACTTGGCTTGGTTCGTTTATAGACAGCTAAGACTTCAACATTACCACTGACAGACTACAGCACACGAGTATTCTGTCCAACAATTTGATTTATTCTCTCTTGAATGTTATGGGATATGAGGCCATTCATGGAAGAGAATCAGCAATGTTCTTCTAAGTTCTTATAGAAAAATTATAAGCATCACTAAATGACTCACTAAGCACAATTCAAGCAAAACAGATGCAACCAAAATATAGCATGAAACGCGATACCATCAAGGAAAGAGATCCTTGCAAAAAGAAGCACCTTCGGGATTGGGCATTCACCTGTCTGTCACAAGGCGAAATCTTTGAGGTAACTGGGATCCTTCCGGGCTCGTTCCTGGAACTTCTTGAACCAGCGGTCAAGGATATCCATGGGCACGACGAGCCGGCTTCCGTCAATTCCACAGAAGGACTGCATGAAATTGAAGAGGTTCTCGCCAACCCTAAGAGCGAGGCGCTCGGCCCTCTTCTCCGCGCCGGCGTCAGCGACGGGTGGCAGGGAGGCGAGGTCTTCGACCGAGACGCCGATCTTGGCGGCGGTGAGCGCGAGTTGGAGGGGATTAGGGTTAGGGTCAGGAATGGGGGGTTCTTCGGCGGGGTCGGGCCAGGGGAGGGAGAGGAGAGCGGATGGGCGGGCAGGGTGGACGGCGCCGCAAAAGAGGAAGGGGTGACCAGGGGGCTGGACGTAGACGGCGAGGGCCTTGCCGGGTGGGAAGGAGGAAGCCGCGGCCGGGAGGAGAAACACACAGAGTTCTCTGACGTCGCGGTAGGCATCACCGACGAGGGAGTTCATGTCGAGGATCCAGTGGAGCGGGTCGATCTGCGCGAACGCCGACGCGTCCATGGGGAAGCTCCGCTCCGGGAAGACCACGCCAAACATCGCTGTTTTCTCCTTCGAATTAGGGATTCGAGAAAGAGGCGCCGAGGACAAGCAGCGACTCGGCGAGGAAGATGAGAGATCGTCGATTATGAAGGCTCGATTGCGGCTTCCTGATCTTTCTGCAACAGCTTGGAAGGTTCCAGAAGAGGAAGAATGCTGTCAGTGTAGTAGCATTTAATATTAGGAATATATATTTTTTAAAATATTTTGAAAATTAAAACGGTAATTTTTCAAAAGGACATGCAAAATTTCAGAATTCCTAAACGACACGTTAAGTTTTTAGAATTATCAAAAAGCACATCTAATTTTAATTTTATCCCTACTATTTTTTTTAAAATTAAACTAATAAGTTAGACTTTAATAAACTTTAATAAAAAATCTTTTAAATTTATTTAAGTTTAATTTAAAATTTTTAATAAAATTTTTAAAATATAAAAGAAGATTAACAAAAAATTAAAAATATTTTTTTCTATTTTTAATATTTAATTATAAAAAATTAAAAATTAAATTAAATTAATAACAAGAAATAATTTTAATAATAAAAATATAAAAATAAATAAAAAATCATTTTGGTGTTGATCTTCAAAAATCAACACTATATCTTAAATACCAACATCATTATGGTGCTGGTCTTCCAACACCACAATATTAATTCTTTTCACATATTGTGGTATTGATTTTCAAAAATTAACACTACTATAGTGTTGATTTTTGAAAATCAACATCATAATATTTAAATTATTTTCAATTATTTTGAGCGAGAGCTTTAAAATAGTAAATAAAGATTTATTTGTATTTAGGTTTACCTAATAAACCAATAAGATTTAGAATTGGTTTGATTGAAACTCTTTAATCAATGAAACCCATTGATGGACCTAAGGGATGTGAATTTTAAAAAGTTTACATGTTGAAAGAGGATAGTGCAGTGAAAGTATTTATGGTGTCCATGTCTAAATCTGACAACCCTATGATAAGTTATGTGTATGTGTTAATTGTCAAAACAATGACAAAAATATTCAAAGTCTGTGCCCATTATGGGGTTCTTTATAAGAAATATAAATCTCTGAATGAGTTTCGATGTGACGAGTAGCACATGTTGGAAAATATACGAGGCTAGTGCTCGAGAACAAGATCACTCTAGGCTCCAAATCATGTTTCAAAACATTGTCCTTAAGGCTTTATTTAGTCTATAAATTGTGCAACACAAAGACTAAATATCCTTTAGGATTAGATGAAGCTAATTGCCTTTACTTTGTACTAAGTAAGACAATCAGAAAACAAGGGAAAGAAGAGCAAGAGAGTGTGTTTGTTTTTTATCCAACTTGACCCTTTTATAGACTATCATGACATTGAAATGGTCAAGGGTTGTGACTTTTTCCAAGTATCATTACTTTTCCCAAAAGTCACAATTTTTCTCAAAGGTAGCAACTATTCCTTTGAATTATTTTAATTATTAAAATATCCAACAATCCTCCACCATTTTCAATAATTGAAATATCCTTTATTCATGGATTACAAATACATCTTGATAATTTGCGCATTAATAATGGTCTCTTTCGATTGAACCACTATCTTAGTGAATGTTTCTTATAATTTGTAAACCATTTTGGTAGCTAAGCTTTGAACCAAAGGTTTATGTTACAAACCACATGAACAACACAGATTCACTTCTTTCCAATTGTTACAAACAACATACATATTATATAATGCTACAATCCTTTCATGAATGTGTCAAAGTTTAAGTCCAGAACTTTAATTAGATAATTAAATCTTACATTCATATAGGCAAGTTCTCAAATGCCCCCACTATTTGTGGCATTTTCTGAGACTTGTTAAGAATCATTAAGTTCATCCTCACTTTACTAGCAAGAATTTAAACACTTATCTTTGATATAGTGTTTCAACCTTTGTCCAATGTACTTTTCACTACATTGAATCAAAGACTAAGTAATATGGTAGCGTTGGATTGATGTTTTCATTGTTAAAGGTTTACCGATTCGCCCCCTTGGATCCGCCAGTGCTTACCGATTCGCCGAGTTGGGTGAGTCCGGAGATTAGCTCCTTAATTTTGGTGTGAAGTTCTGCCACCGTTTCTCCTTCCATCATTCGTAGATTTGTCAGCTGATTTCATAGAAGGTCCTTCCTCGCTGACTTGGCTTCTGAGGTACCCTCATGAAGTTCTAAGAACTTCTCCCACAGTTCTTTCACGGAGTGGTAGGTGCCGATTCGATTTACTTCTTGAGTAGGTAAAACCGTTAGTAGATGAAACTCAACCTTACCATTGGCGACGGACTCAGATTGCTCCTTTTTATTCCATAAACATTCTTCTTTTTCATCCCCGTTCGTATCTTTTGGAACTGCAAAACCATATTTAATAGATAATAATATATCAAAATCGGTACGAAAAAATACCTCCATTTTCTTTTTCCAGACGGTGAAATCCCCTTCGAATTTGGGTGGATGGATATGCGCTCCGGCCATCGTCCTGTTGCTTTATCGGGCGGTTAGTCCTTCAAAAGCGAACCTGGCTCTGATACCACTTGTTGGATCAGGTTGGACCGGCTAGAGGGGGATGAATAGACGGTTTAAGCAAAGTCCAGTAAGACACTCCTTTAAAAAAAAACTTGGTTGCAACTCGGTCGTTGCTTCCAAGGCAATTGGCGCTCAAATAAAAACTCCTTGAGGCGGAGAAACCTTTACAATTAAAGCAGAGAGACTTAGAGAGAATGACAAAAGTAATTGATGTTCTAACTCTAAAACTCTAAGTCTATTTATAGCCCAAGAGAATAGATCTAGATCGTTGATCGTAGATAAACTTTCTCTTGGTCGTTGATCCGTTGATGCGATCCTAACCGTTGATCAGATATAGGCTTGATCGTAGCTGTTGAGTAAATAAAGATAAACTTTATCTTTAATAAAAGATAAAGAGAATTATCTTTAATAAAAAATAAGTATTTATCTTTTATATGATAAAAGATAAATCTTATTATTTTTTCTTCTTCTTTTTTTTTACAACCGCCACGTCCAAACGGTCCAAGTCTAAGTCTTTTTCTCTTGGCAAATCAATGGTCAAAGTCAATGGTCAAAGTCAATAGTTTTGACTTTTGTTGACTTTTTATGGAATCTTCGATTGGGTGATTTCTGACCAACCGGAGTTAGGCTCACCCGAACCCGACTCCGGCATTTTGCCCCTCGAGCGTGCTTCCTCCCGGATTCTCGTCCCTCGGACTTCGCGCACGTCCTTCTCGCTCCACCGGCGTACTCTTCCGTAGCTTCCGCGTCTCTCGAATTGCACCGAGCCGTCGGCTCACTTCCCCGCGCAATCCTTCTCGTCCGCTACGTCTTACGCTCGACTTCCTCCGTACCTAAGTTCCTGCACACTTAGCAGAGGGATTAGAACAACACAGGACCTAACTTAATCTAGTTGATCACATCAAAACTAACCGGGGCACCAACACACTATAGTATTCTGAAAGTTTAAATCATTTTAAATACTATTGAACGATGGCTTATTTGGACTCTGGTTCACCTAATAAACCCACAGGAGTTGGATTGGGTCTGATCAGAGCTCTCTATGTCCATTAATGAGTTTTGATTGAAATTCGTTGATAGATGTAGATGATTTGGATTTTTGAAATTTTGTAATGAGATGAAAGTGTGGAGTATGTAGAAGGTAGATATGGTGAGAAATCCTACTCCTGAGTCTCCTATACGAAGTTATAAGTTTGTGTCAATTAGCATAAAGTTTTAATCTTTCTGAGCCTTCTTAGAAATATTAGGAATCCTTTACTATGATAACGGAGGTAACCCTTGGACTTCCAAGCACTATAGAACCTACAGAAGTTGCAATGAGTCCGATCAGATCTCTCTTGGCCCATCAATGAGTTTTGATGTAAATTCATTAATGCACCTATGATATTTAGATTTTTAAAATTTTGTCACAAGATGGGAGAGGTATGTGTGTAGAAGGTATATGTAATGTCCAATCCTAATCCTAATACACGTAGACAAAGTTTGTGGTGCTAGTTTTCGAAGACCAACACTGTAGTGATGTTGGTCTTTAGGTTTTTATCACACTTTGTGGTGTTGGTTTTCGAAGACCAATATCATTGTGTTGTTGGTCTTCGAAAACCAGCACCATAGTATTTTAAAAATTTTTAATCATTTTGAACACCATTGGGAGAGCCTTAAAATAGTAAAAGATAAATTATTTGAATTCAGATTCACCTAATAAACTTATATGAGTTAGAATATGTCCGATCGGAGCACTCTAGGTCCATCAATGAATTTTATTCAAAACCCATTGATGGATCTAGACAACTTGAATTTTTGAAATTTTACAATGAGATGGAAGTGTAGAGTGTATAAAAGATTGACATAAGATGAGAGATATGTGTGTAGAAGATATATATGGTATTCATGTTTAGTTCTGACATCTCTATAATATATTATGTGTATGTGCCAAACATCTAAATCCAAAAGTCATTACTTTTGACTCGAGTATCATAATGGGACGTCCTACATGCCAAATCGAAGCTTGTTCTGATATCTATATTTATTACTAGGTGAAATCTCATAACATGCCATATTCGATCCCAAAAAATATTATTTAAGGCCTTTTAATAGATTTAAAAGAAATTTTGTCTTTTTAAGTTAATTTTTGTCCATAACATATCATAGGAATGTCAGAACCAGTCATAGACACCATAAATATCTTCACAATACTACCCTCTTCCATTTCTTGTTAAAATTTTAAAAATCCAAAACACCTAGGCTAATCAATGAGTTTTGATCAAAATCCATTGATAGACTTAAAGAGCTTCGATCAGATCCATTCCAAATGCTACAATTTTCTAATGTTTTCTGGAGTCTATATATGTCCAAAGATATCAATTTGAAGTCCTGCCAAGGCTCAACCAACTTGGTCTTCGGCCAGTTGTCAGGCTCCGCGGACCCAACTGGACTTCCTGCCAGGGCTCAACCACCCTGGACTTCAGCCTGGTGTCTGGTTCTAAGTCTTTCGACCCTGCACACTTAGTAAAGAGGTTAAAACCACAACAAACCTAACTTTAACTTATTTGTCATTCATCAAAACTTAAGTTTGACCGTTAGTGCAAATTGCACCAACATATATGTTGTCCATGTCTGGTTCTGACATCCCTATAATAAGTTATGTGTATGTGTCAAATGTCTACTTCTAGAAATCATAATTTTTGACTCGAGTATTAGGACGGGACATTCTATGTGCCAAATTGAAGCTCGTTCAAAGATATATATTTGCTATTAGGTTGAAACCCCACAACAGGCCATGTTTCGACCCCAAAAAACATCGTTTAAGGCCTTCTCGGAGGTTTAAAAGAAATTTTATCCTTTTAAAATTGATTTTTGCTCATAACTTATCATAGAGATGTCAAAACCAATCATGGACACTATAAATACCTTTACTGCATTACTCTCTTCCATTTCATGATAAAGTTTTAGAAATCCAAAACCCTTAGGTTCATCAATGAGTTTTAATTAAAATTCATTGATAGACCTAAAGGGTTTCCATTAGAACCATTCTAAGTGCTATAGTTTTTGAAGTTCCTCAGAATTTATGTGCCCAGAGATATCAATTTGAAGTTATTAACAATAGTGATTAGAGAGTTTTTAAAGTTTCAAACTTTAAGGCAATTGACAAATATACAAATATATATAATTTATCATAGGGATATTAGAATTAAGATTGAACATCATACATAATTTTACTGCACTACCCTCTTTCATTATATGTAACTTTTTAGAAATCCAAATTGTCTTGATCCATTAATTAGTTTTGATCAAAACCTATTGATAGACCTAAAGAGCTCCAATTGAATTTACTTTAACTTCTGTGGGGTTATTAAGTGAATCTGAGTTTTATAGGTGCTAGTCTTTATAAATCAGTACCACAATGATGTTGTATATGGTACTATTTTTAAAAATCAATATCAAAATAATTTTGTATTATTTATTTATTTATATTAATAAAATTAGTTGTCGTTATTATTTTTTTATAATTAGAATTAAAAAATAAAAGATATTAAGAAATAAAAAAATATTTTTAATTTTTTATAATCTTTTTTTATATTTTTATATTTTATTTAAATTTTAAAATTAAAAATAAATAAATTTAAAAAATTATTTATTAAAGTTTAAACGTCGTTTAAATTTATTTAATTTAATTTAAGAGGAAAAAAATTGCATGAATACAAAGATAAAAAATATAAAAAATCATCAGAGGTGAAATTAAAATTATGCGTCTCTTTTAAGAATTTTGAAATCTTAGTGTGTGTTTTCAGAATTTTGAAATCTTAAGTATGCTCTTTAGAAATTTACTGAACTTACTTAGTATAAAATAGAATTTTTTTAAAAAAATCATAAAATTCTAAATAATAATAAAACGGTGAGCTGGGGATACCTATTTTTCTTTCTTTTTGTTAATTAATTTTACTCAAATTGCATACTTAATTGATCATTTTAAAAGAACCGTTGACGAGCGATGGTCAACGTCAATCACTCCACCCAATCATCATCTGCCACGTCATAAATCTGGCCCACACGGCACTCAAAAATATCTTCCCAGTAATTCTAAGCCCGCCAGCCGACGGATACCCCAACTACCCTCGTCCCCATGCTTTGTGGGACCTGCTTGCGTTTTTGAGCTGCGTGGACTAAGAAGGTAAGAATAGGGTAAACTTTAGGGCAGTATCCTAAGTGTCCAGCGCGGTCATGAACCGTTGCCGTGGCCACAGGGGAAAGTTTCACGGGAATGGTCACGTCTCAAACAGTAGGCTGACTCTCACATGCCACGTGTCCGCGTCTACTCCCCCATGGATGTCAGCCTACAGAATACTCACCTGATGATTGGTTCAAAGTGAGGTCCCACTCATCTCCAAGCGTGTGGGACAAGTGAGTTAAGACAAGTACAAGCTTTCCGAGTTTTAGGATTCGTCTTCGCCTCCGCCTCCGCCTCCGCCGTGAATAGCCAAGAAAGGAGCCGTCTTGGCCACGGTAGGGTACCTACCAGGAGACAAGTCTGAGCCTCTTCTTCTCTCTCGTTTGGCTTTTGGATCCGAGACGCTCCCTGAAGATTCTCTCTTTGATGTTTTGGAGTTCCAGGCGATGGAAAGATCCCGCCTTGGCTCCTACCTAAAGCCCAATTCAAGTGAGATCTAGTCTTGCTTGGTATTTCTCGCTTTGACGGCTTCTGGGGTTAGACCTATAAGGAAGACGCGGCGTTGTTGCCGTGGAGGCCAGTTGATGCGGCTGTGGCATATTGTAGATCCGCGGTGAGTTGGGCTCGCTTGGATTTGGGGCAGCGATGTTTGGGTCGAGGAGGGTAGACGACGAGACGGAGATTAAGGAGAGAACTATAAGGTGAGTAATTCTAGTAGAATCTTGTTTTTTGTGATCTCGACAATATCTGATTGAAAAAAAAAAAGATCTGAACATGGTGGAATTCTCTTTCCAGGAAGAGAAATCAACCGTTCTGAAAAATAGCATATTAGATAGTTAGAAAGGAACAATCTTTTAAAATCAAAATTAAATTGACGAAGAAACGACTTTATTTCTGTTAGTACCCTAGCTTATAAAGAATAATTTGCTGGAATATTTCGGATTATTCTTGATATTATTCAGAATTTACATATTAGCTAGACTGATTTTAGTTTTATAACTTTTTCCATGGTTGCTTGCTATGTCGTTTCAGATTCAAGCACGAGGCCTTTTTTTTCGTTGTTTTCTGAATATTTTGATATCTATTTTCAAGGTTTCTTACAATAGACTGATCGGTTATACAGGTTTTATCCCGATGGGAAGCAAAACCCAGCTAAAACTACAAACCAGGGAATGAGGGCTGGTGGAAACTTATCCAGTAAAGGCAGTAGCTCCAACTCTTGGAAGTCCATAGTTTTTGCTGAAGATCATGAGCCCTGGAGCAAGCGCATATTTGACCCAGGGAGTAGCATTGTGTTGAAATGGAATCGAATCTTCCTTATCTCATGCTTACTTGCGTTGTTTATAGATCCCTTGTACTTCTATTTGCCTAAAGTGGAGACAGATAATGACAGATCATGTGTTAAGATGGATGACAACTTAAGTGTATCTGTTACCCTGTTGCGGTCGCTAGCTGATCTATTTTACATACTTCACATAGTGATAAAATTTCGGACTGCATATGTGGCTCCAAGTTCAAGAGTCTTTGGAAGGGGGGAGCTTGTGATGGACCCTAAAAAGATTGCTAGGAGATATTTGACATCAGATTTTATTATAGACCTAGCTGCTGCACTTCCCTTACCACAGGTTTGGCTTAACACTTCTTTCAAATTCGTTATTGGAAATGATTATTTATGTGTGTCACTATGCCTTTATTTATACAACCAAAACTAGCCTTGATTCAAAGAAAGTTAGATATTTGGATAGCAATTCATTGCTTCACATTGCTATTAAATTATCAAAAGATTTTATGATTTCAAGAGATAGATATAAGCATGTGATTGTGGTAAAAGTAACATTGAGATGAAGTTAGGAGCAAGGTTTAACATTCAAAACATTCCATTATTTAGTTGTAAATTGATTATTTTTTTCATGGTTATACTTGGTTTGATCAGGTATTTATGATGTTAATAGCTACCTTCTATATGTGTACTTCCCTGAAAGATTTGTAGTGCCACAATGACCTTGAAAAGAAAAGTATGTACATTGTGGTTACCATAAAATAACTAGATATGTTCACAAAAGGTTGTTTGGAGTTAATTAATTATATGGTTAATTATTTGAGAAAGCTGTAAACATCTTTGATGAAGTTGATTTGACTTGGTGGCTTTCAATCCATTTGTTTTTTTTATGTCTGTCGATCCAGTATGTTTATATACTAGGATGTATTGCAAACAGGAAACTTCCCTTTCCGTACAATTTACTGAAGCAAATTGTTTGGTTTTCCATTGTGGGACAACCATTTTCTGACCTTTTTTCTTGCAGATTCTTGTCTGGTCAGCTGTCAAAAATTCAAGAGCTGACTATAACAACACTACCCTTGCTCTTATTGTTCTTGTGCAATATATACCAAGGTTGTATCTCATATTTCCATTAAGTTATCAAATTATTAAAGCCGATGGCGTTGTAACAAAGACTGCTTGGGCTGGTGCTGCATACAATCTACTCCTCTACATGATTGCTAGTCATGTAAGTAACAAATATTTTATTTTTTAACCCAGTAATTCTAATCATCCTTGTGATCATTGTATTTATGCTCTTTGTATGAAAGATCAAGCTTGTTGTCTTTTTATTTTATTCTCTCTAACCAAGTATTTCAGGTTATTGGAGCTTCATGGTATTTACTGTCAGCAGAACGGCAGATGACATGCTGGAAATCAGAATGCAGGAAAGAAAATAATGTGACATCTTGTAACACTAGATTTTTAGATTGCAGTTCTACAAGTGAATCAGCACGTCAGAATTGGACTTTTACTACTCAAGTGTTCAACAACTGTGATCCTAATAACAGCACTTCTAGTTTCGAGTATGGTATTTTCAAGAATGCATTAACCAACGGAGCTCTCTCTACTGAATTCATCAAAAAATACTTTTATTGTCTTTGGTGGGGTCTGCAAAACCTGAGGTACAAATACTTTGCAAACATATTGTTATAATGACAGTATAGTTCATTTTATATTTCTCAGTATTGGCTGGCACGGATTTGGACTAGTTTCTTCTCTTTTCTTTTATGTAAACATAATGTTCAGATCAAACTTCATCCTAAAAGGACCAGGTATAGTGTCTTTAAAGATGTTGCACCATATGACTTGAATAAATCATGCAGTATGAATATTTTATAGAGTGACACTCTGATATATTAGTTATATTGTTGTTTAGTTCTAGAATGTAATATAGTTCATGGTCTCTTTTTGTCCCAGGATCACATTACCGTAAGTCTCTGTTTACCTCATATATTGTTTGCTTAGTTAGAAAGTGAAAAAAAAAGAGAATCTTTCGCTTAATTTTTAGCCTTTTATCATTTGTCAGCTTATTTATTTATTTGTTCATTTGTTTTATCAGTTCCTATGGTCAGACTTTGACGACAAGCACTTTCGTTGGGGAGACATTATTTGCTATTCTGATTGCAATTCTTGGACTAGTTTTGTTTGCACACTTGATTGGAAATATGCAGGTAGCATATTAAACTCTATCTACTACTATTTTCTTGAGTTAACCTTCAATTTCAAAAGCACAATCAAGCTGCACTTTTTTTTTTGTGGAAAATGATAATAACAGGATTTGCAAAATGATTTAGTTGATTGATTATGGTGAATGTGATATTAATGGCCATTTCTATTTTATTTTATTTTTGCCTAGTAATATGAACTATTATATGTTTATCAAATTACCCTGGAAATTTTCTGTTATCACATCCTGCATGCTTCTTATGCCAACTCAGGATTTATTCTTGGACACAAAACTCCATTATTACTGGTCCTGTGGAAGGGAGCTATAGTATAATTGCCTCTTGAGTTTATGTTATCCTTGTCGGGACATAACACAAGTGCTATTTCATCAAATACTTTGGTTTTATAAATGAGATATTTTAATTTGGTAGGCATCTTAAGCTTTACTAAGACCAAATGATAAATACTCTTCCCTTGCATTGCATCATGCCATATTGCATTTGCATAATAAGGTTAGATGATTTTGATGCAAATACAACTTCATGATGCTGCAAGTAAAAGATTCCATATATTTTCTTAGGATAATAATCTGTGGCAAATAGGTAGCATTAGATCGCATACTTCATCAATGTATGCACATTTTTCTATAACAATGGTGATAGTGGATTACGAATTAGGGTCTAAACAAATGCACTCATGTTCTTCAAAGCATGAGCTAACCACTCAAGTAGGTATCCTTGCACACAAGTCAAATTCATTCAAGTTCCTTGGAATCAATTTTGGCCCATTCTTTTTAGATTGCTGTGAATAACTTAGGGTGTCTTTCTTGGCTTTGGCTGATTTGATAGGAAGCTATATATGTTCAAGAGTTTCTTAATTCTTCTTACCTTGCTAAACTAAATTTGTTAATTTTGCTCTTTTATGAAACTTGTCTATTTGAAATGTAAATTTGCTGTTTGGCATAGTTTGCCCACATAATTTCCAAAGAGTTGTTTCCATAATAGATTCACTTTGGCTCCTTTCTTTGTTTCTGCACTCAAGACGTATCTACAATCCATAACTGTAAGACTTGAAGAGTGGAGATTGAAGCGGAGAGATACAGAAGAGTGGATGAAACATCGCCAACTTCCACATTATCTACAGGAAAGGGTTAGGCGGTTTGTTCAGTACAAGTGGCTTGCTACACGTGGAGTGGATGAAGAATCTATATTGCAGGCTTTACCTGCAGACCTTCGGCGAGATATTCAGCGTCACCTATGTTTGGACCTAGTCCGACGGGTAAACTTGCCTCATTTTATTCATCTAATTTGCAAACTTGACTAAACTTAAATGAATTGCCATGATACAAAATGCTGCCTCATTTTTTTAACATATGACAAGCTTCAACCTTACATGCCAAGAGTATTTGAGCAATTTTTCTGCAACAAAATGACATGACAAACAAGCCAAGGCAAACAGAGTTTGGTGATGATGATCCCAGTGATAAGGCATCAGATTACATAAATCTGGTGTCTCCTAAATCAAGAATAGTTTCAATTAGTTCCTAGATGGAAATATCAATCAATAGAAGACTGTTAGATGATACTTAGACCTCTTATCAATTTGACATGAAACCCACATAATCTTGCCAAATTTCTAACCATTTTCTTTTCTCCTATTGATTCTACTATTGACCATAATGAAAACTCAAAAATTTTGCAGCCTTTATCAAAGTTCCAAGTCTTTGCTTATGATTTATTTTCCACAATTCCAATTTGCAGGTCCCTTTTTTCTCTCAGATGGATGATCAACTTCTAGATGCCATATGTGAGCGTCTCGTGTCGTCTTTGAGCACAGAAGGGACCTACATTGTACGAGAGGGTGACCCTGTCACTGAAATGCTTTTCATTATCCGTGGAAGATTGGACAGCTCTACTACTAATGGAGGCAGAACTGGTTTCTTCAATTCCATAACACTGAGGCCTGGTGATTTCTGCGGTGAGGAACTGCTAGCTTGGGCTCTTCTTCCAAAGGCTGCCGCGAACTTGCCTTCTTCCACGAGAACTGTGAGAGCCCTCATTGAGGTTGAGGCCTTTGCTTTGCGAGCTGAGGATCTCAAGTTCGTTGCCAGTCAATTCCGGCGTCTCCACAGCAGAAAGCTGCAGCACACCTTCAGGTACTACTCCCATCACTGGAGAACATGGGGTGCTTGCTTCATTCAGGCTTATTGGCGAAGGTACAAGCGGAGGAAGATGGCACATGATTTGAGCTTGAGGGAGTCATTCAACTCCCGAATAGATGAGCAAGTTGCCGATGAGACCGTTCAAGAAGATGAACAGCCAACTCAAAATCTTGGGGTTCCACGGATTGCTACAACCGCTAGAAAGGGTGTTCACAAGAGCAAAGTCACAAGCATGCCCAAGTTACAGAAGCCAGATGAACCTGACTTCTCTGCAGACCCTTCTTATTAGTTAACATTCACCAAGTTAAATAGCAATTGGATTGATAGAGGAAGAGTTTATAGTAGCTTGTAAAGTAATTGTTTTGGGATATAAATATTTATTAAAACCAATTTACACATATCAATTATCCGTGTATATGGTTTTTTCTGTGCTAAATCTAATTGCATTTGGAGTCAATGACTTGAATGAGTTTTGAGCATCCACTGTGCCTCTTGTTGTAGTATCAAGATCTATTCATCTGGATGTGATTCCTTGTGGAAAAACAGTTGATGTCTCTTGGCAATCAACATCAAGTTTATTGTAGTTTGGTATCATTTTCTTTATGAAACACTCTAGGACCTAGGATATGCTTCTCAAATAACAAAATCTACCTAATAAGTTAAATCCTATTAATACAATCAATCTACTTGAAACAAACCCAAAGGTAGGTAGGTACATACACACACACACAGTTCATTAGTTATATGCCTCTGGGTTTTCCTTTAAGCTTAATAATGACTATCCTTGGGATCTTAGTCTAACCTTGGTTTCTTGCTTGATCCACAATGTCAATTATTCAAGCTCAAGCTACAATCTTCAGTTTTGGCATGCCCAAATACTTACTATACACTTAAAAGATGGTCATTGAGTTTGTAGAAAGACACTTAGGGTACATTTGGCTTAGAATTATCATTGATAACCTTGATTATCTGTTCAAGTTTTACAATTATAACTTTGTTTGGTTTAGATTATGATCGATTTTCAAATAATGCAATATCACCGTCGCATCAGCAAAATATTAGCAAATGAGTTATAAATCAGGAATGCGATTACCTCGGTAACCTAAGATTTTCTACGATTTCAAAAATTAACAAAAATTTTTCCATGATTATCCTTATTTTAAAATTGAGTTAATTGAAATATATTATGAAATTTAATTGAAATCAAGTTAATTAATTTAATAAATTTTAATTTAAATACTTATAAATTTAAAAGAGAATTTAAAAAAATAAAATTAATAAATTTATTTATTAATTTAATGAATTATTTTATTAAAATAATTATTCTAATGAATTATTCTATTAAAATATATATAAATTTATTTTTAAATTTTAAAAAATTATATTTATTTTTTATATATTATCAATTTATTATCATTATTAATATTAACATTAATAATTTAATTTAATTTATTTTAAAAATAAATTAAATTAAAGGTAATATAATAAATATTAAACTGATTATGTTTTATTCTATCTAAATAAATAAGTTGAATCAAACAATATTAAATTATGTTGTATACTCTTGGGGCATAGCTGAGTTGGTTAGTGTGGGCAGACTTGCTGAAGTGGACAATGGTCAAATCTCGGCGAAGCCGAGGCAATGCCCTCCCCGTAGTGGTCAATTGCAATTTTCTGATTTACCTCCTCATAGATGGTCGTGGAGTCGATCATGTGGGGCTGCTGGATAGTGGATTCCATCTTTTTGTTGAAATATTTTATACCCCATAACTTTGATTATGTGATTATCTAGTAATTACATAATTAAAGTTATGCATGATAACTTGAATCAAATACATCTTTAAAGACATGTGACCTATGTTGTGGTCAATTGATGTAATCTTGGGTTTGTGTCTAAGGTGAAAAATATAATGATGTGTTGACTGCCTTGGTAGAACTTTAACTAACTAGGAGATAGCATAAGGCTTCGGTGCCAGGGGTGTAGTAATGCCACTAAATTACGTTGACAATACGCGTTATACGGCCCTAACATCAGCTATTGTACTTCTACTAACATCACAGCCACCCTTTAGGATAAAAGACTGAAATCAGGTGGTATAATCAATGCCCCTCTGATTTCAAAACAAGCCTATTAGTTGGCGGTGCCCGCGCCATTTACTCTTTCCTATCGGAATTTAGATTTATAGGGCCCGTCGTATGCCCTTACGGCAGCCGTGGGCTTTCAATTACCTCTTGGAATGCACTCTTGTGTGCCCTGAAAGAGCTTGAGTCGTGAATGCGGAGCGGAGCCTTCCCAAACAGAGTGATGAGCTCAGAAGCGGGTAGAGAAGTGGAATGAACTCTTGAGGCTACGAAGAACTGGAGCAAGTTCTCTGACCTTAATGTAATGAATCCGGCAAGGAGAAGACGGAAGAGACAGAGAATAGGCTTGAGCCCCCTTTTCCGAACCATTTGCAACTACATTTCTCTTGAGGGTTGAATGAGTGGCGTAAAATCTTCCGTAGCAGCTCTCTTGGTCAGATTCTATTCTCTACCTTCCGCGTCCAAATTGGACTTCTTTCTTGGGTCAGATATATGCAATCTTAGAAGACTCTCAATCATTAATATAAGATTAAGGTGCTACGCCATATGATACCTAGAACGGTAGCAGCAGCTAAAGTGTGATCGTCCCGGACCCCGTACGGCACCTTCTTCTATATGTGATTTTTTCCCGTACTCATGCCCTCCCAGAGCAGGAGACAGAGGCTTGCTCACATCCGCAAGGAAAAGAGTGAAAGTGACGCTTTCAAGCTCTAAAGTAAAGAAGACCCCGAGGGGTGAAAAGACCCTTTCAATGGTTAACCGAAAAGTAATTGACTTAACCTTTGATCAGGTTTCACTGCGATGAACGTATGGAGAATCTCAGTCACCGACTCCCCGGACCCTCTCTTAAGGGCTGTGATGTGAGTTGGAGAACGACTCTTTCTACGCTGTGGAGATTGAGACGCTCCACTCCCCACTATTCCAGACATCCTTCATCAGGATATCATCAGATATCATTTTTCACTCTGCATCGTCATCGATGTAATAAAAAGAATCGTAAGACTCTTCCCGCATCATACTTATCAGCTTATTCCCGGACCCTCTCTTCAACCCGATCGTAAACATCCCTGAAATCGATTTCCTTTGAATCGACCACTTGAATCTTTGGTCAATTGACCGTAGTCGGATTTATCTTCTCTAACAAATTCATAAAACCTCAATTCACAATCTGTGGATCGCGGGTAGGGCTCCGATAATACTGTAGTTGCAGCGAAGGTTTGACCGATGCTATTCGACTTATGAAAAGGGGGAAAGAGTGCTGTCGACCATCTACTCAGAAAAGGGAAGAGATTCTATACCCCCTTACTATATATTTGGCAGAAGTAGTCAATCTTTCACTCTGGTTCGGGAGGGAAAGCAATGGAGGCTATTAAGTGACTTCTAACCGCGCCTACCACACTCTTTCCATTCAGCCTAGCGGGAAGGATCGACGATCGACGAACGAGAACCGTATAATAATGGGCGTCACACTGCGGTCTGGACCGAATTGGATTCTCCTTTTCCTTGAAAAAAGGACGGGATAACTCAACTCTGACTCACGCGTGAGCCCAGCGATTAGATCGGGCGATCCAGATGATTGAAGCTTTGCGAATGCCGGATCTCTCATCCCCTTCATAGAGGACCCCGAATGGTTCGCCACTCCCTTGAGAAAGGAGGATTCCCACTTCCATAGTAGCAGGCATAGCTATGAGGCCCGTTCCTTTTCCGCCCAATCGATCCGTAGAGTGCCGCCGATCCAAAGATGAAAGATAAGACAGACAAAAGAAAGACAGAAAGAGCTCAGGCCGCGAAGCGAAGTTGAACCATAAAAGCAGTGAATGTGCGATGTTGTGCCATTATCGGCACGGAGTGCTCGTACTTACTTGGGCTTGTGCTGATGTAGCACACACTACTCTTCTTCTGATCTTGCTTGTTGAACCACTATCTTATCTTATAGTCTAGGACGCGAAGGTCTATGCCTCGGCTTGAATATACTATCAAGTGGTGCAGAATTTTGAGATCGGGTGCACTAACCGCTTTTATAATTTATTATAGTATGGGGACAAAAAGCAGTAATAGTTGCTGGGCTCTTCTATTAGTTCTTGCCTTATGCCTTCTGTTCAAGTTGCTTGTGTTAAGCTACAATTTGATATCTGCTACTTCCATTGGCTCTTGAAGCCTAAAAATCAATATAAATCGAGAAAGCGCAACTCTCAATAAAGCAATTTACTATATGATATGGCGACAATTACTTACTAGGTTTTTGGCGCAAATCTTCTCTTATAGTACATTGTCTACGCGACTTCAATTTACTTATTTTATCAATAAAGCCCGGTCCTACTATATATTAAGTTCGTAATACTATAATTTGCTGCGAGTAATAATAATAATAATAAGTGAGAAAGTCTTGTATTCGACGCGGAGCACTACCTTTTGGAAATAAAGAACCGAGGACCTATTCACAGAGAGAGTAGAGAGGAGGAGCGATGAGAATAGGAGAGCCCAATAAAAGACTCATATAATTGCTCTACAAATCTTTCCCTATGCTATGGTTGCAACAAACCAATCTTAGCTTGCAAGAGCTTTTAGCGTCTATAAGTAATACCGGTAATGAGCGTAAGCTTTTCATTCGCTGAAATATAGACTTGAACGCCATCTAATATAATTGAGCTCTTTCCTAAACGCAAATAATGAGCTTTAGCCATCTAATATAATTTCGCGAGAGAACGAGAAAGAAAGATATGAAATATATACTTGAACTTAAATTCTCCCCATTTATCCTTCATGAATCTAGATCTGTATTGTGGTATGGAGAGCTTGGTTCTTTCTTAGGGTCCCCCTCTTTTAGCCCTCTCCTTAAAGAAATACAGGTATAAAGGCGAACTATTTCCTACTATCTCCCGTATGGTCGATCCCTTACTATAATACCCTCCGGTCTAGCTATTTTATACCCCCACTTAGCCGGTCGATCCCTCAGTTCTCTCGTCCCTCTCGCATACGCTCGAGGTATTTTATATACCCTCTCTCTCCTGTATTCAATGTAATTGATCAACTTTAACTTTCGTTTCTCTCATTTAGTTTTAGCGAACTGGTTTAAGCGAAAGACAGTTTATTGTAGTTTTCTCTTTCTGGTTTAAGCGAAAGACAGTTATAGTTCATTCATTCAAAAGCGGTATATATAGTTCGTTCATTCAAAGCGTTTACTACCGTATACTCAAAAGTTCGAATCGAATTATGCATAAAAGTGTTCGACCAGGCCGCTCGCATCTTCTCTTCTCTTCGTTCGTTAGTTCGACCAGATCGCTCTTCGTTACGAGTAAAGAGTAATTAATAGCGCTTAAGCCCTCTCTCTCCCTCTAGCGTATCCGCTTCGATCTATTTTATAGCGTCGTTCCACTCGGTCCTATTGGTCGATCCCGTATAGGGAATACCCATATTGTAGGTATTTCGAGCTATTACATACCCATATAT